>NC_089756.1:45707467-45779967 GCF_040412425.1 Macrobrachium rosenbergii
ATGTTCCAGCTTTAAAAGGCAAACCAAAAAGGGTGATGGTGGAAGCACTGTGTTTAAAAGAAAAAAAAAGCACGTGTAAGAGGACCCAGAACAAGCTTCCCAAGGTAGTCAAAGCATCGACCTCGCGCTGTTTTATATAGATACCTGGATCCAGCTAACGTTCAGGAGGAAATAAAGTTAGCACAGAAGATCCCCTGATGAAATAGAGAACCTGACGAACAATACCCAATTAGAACGTAGCAGTAAATACAGTATACATTTTTTACCTAAGGGCTGCTGAAAAAATCAAGTCATACATATGGTATTTTTGTTTATTAATATGAATCCTTTTGATTTGCATTTGTCTGCCTACGAATACGAAGTAGTTATCGCATGACGATCAAGGAATACATGTAACATTCTTATTGGATGTGGAAGACCGGATAATGTTGATAAAGTGATTGGACAGCGTGAGTGTTGGCTGGTGGGTGATATGGATGTTGACTCAAGGGCTTATGGATGCACACGATGGCCACAAAGACCTGGGAGAGCTGCTCTATCTCTCTCTATTATCTAGCATCAGATCATTACTGTGAGACACGATTTTCAAAAACTGTGAATTTGATTGTGGGAGGAGGACGAGATGCAAAAGGAACTTTTTTTGTAATTTAAAATTGAGAAAAATCTTCCCTTTCATATTCTAAGAGAGGAGGGGAGATAGAAATTATAACAAGTTACAGTGGAAAGCGAGAGAGAGAGAGAGAGAGAGAGAGAGAGAGAACAGTAACAAACAGAAGCGGGAGATTCCTAATGTTTTTTCAAAAGCGCACTGAAGTATTTTCCCTGGAAGGAAGTAAAAGAGACAGACAGACAAACAGTAAAGAGACGGACAGACAAACAGTAAAGAGACGGACAGACAAACAGACGTGCCACTACAGAATCTTCACCAAGGAAAGTAATTACTCCCGTTAGGATGGATAAATTGAAATAAAATAGTGATACGAATTTTCACTTTCATTTTTAAACCCGTTTTCATTTTTGTAGCGATGAGGTCTTTTGATCAAGAGGAAACAAAGAGTAAGGTAAATACAGAGGTCATGGAAGGGTGGGAGGGGGTTGGTTAGGGACCCCATGAGGGTATTTGGGAATAGGCGGTGGGGCATGAGGTGGGGGGTGAACAGCGTAGTGTATACTGGAATGAATAACTTTTGTTTTTCCCATATTTTCCTTATTTTGTATATGCAAATGGTAATGGGGTGGGCAATGCTTCATCGTAGGAGTCGAGGAAAACATGTACAGGAAGAAAGTTCCAAAGCATGGCAGTGGCGGGGAAAAGTAAGCAATGAATCGTTGAGTCCGAGGATTACTGGTTACCGCAGAGTAAATGTAAGAGGAGATGGCCTGTTGGGACATGATAAATATAAGAAAATATTTATTAAGTGTTTATGTCGTCCCTTGGAAAGAATTCCTTCGTAAAAGTTTATCATCGATGGACAGTTGTCTTCAGTCCGAGTTGTTTGCCATTTCTACAGAAGCTGTGTCTATAAATGGAGTTTTGACATTTTAAAATTAAAAAGTCAGAACTCCAACGAATAGTGCTTCAAAGCACTATTTTTAATGTATCAGTTTATACAGCACGGATTTTAGTTAAGGGCTACTAGAAAAAAATCATACATATAGTATAATTTTTTTATCTTTATAAATAACTTGGATTTGCATTCGTATACTTATGAATACGATGCAAATGTATCTTCACGATTAGAGGATAAACGTAACACTCTCATTGGATGTGGCAGACAAAATAACGTGGATTACGTGATTTGACAGTGATGCTGGCTGGTTTACAGGGGCCAGTAATTTGATCTCGTGATGACGTGAGAGTTGACTGGTAGGTGATATTATGGATACTGACTGAAGGGCTTAAGGCTGCACACGTTGGCCACAAAGACTTGGGAGAGCTGCTCTGTCTCAGTATTCTCTAGCATCAGATCGTTACTGTGAGAGACGATTTTCAAACACTGAATTGTGAAAAATCCACCTTTTCAGATTCCAAGAGAGGTGGGGAGATAAAAACTATAACAGGAGTTACAACAGAACAGAGAGAAGAGAGAGAGAGAGAGAGAGAGAGAGAGAGAGAGAGAGAGAGAGAGAGAGAGAGAGAGAGAGAGAGAGCATTAATAAAAAGAAAAGGAGATTCTTAATTTTTCTCAAGAGCCAAATAAAGTTTTTAATCATGGGAAGTAATTACTCCCGTTAGGATGGATGCAATGAAATAAAACAGCGATACGAATTTTCACGTTCATTTTAAAACCGTTTTCATTTTTGTAGCGAATAGATCTTTTGATCAAGCGGAAAAAAGGTGATGTAAATACAGAGGTCGTGGAAGGGTGGGAGGGGGTTAGTAGGGATCCCATCAGGGTGCTTAGGGAAAGGGCGGTTGGATGTGGGGTGGGGCGGGGGAGGTGTAATGAATACTGGAATGAATCATTTTTCTTCTTCTATTTTTTTTTTTTTTTTTTTTAGATGTAAGCTCCAGCGGGGTGGGCAATGCTTTGTTGTAGGAATCGAGGAAAACATGTACAGAAAGAAAGTTCCAAAGCATGGCAGCAGCGGGGAAAAACAGTCAGTGAATCGTTCAGTCCAAGGATCGCTGATTTCCACAGAGTATATGAAAGAGGTGGTAGCATGCCGAGACGGGATGATTAGGAGAAAAAAATTACCAGTGCTTTATTATAATCCCTGGAGAAAGGATTCCTTCATAAAACTTTGTCTGTGAAGGATAGTTCTCTTCTGTCTAAATGACATGTTCTTTCTACAGAAGCTATGTCTATAATTTGATAACTGTGGTTATAAAATTTTGAAATTAAGAAGTGAGAACTTCAACAACGAGTCGAGTGCTTCATAACACCATTCTATAGCGCATGCTTTATTTTATTACATAAAATTAAATCTTCCCTGGGTTAATTATACGTATTAAAATAAATTGAGCCTTTGTGACTGTGTGGAAGAACAATTATCGCGAGAGTTCTGAAAATAATTGCACAAGTTTTTCTTTTTTTCATTTTTAGCCTTCATTAGGACCCACTGCCACGCTTATCAGGTTGTTAAGGTTTGTTAAAAATACGCTAGTTCTCAAGTTTTTATATAAGGAGGTCAACCTTACAGGCAGATAAAAAAAAAATGCCCATTTTTATGAACAGCATTTTGATTCGAGAGCACCCCACCCCCTTATAGGAATACGCTCGATCTGATTAACAAGTACAAACGCTGTGAACTTTTTCCTACTCCTTCTAGAACATTTTCCCTGTTCAGTGCATTTCCGAGACAAATTATTATTATTATTTTTATTATTATTATTATTATTATTATTATTATTATTATTATTATTATTATTATTATTATTATTATTATTATTATTATTAACGCTGTAGCTAACAATCTTTCTATGAAGAGAGTTGAGTTATCAGGTATTCAGTTAAACTTTTAAATTTTAGAATTATTTGTTTTAAGAAACTGAAATAGACTGAGAAAATAAAAATACGATATATATATATATATATATAAGTATACTGTATATATATATATATATATATATATATATATATATATATATATATATATATATATATATATATATATATAGATGTTGTAAGAGAATATTCATAAGTTTACTTCATTAATATAAAGACATTTAAAATCACTTTTTTCTAGTTAGTCACATTACTAACAGGTGTCGCTGTTTTACATGCAGTTCCGTAATGTCTCGAAAAAGTGAAACTGTATTCCTGGAGAATTCTTGCTTGCCTCTCAGCCAATGAGGAGTCGTGTTACATCCTCTACGTGAGAGAAAATCCACATGAACGTCTGTGATTGGTTAGAACTTTCGAAAGCGCGTTATTTACAAAAGAGCTCTTGTTTTGGTCAGAGTATTGAGTTTGCCTCCTTATTTTTGTAAATAGTGACGTTGTTACAGTGACATTGTTAGTATCGAAAAATTTGTCAGCATTTTGTGGATTTAAGGTAAATATTTATAGTATTCGTATATCGGGAAGACATAGCAAAGCATATCTGTAAGAAAGTTTCCTCGGTAAAGGCTTTAAGTGCGGAAACTGAAGTCTTTAGAGTCCAATAGTCGATCAGTGTAAAGGTAAAACTCAAGCTTGAAGCAGGTTAAATGCTAAACGCTTGTGCTGGTTGTCGCCTCTTCCAAGTTCAGTGTATGGAAGTGTGACGCGAAACTCCTTGGTTAATTACCGGAAACTTGCTAGCACCTAATATCCGTTTTAGATATAAAAAAAAAATGTGGATGTGGCTATACTTTCTAACGGTACTCTTGTTGAATTTTGCGCTTCCAGTATAAAACTAATTCCCAGCTTGTTTTCTAGTGGCAACGAAAATAGTAACTGGTGTAATCCCCAAAAAAAGCTGAAAAACACTGCTAATGTGCGGCAAAAGCCCCATTTCTTGCACGTAATTCACTGTTAATACAGACAATACATTTGCAAGTCAAATCAACAAAGGTAAGCCAAAATCAGGCTAGTCACTTTTAACGTGGTTTTCCAACCCTGAAATGTGCTAACCTTTGAAAATTCAGTTAAAACCAGTCCTTCCCCAAGAAAAGTTTGCTCGTAAGGTTTTACATATTTCAGTTAAACATATGAGGATGAGCTGAAATTTAAGCATTATTTAGCTTGGATCTGGGCCTATGTAGATTCATTTGGAGCAATCGGTGTTAAGCTGCTGTAGGTAATCCTATGAACCGTTGGAAACCACCTCCCTGGGATGTATCAAAACCTAAAGTAGACCTTTTTCAACCCACTCCTGGCGAAGTACTCTGATGTAATTATTTTTATATGCGACGAAGATAGTTGGATTTTTTGTTCGGCAGACTCAGTCTAATAGTTGTTTAATGATGAAATCGTATTTCTATTAAGAAATCCAAAGCTGTGTAAATTTTCCTCGAGTTAGTGAATTTTCTACGTGAAACTGACGTTAAATAGTACACTACTTTCCCCTATACAAAAATAGTTATAACTAGCGTAAACAAGGTAATTGCTCCCGAAGACGAGTAAACGCTCCTTTCTTTCTTTTGGCTCTTTGAAATGTCTAGTACAATTTTTTCTTGGTAAAAGGGACTGAGCATTCGTGAATGAACAGAGTTCGTTGTCTTAAAACAATTTGGCAAGGCTGCCTTTATGAAACCATGACTGAAACTATCGTGGGGGTAGTCTTCGAAATCCTTGTAACCATCGATGCAAGAAATTCTGCTGAAATACTTGTATATGCTTGACAGTGTGGAATTTTACTGTGGTTGAGGAAGCTGTTAATGTAAAGCTAAAGGGGAATGGAGATAAGCAAGAAGACATGTTGACCAGTGATTATGTAAACCAGTCATTTCTTAGGCTTGTAATAAGTAGTACTGTAGTACTTGGCATATATCCTACAATAACTGCCAGAGTTGTAGAGAATACAGTTGAGAAAGGCACTCTGTTTTAAACAGAAATACTGCCAAAGTATATAAATCCGGCATTGTCTCCCAATATTGTCGTGAGGTTTATTCATTAGAACGAAGGATAAGAAATGGCATCGGAATTAAAATAAGTAAAAAAGCATAATTGTATAGAAGCCGCACTGGCACGTTTTCTTGAAAATAGTGACT
The DNA here is from genome assembly GCF_040412425.1 of Macrobrachium rosenbergii. Taxonomy (NCBI): domain Eukaryota; kingdom Metazoa; phylum Arthropoda; class Malacostraca; order Decapoda; family Palaemonidae; genus Macrobrachium; species Macrobrachium rosenbergii. Next base: position 45,713,106 of record NC_089756.1, read on the forward strand.
GAAAAGCTGGTGAAATGTCAGAATGGATGGATCCTATGTATGCTTTTGTTAGATAACAGTATTTCAAAAATGGCTCCCTCCCCTCCCTCGCAATCTGAAATAATGTTCAAGAAAGTGGATTTCATACTGTAGTTAATTTAAATCTTTATCCTTAACTTTCCATATTGAAATATACTTCGTTTGGGTGATATTTAGTGAACACAGGACTGGTTGTACAGACAGCTCGGACCTTCAGAATTCTTTGTTGATTGTTGATAGAGTTCAGGTAAAAGTTATGATGTAGATAAAACAAATCTGTTTATTATATGTAACTCCGGCTAAAATAGCAGTAGTATCTTCGCTTTGTTTACTACTAAAACCTTTGTTTCTTTTTGATTTGTCACTTGAACAGTAATGGTGGCATAGCACAACTGGTACATACATCATGTTCTCCTGTGCTAATAAATTTACCTACGGTTAGTAAGGTCACTCAGTAATGTTCAGAACTGATCCTGACAGTGAAGAAAACCTTCAAAGAGTATGGTTAGCCTGTTCTAGAACTATTTGTATTGTGTTTGTGTAACGTGTGCCTAGATTATCTTCAACATCTGTGGTAAGTAGGCCACTGGATCTTAACAGCCAAACTTTCGAAGAAGCTTGAAGCGTCTGATGTGTTAAACGGGTAAATAATAAAAAGTTTGCTGCACAGCTTAAGGTTAATGCAGGACTTAATTCTAGAGAAGAGCCCCGAACGGAGATAGTTTTGTATTGATAGAATTTTTTAATATAGAAAGGTGTACTATATAATACAGTACAGGTGAGATCATTTGAGATGTTTACGCAGATGTTTTGAGAAATTAGCCTAGTTTGTTTTTTGGGTTCATCCCGAAGGACTGGTACCAACCACGGCGTTCCGCGGATCTTTCTAGAATTAAGAGACACATTAAAGGAATATGAATCACTGGGACTGTACAACCACCCCTTGACGTCTAATCAGATCTCCTGCTATTCATGAGGACGGGTTGTTTAAAAGCTGATGTGTATAGAAGTACCGTGCATTTGTTTAAATGCCATTGGTTTTGTTTAAAATTACTAACTGGGGTTTGGTAGTGATTTTGCGGTGAAATTGCATGTGAGGATCTGGTAACTCAAGTGGATTCTTGAAACTTCAGGCAAATAAGAATACCATCTTATAATAAAGACCAGCTGAAGATGCTGGTAGTTTACAGCCTTTAAAAATCCTTTAGGGCAGGTAAGTGTTTGGAATTGTGTGAGGAGGATCGGGCTTGTGACTTTAGACTCCTACAGCGTGTGCTCGTTGATCCAGATATTTTTTTCTTGTCTCTGTATTCGGTCTCGTATTTTCGGAGCGTTTGGTTATGTTGATCCAAATGTAAATTCACTCGTGTTGGCGCGTTATAAACTGACTGCATATAAGGCTGGCTTCGACATTTATTTTTTAGGTAAGAGGACGTTACCTAGATGAATCAATAAAGGCTACCTTAAAGTAGCTGATATTTTGGAGTATAGTTGCGCTTAAAAAGGTAAAATATCTACGAATTAGTTATAAAACTATTGTAAGCTTGCCAGTTTTTGTCGTTGGTATTACTTACTAAAAGGGGTTTAAGAATAATTTAGTTTTGGATATGAATAATGTTTAATCCAGATTTGGGAACTGTGCTTATCCTGTATCTTAAGACAAGTTAGCCAATTCCATTTTCTTGCCATTGAGTCACTTAATGAAACAAGGAAGTGTCGGGAATTATCTCCAGAACATAAGCACTAACACTTTAAATCGAATATTATAATTATAGTTATCTGCAAATTGTTTTTTTACCCTTAAAGCACTCGTAACGAGTGAAATCCGTTTCGAGGTTTAGTGTTGGCAAGTCTTGTTGAACTTTGGGAAAGATGCGTCTCACTTGGGTTGTCCTTTCGTAGAAAGGATGTAAGTATTGTGAAAATGAAATACTTGATTTAACGTTGTAATGAAAGATAATTCTGCGTAAGGTCTACTCGCGGATGTGACTACAAAAAAAAAAAAAAAAAAAAAATAGCCCAATAACATACGCCATAACGCTTAACTTACCAAAAGTGCTTCCACTACTGAATGTGCCAGCATTAAAGTTAGGCCAAATATAAGGAACCAGTCTGTGCATGGTTAAAACGCTATATGAGCATAAAGAAAGTTTAGTGCTATTTTTCATTCATTTATGTATAGCTAATTACAAATTTATAACTTTAGTTGCCTCCAAACCCTCCACATTTGTCCTGTGGAAAAGGAATGCTGTTTCTCACGTGCCTTATCACCTGTCTGAAATTCATATCTATTTTTTATAAAATTATTGTTACCAACCCATGAAAATTACCAGTGTCACTTTAACGAGTTAGCCCTTTGTGACTGCCTATTTTTTGTTTTTTCCACCGATAAAAATACTGATAACCATCTTTTACTTTCCTCGGATTAGTAGTATAATTAAAATAGAAAATTAGCTGCTCCCTAACTTCTCGATGTTACGTGTAGGTTCATGCATGGCACAAATCTCGATGTTACGTGTAGGTTCATGCATGGCACAAATTCTCTCTCTCTCTCTCTCTCTCTCTCTCTCTCTCTCCAACAAGAGGGTAAACTTCGAAAAAGGGATAATGGACAGCAATCGACCAGGCAGTGGGCAAGTCAGTCATGAGTTAGTCCTGTGGTCTGGAAGGAATGAAGTTTCATGTTTAAATTTCCTTTTTTTTGTGATTTTAAGAAAAAAAATTTTTTTTGGTAATCATTAAATTCTCCTAATACAACTGTGGATGAGTAATGTGACTTTTTGTTTTTTTGTAACTAAAAAGATTAGTATTATATTAGAGATTTAGAGCCACATTTTAATAATTTTATATTAACATAATCGTTGGCTCTTGTACTGAAGGTTAGTTTATAAAAGGTATGCTGTTAATTGACAGAAGTGATGTGTTGGCTGTGATTTGTTGTTTTACGGATACTGAATGCTGTAGGTTTGACCAGGCCTGAGAATATTTTCCCCAAAATGTGTGGTAGAAGCAGTGTTTACTCCCGGTGAGAATAGTAAGAATAAATACTGGAGAAATTCACGGACTAATTTGTTGACTGTGGTTTTGTGTGGCTTGTTTCTGCCTGGCCTAATTTCCCCGGTGTTATCAGGCCAAGTTAGGTCTAGGCCACAGCATTCTTCTTTAATTTACAACTAACCCCGTTCCCTGTACCTTCGAAACTTCCAACCGTGTATTGTATTTGACTGTATTTGAATTGTTTCAACCTTGCCAAGTGTCTCAAAATTCTGCTTTTAGGAATTTTGATCATTAGTGGCGTAGGTGGCTGGGAGGGTTGCATGGCGTAAAAATAGTTTTATTAGAAATCTATTTGGATTCTGGTAGTTGTATTTAATATTCAGCTTGAATTTGAAGTTCAGTAATAAAGTAACGGAGTTTTATAACTTGAATATAGTGTGATTTTCATTTTAAGAGGGTTTGAATGCCATTTGAATTGTAGACAGGGTGGACATTTTTCGGGTTAAGTGCTACTTTAAATACTTAGCCCTCAGCATGAAAGCTTTTCATTTTAATTGTGATGTGTTTATTCGGCTATATTCCAAAGTACAGATACACTTAATGAGGCGTAAGCTTCTTTGTGTTTTATATAGATGAATATGATTAGTTATTGATGCTTTGAATTGAATTAATTTTAGAATTGGTAATGTTGTAAACTTTTTACAGCATTCCAATATTTGACTGCTGGTTTTTTTTAGTACCCTATATGATCGTATTTATAGTATTTTGTATACTGTTAAAGTTTCTTGCTTCTATTTCTGTGCCTTTGGTTTTGACGTCAACGCCTGAACTTAACGGCTTCTGTTATTGCCCCTAATTGTGTGATAGTTTCGACTTTGTGTTTAGCATCATAAGTCCTCGATTTTTTAGTCATACCGTTAGGTTTTATTCACACGCTGAACCAGTCTTAAGGAACTGAGACAGAACTGCTTTCTGAAGGTGAGGGTTGTACGAACTTCCCAGAATATAAGAAGGTGATGGCCTACTTAAAAGAGAGCAGCTTACTTTGTACATTTCTGGCTGCTGTTGTAGTATTGGCGAGAATAATAGATATCATGCTTTGCGGTGCAAGTAGGTAGTTTTTGTATGAAAGTAGTATAGCTTTGAATTATGCAGGTTAACCTTAGCGATCAGAGGAAACCCTTAAAGGCTTTGCATCATTGTTTTGGAAGGTTCATTAAGTATGCAACTAAGAATCCAGAGTAATCCTGATTTTTATCAAAGTATATCTTCGCTGTTCCAGATAATCACTTTGCTTTTTAACCTTGAGCCTTCTGGATTGTTTGGAGAAGAATCCAAAGGTACAAACCTCGGTAACTGGAGCAGATGCTGATCGTGCTAGAACCTGATATTGAAAAGCAGTAATATGACAACCTTTGCTTACTCTAGAAAGCTGCAGTGTTACTGTCATTGGTACAAGTGCGTTTTTATTGACAAGCATGTTTGAGAGTGAAGGAGCTTCAGAATTAACCTTAACTATTGATTTGTATATTGAGAAAAGTACAGTTGTTTAAGATTGTGGTTATCTCTATGATTAGAAGGGAACTTGAAACATTCCTTGATGGTGGTATTTGTAGACTTGTATGAAAAACTGTTAGCACATTTGAGGGCCTCAGAACCAGAAGGTTGTAAACGCCACTTTTTAAAAATGAGTAAATTGCCCTCAAAGTCTAGCATTCATTACTCTGCTTCTAAGAAAGATATTGATTTAAACTAAGTTTCATATGAAAGCCCTACTCTTTAAAACTTTTTGTGAAAATTTGAAAAATTGTAGGTGCGCTTGCGCGCTAGCATTCAAAATGTCCGCCTAACCCTCACATTTGTGTATATTCTGGTCATAACCAGCACTTAAACCATAATTAAATGTGTAAAATGATAATAAAGTGTTATTATATTCTTGGTATAACAACAATGGATGTATAATAATAATAATAATAATAATAATAATATTAATAATAATAACAATAATATTGATGAGTAATCAATATAGTGTGATGGAAAATAATAATAATAATAATAATAATAATAATAATAATAATAATACAGTAATATTAGTAATAATGATGTTGACGATGATAACCTTCCATCATCATAATGTTTAACCATTAAAACGGTTGGCCTACATTACGTGCAGCCACGAGTTTGTCCACCGAGAAACATATTCTTGGCCTGCATCGGGCAGTATATAACTTAACATTGTTTTTTTTCCATGACGTTTCATTCCTTGTCCTTTTTCTTCCTCTTGGCCGTTGCACGACATCACAGTGATCACTCTCACTATCAGAGGAAGACATAATGGCGCTAAATAAGGGATGATAATAATAAAAAAACAAATCACGACACTACGGACATTCAATTTCGCCGCGAAAATCACTAGACTGGGAATGTAAACAATAGTGGAGATGTAAACTGCGCGGTGATTGGCCGACACTTACGAGCTCCTTATGCGGGAAAATGCTGATTGGCCTAGAACTGAATACCCGTTTAGTGACGCGCGCTCTCATTGGCTCGCTCTGAGCTGCTGCACATGCAACCTTCTGGTTGTAACTGAGCTCTTATGAGGCTGTAAGCTCCGCGCGACATCACGTTCATTCATATAGCTAAAATCGATAATTCCTACTGTTCCATCAGGGATTTCGACCTTACTGAAACGGCTGAATAGCTTAGAAATGCCACGAATAGACAGAGGAAACTTTGCCACATCTACTGGTATGCCTAACTCCAAATCGGTGGGGGTGGCGTTTACAACCTTCTGGTTCTGAGGCCCTCATTTGAGTACGATGTAGTGAAGAATGCAATGACTGAACTTGAGGATGGCAACTATGAAAACAATTTTTTTTTTTTTACTTTTATTTCAGGCTCAGTAACTTGAACAGAAAAAGTTTTAAGATTTAAGGAGAGGAAAAGCTGTATGACATTAGTTTTACTAAATGATTGTTATGAGGGAAAGATACGTTGTATTGCAAAGGATTGAGTCAAGAACCTCTCGATTTAGATGAGGTCTTGATATTGGCCTTGGTATGGGTAGTCGCTCTGTCGAACTTCATTTTGAAGTACAACTCAAGTATAACTTTTCCTGCTTGCCTTGACTAAATCATTGGTCAGACATTAGTAAATAGCTTCTTAATAAGCATGGTATCGATAGGAATCCACTGCTAAGAGGACAGTTGCTTAGTGTTTCTTCTGAATTTTGACTAAAAGAAAACTTAAAAGGTTTTGTTACAGTCTGAAATATAACTTTAAGTGTGTAGTGACAATTTAACACGAAGCAGTTTCTACATCGGGTTTACATTAGCTGCAACCCATTCATTTTTAATGAATCAGTTGGACTTTGAATATATATGTACCCTGTTTAATAGAAATGAAAGTAGAGGTTACTTTACAAGCTGGTAGCTGTAGACAGTGGTTTTAAAAAGAATTTTTATTCTTTCAGGAAACCTCATTAATATTGAATACGATGGTTGAAACTGATGCATATCCCGAAGAAAAGCAAGTCTTTGAAGAAGTTTATTAAGCAAGACTTCAGGAGGCACGAATTAGCTGTGAAATCTAAAGACGCTTCAAAGGATTTTGGGTTTACACCAAACTGCTTCAAGATGCAACAAAATTTTAACAATGTAAGTACTGTATGACTATAATGCTTTAGATACGGGTAGTATATAGGCAACTTAAATTTCTAGACCAGGGGTTATGAACAGTTTAATATTGATTGGTAAATTGACAGATTTCCGATTTAAGAAAACTGCAGAACAAAATATGGTGGTGGTTGGGTTATGCATGAATTTTCCATAAATTTAATGGAGAAATGCAGAAAATTTAAAAGTGGTTTGATGTCTACAATGTTGTTTTAGGTTGTAAAAATTGGTGCAAAATTTTGTTTGTAAGTGTTCGGTGTAAAGATAATCTCAAATTTAATCCATGCTATTAAATCTTATTCATAAAATAAGTTCTTTATAAGAATGAACTTTAAAGTTTTCTAACATCTGATATTATTTTTCAGGCATACTCCTTTAATTGACCATAGGCCTGTTTTTTTTTTCTTCTTAACGTTGAATTTTGACAAGTGGGTTTTTCAACCTGATTTCTAGTGTGTTGTCTCCCAAGATTACTAGATTTTATAGTTTTTATGTCGACGTAATATATTTGTGGATGATTACAAGCTTAGTAATGAAGTGCCTATTAAAAAGAGTGGCATATCTGCAGACTGCAGTAACTTCAGGACAATCTCTATTCTCCCTATGCTCTCCAAAGTTGCTGAAAAACATATTTTTAAGCCACTATATAAGTATGTGGAATCTAAAGGATTGTTAGCCGATAGTCAATATGCATACAGGAAGCAGTTAGGTACCTGCGATGCTCTTCTATACTTGACATGCCATTTGCAAGGGAACCTTGATAAGGGTTTTGAGTGCAGAGTAATTCAATTATATTTTAGTGCTGCTTTCGATTTAGTAAATCACTAGGCACTGATTTATAAACTCCAGAATCTTGGAGTGGGTGGATGTGTTTTAGGATTACTTCAAGATTTCTTTATAGGTAGGCAGCAGCGAGTTGCTATGGACAAGATCTTTGGTGAACCAAGACCAATTGTGTCTGGAGTTCCACAGGGCAGTGTTCTTGGTCCACTGTTATTTTCAGTGTACACAAGCGATATGGTTGTTGGCTTGGAAAACAAGATTTAGTATGCCGATGATGCAACACTTGTGGGTGTAGTCAAGTCTCTAAAGAAATGAAGCTGCCCTCAGCTTCAATTGGAATGGTAACTGGTGGTGGTTATCAACATCAAGAACATTTTTTTTGTACATTTCTTTTGCACTAGGGCAGTTAAAGTGTGCACTTTATAGAAAATACTGCAGGAGCAAATTATTAGTGAAAATTATGCATTAAATTTAAAAATTACTTTTTCAGTCTAGAGTGGTGGAATTTTACAGGATAAATTCTCCTCTTTACAGTGGCTAGGTTAATTGTAACAGTGTGTACTTTGCTGTGAATTTTCTTTAGTTATTCTTCAAAGAGACTGCTGTTGATGAACAGGAACTTCAGTTAATTTTTAATGATAGTAGAGATACAACACTTTTACCAGTTAATTTTTAATGATAGTAGAGATACAACACTTACCAATTATATGTGAAAACAACACCTATAGAGAAACGTAAGCTTTTAACCTTGACACAATAGTTTTGAAACCAAACCAAACTAAGTAATCTTGAAATACTCGAACGTTTTATTTTGCATAGCCTACAGTACTCAAATTATCAACCGATAGGTAACAGGTTTCAACAAAATGCACAGGTAAACAACTTTAACAAAATCAATTTATATTGTATTTTGTTTAAATGCTTCTCATCTTGATGATCACTTGTCCTTGAACTTAATTATCTACTGAAAACCAACTTTGTTTCTTTACAGAACAAAGTTCTAATAACAATTACATTTATCCAATTCACACATGTTGATTTTATCTGTGAAGAAACATACCTTTAATAGATAACAATTTCATTTCATAAATCCAATTCAAAGTTTTGAATTTCAAAGAAAATAAGACTAAACAGTAATGTCCATTCCCTAGACAAGAGAGAGGCAATCATTGTCAATAACTTCTACAAACAGAAAAAAAAAAACTGAAAAGTACAATTTGTTTTTTTCAGGTTCTGCAAAATCTGCGGTGTTAAACAGCAAATGTACCACATTAAGCAGCTAGGTATAATATACCTCTCCATGTATATTATTTGCAAATAATTCTGCATTACAACTGTGATAAAGCCTATGAGCTTTCCCCAGAAAATGCAAGCAACACAACAGCAAGATTTTCAAGTTAGCTGGGTTTACAAGTTCACCCCTCTTGCTGCCAGATCCTTCCACTACAAATGATATTTCTTCTGATTACACAAGTACCAAATTTTCCCCAATGACTAAGAAACCTTCAGCAAATTGCACCTCGACAATTTTTTTAGGACATTTTTTCCTGTTATAGATACAGAGAATGGGCACAACAGATACAGCTGAATCAGAACTTATTTTCTCGAAAATGAGATACTGGAGAAAATCTGATTTTGTAAAGTTTCTCTCCTATGAAAGTGAAATGCTAAGCAATATTCCCATTGTAAGAAGGAGCTTAACTCTCAAATGCTAAGCAATATTATATATAAAATTCCCACTGAAACAAGAAGCGTAGTTTTCATATGAAATAATTACATCTGGAATCTAATTTTGTGTGACTAATCCATACTGTAAGATATCGGGTTTGCCTGCTACTATGCGTAGTTTGTAAACGTAGGCATAAATAATTTTAAAAATTACATGCAGTAGAAGGAAAATTTGGTAATTACTTTTTGCTAGCATAACCACCACTAGTCCTCGAAGGATTTTCTGGAGTGTCGCATAAGGCTTGAAAGGAAAACAATGGCAAGCTCCAATATGTCACTCCCATATGCAACCTTATTTACATCATCACCCTTCTGTAGCGAGCTTTTGAGGAGTATGTTGTTGCTTAATTCATTGGACGAATCCGACAACAGAGTTGTACAATATATGCTCTTCTTGGGAAAGGGAAATACGGGAAGCAATGGCTCAAGAGTTTCCTCCTCCCAAGCTGAAGAAAGCTCGTTCTGACTCGGAGCCATTACAAGCCTCCAGCCTCATTCCTAAAGGATCCTTTCAACAACAGAAAAGGGGACGAAAGCAGCACCAGCATCCCTTTTGAAGTGTAAAAAGATATGCTCCATCCAACCAGGGAGAAGGAAAAAACTACTGGCTATCAAGGGCAAGGGAAGAAATGGAACCCAACAGGCTTACATATGGTCGGGGGTTGTCTTCCACATCATCACGCACAATGCTTGTCCTCCCCGTGGACACAGTATTAGCCTACCTAAAGTAAGAAGACCTGTAATGAAGTTCCTTGAGAGAAGAATGCATTCTTGACAACCACAAAGCACAATACCCAACTATAGTGCTGCTATTAATAAATCAAATGTTTTTTCTATTTCATTTACTGAATAGTGCTAAATTGCTGTAAAGTGAACAATAAAATCTGAAGTATCTCTAAAGCTATCATTATAGATTAAGAGGGAAATTTTAATTGTGGAATCGGTAAAGTACATTAGTAACAATTAAACAAGCAGTTACTTACTTGTAAAGTTAATAAGTACCAATTAAAAAATAAGCTTAAAACATAAAACTGTTTACTTGCTTTGAATGAAAGAGTAAGAAACATTGTGCAATTAATATCTGGCGATTGTTTTTTAAGTTACATCAATATACATCACCTTAACAAGTCTCTACATCACCTTAAGTCTCTGAAGGGTGTGAATAAAAATGTCACCAAGGAAACCTTTCCATCAATACACAACTCCTTAGCAAAGGAAACCCTGCAGAGGTATCTCTCAATCAGCATAACCTGAAAAACAAGTCCATTGTTGTTGATAAATTAGCTCCTGCATGTAGTCTCATAAAAAAAACCTGTTTACTACCATGCTACACAAAACACATGAACGTAAATCGCATGTCAACACTAGTAAAAATCAACTACAAACCAAGAAAGTAAAGACTTTCTTGTATGCTACTAGAGGCTATTTCCACACAAACTGCATATATAAATTTACATAGCCTAGCCATGGATTTCACACAAAAATCTGTATGTTCCTTACACTTTTTGCCAGAATTTAATAGTATGGGAAAAACTTGCTCTAACATATGCTGTAATTAAAAAATTTCTAACATCTCATGATGCAGAGAAAAAAATTAACATGATAAATTCATACAAATTTACCAACTTTGTTGTAATTTTAACATCTCAGAGACAAAAAACAAATTTTATCTTCATAAAAACTACCAACTTTTTAAACATCATAATGCAGAGACAAATAATTTTGTATGCTATATATAAAAACTACCAACTTCTTAAACATCATAATGCAGAAACAATTTTGTATGCTATATATATATTTTTTAAGTTCATAAAAAACTACCAACTCTGTAATTCTAACAATAAATATGTTGTATTTCTAATTCTAACATCTAAATGATTCAGAGAAAAAAATACATTTTACTTTGCAACTTTCTCACAACCAATTGAACATGAAGCTCTCACCAACTACTAGCTTGCTGTCTCTAAACACTAAAGCTGAAGGAACTTTGATATACTTAACATATAGTTTTCGTTCTACATAATAGTTGATAATTTTTCATGGCTTTGTCTTGAACTGTAACTAGACAAAATCTAAAAATTGTATTACATTGTGCATTTGCTAAGTGAAAGTTAAATGTAAATTCTTTTAGTAGGACACCTCCAATTTTGAAACAAACATAACTCTATTAAATTATTTTTTTTATAATCCTATAACATATGTTGATGATAGTTCTACAACATGATTTTTTTTATAATCCTGTAAGTCCCTACATAATACCAAAAATTTCCAGTAATTGATGACTTCTTACATAAAGCAATTCAACAAATTAACTAGGTACATATTTTTGTAGAAGAGAAATCAATACACTTTTGTGTAAAAACAAAATAATCTATAAAGCCCTTGATAAACCAGAAAAGCTGTGGTATAGAAAAATGGGTCTTAACAACAAAACCCCTTGTTTTGCCTCCACCTTTATTGGAATAAACCAACCATCCACAGTGAGGAAAAAAATGCTGGAATAAACCTACCATCCGAAGTGAGAAAAAAATGCTAACTGATTACCCATGAGTGACTTCACTCCCTTCAGCAAAGAAAGTCATTTTTTGAGGGCTCTGCACAAAAGAGCCTGCATGTACAAACCAGGTTTTTTTAAAATGGTCACAATTACCAGGAATATATTGGATTAACTTCCTGTTTGGAGACAACCACACTTGAAAGTGACCCAACCAGCAAAATGTTTCTGAAGTTTAAGAAGATCACTGTAATCAACAATTAAGGAGTGTACATGTATTTTAACCTGGAATCTTTACTAAGAAGAGAAAAAACTCTCCTGAAAAATCTGCAAGGGGGAGATGAACCAGTGATGAAGGCCTGAATTCTAATCCTTGCCCTGTCTAAAGTCTTCCAACATTTGAAGGCAGTGAGCAAAATTAATAAAACATGCAAGATGTGAGAGGAATCAAAATGCTAGTATTGTGGGTCACTGAATATGAAAGGCCCTTCTTTGCCCTAGCTAGATGACTAGAATCCTTTGGAATCTATGTGGAGTTTTAAACAGTTTTTACTTGTTCCTACCACAATTTATCAAGTACCACAAAAGCTTGTGCTGTGCCAATGATCATGAAACATCAAAGACAAGACCAAAGAAAATAGGGTATATACACTATTACCCAAGATTAAAGGAATAAATTGTCATTTCTGTAAACTCCTCTGAATACAGCTCTAGTGATTAGAATAGAGGAAAAGTGTTAGATTAATATTTAGTGATTAGAATAGAGGAAAAGTGTTAGATTAATATTATTATAAATAGAATACAATAGAATATAGAATTTAGGCCATAGGTCAAACACTGGGACTGATGAGGTCAGTCAGCACTGAAAGGGAAATTGAAAGCAGAAAGGTTTTAAATGTGTATTTAACATTCCAACAATCCAAAGTAGTAGTCTAAATTACCATCCCATATAATTCTGTAGTTTACTTTCTCTAATGACATGGCTAGCATTTATCTTATATAAATAAATTATGGATTTCTTTCCAGCCAACTCTGAAAAAAGTTACCCAAGATCCCGCTACTATTCTACAGCATTTGACAATACTTATTTAACAGTGCTGCATGGGCATTGCATTGCTGTTATTATGAACATTAACCACTTTCTTTTATGCTGTTTGATGCATGTTTAGAAATTTCCTCCAGTCACTCTCCCTCTCCCCCTGCTGGCCAAATTAATTAACTGGTAATGTATACAGTACCCTGGATTTGTCCTTATCTTTTATTTGCATAATTCTGTGTTTACATTCACATATAAATGTTAAAATTCAAGTACTTTTATCCCATGATTTAAACTGTTAAAATGGAACCTTAATTGTTTCTCTGTACAACTTTCTCTTTTCCTCGTTTTATTTGTTAATGTATTTTGCCATTTATGAACATCATCAAGCAAGATAAACTAAATTGTAGAAAATTTTTTTCAAAAATTTACCTTTGAATGAAAAAGAAGAGGTCAGTGAGTCTATGGACTCTCAAACTAATATCTATTTTTGATGTTAGTTTTATTGAGTGAAAAATATTGAATGGAAAAATTTGTATATGTAGTTTTATCGTACACTTTTGTATAGGAAACCATCTGAGCTTTTCTACTTGCAACTAAAAAGGGAAGGATATATACTGTCTTGGCTATTTCCTCAGATGAATTTTATGTTAGGTTCTTTACTAGTTCAAGGCATCCAAAAATGAAATGAGTGTCTTCATTTTCCTCTTCCAGAAAAAACTTATCCACTTGCAGTTTCAAAAATATTAAGTTTGATTCCTGTAATGTTAATGCTACCAATAAAAACAAACAAAAAAAAAACCATAAACATACTAATATATGGGAGAGAGAGGCACCCACTGCTGCGCTGTTTGTTTGTTTACTGTCATCAAATATCATCCATAAATAGTTTGATTACCTCCCTTTTCTCCACTGGAATCGGGAAACTTTAAACATGTTCATTACCTTTTATTCTGATGAATTTGAGTATTTTATCTAATGGGATGTTAATGAATAAGGATATCACATCAAAACATACGAGTTGAAATTGCCATTACGTACTGAGACTAGCCAAAAAAAAAAAAAGGGGTGTTAAATGAGCTTGGGAAAGCAAGACCACCTTGACACCCAGGACTTTAGCTAACAGATAACTGAGTGAATAACTAAGGGTCTCACTTGGAAGCCTACTTAATGCATTTACTGTATAGGGAGAACGTACATACACAGCATGGTAGGAAGGTTGGAAATTAATTTTATATACTGTAGAGTATTAAATTATAGCTGTCACTTCAAAAGGCCAAGAAAGATTCACTTAAAAACATTTGTATCTGCATTCCATTTTAACAACACCATCTGCTAATCCTGTTGTAAACAAAATTGGGAAAACAAAATGAAAAGGACAAAACCAAATACATGTTATCAATTGCGACAATGCAACTTAGCTTTTGTGGTGGAGACTAGAAGAAATTTCAGAGGCACTCTGGAGCTCAAAAAAGCAGTGAATGTTAGTAACAAACTGCAATAACCTCACTTTGTTGGGATTTTACAGAAAAAATTATTTTCAAGGAAAGTAAAGTGGTATACTGTACATGAGCAATAATATAAACGTGCAGTACGGTAGTGGATCAAGTCCCACAACTCAAACTTTGATGCTTTAGATAGCATAAATGCAAGGTATGTTCTTAGAGAAACAACACTCTTAAGATTTGTTGAGGAAACTAATAATACAGACTTACTCCCATGATTGATGGAATGCCAAATACAATACCTCTGTGACTCACACCTACAATTTATGTGTATCCATCCCTCCATACACAGCAGATGATAAGTATAACCACAAAAAAACAGAAAGGTCAAGTAGTCAGAAGATCAAGCAGGAACATCACACACAGATTTCGTCTGTAAAAATTATGATCAAGTTTCATTTCCTCTGATGACAAAGACAGTTGTCCTCGTAAAGCTTAGGGTTTTCAGTGAATTTCCACCCATTCTATATTCAATAAATTTCCACCAATAATGTAAACCATTGTACAGTATAATGACTGATCACCTCAGTGTTCATTATGATCCATATTAATATAATAGATTACAGCCACTAAGTCTTCTCTCGACTCAGAGGGCTTGGCTGAAGGGTTGCTCTTCAGAGGTGAAAATATGAGCAAGAAGGTAATGATGAAGTCACTGCATAGGTAAGTAGGAGGAGACCAAGGGAAAAATGAAAGGAAATTCTGAAAGCAAAGCAGCCTCAGAAAATACCTCTGATGCTTGGATGCAGTCAAGATTATTTACTCCAAAATGACTCCAACAGCAAAAGCACAGTACACGAGTTCAATTCCCAGAAAAAAATTTTTTTTTCTGGGTAGGCTATACTGTACAAACCAGAGCATTTCATGTAGGAGTATTCCTCAATGCAAGCTGGAATCTTTCGTTGCAACTTGGTAACAAGATAGTTAACTGGTGGTTAACGGGGTGAGTGGGGGGGATACCCCATTCTTCTGTATCACTGATGAAGTGGGGTGGTTGAATTGGGAAATACTCTATGATGAAAGGCCCTGTTATGTATACCTAGGAAAAATGCAAATTACTTCAAATTATTTTTTTATATGGAAACAAACTATCACCTTTTACATAAGAGAATTACTGTACTCCTTTGATGTGTGCTTGTCTCACTCAACTGACTGGTTGAAACCCATCTGAAATGTAATATTACCATTCGTGACTGTGAGCAATGACTCCTATAACCTTATATTCAGTTAGACAAAACTGTTCTGGCAACAGGGCCCTGAGTTCAAGTAAAAAAGTATTTGAAACCTCTGTCAAAAAAGGGAAACTCTCCAAGTACCTGTTACAAGGAGAGAAAAAGGAGTCACACCTTTACAGCTGAAGCTTTAAGACTATATGCTCGATTATGTAGCTTACCTGTACCTTGGCTCAATCCAACCAAAGCATGTTGCCAACAGTAGAGAAATTAATGTACAGTAATTACCAGTTTTTGGTTGTACACGGGGTCCCTGCTAGATCACGGATCAGCATTTGCACCCTCACTTAATCTTGGGTTTTTCTGTGGAACTTATCTCCAAATTTATCATGGAAAATTCACTAATTCGCAAATTTCTTCGTAGAGCAATATGTGCTAATTGCTGTATTTTCACTATTTTTCATGACTAAGTATATTGGTATGAAAAAAAAAATGATTTACTAATTTTCAAATAATAATGTCAAAACAGCAAAATAACAATACTGTACAATGCTAAAAATGCAAAAATGACAAAACAATAAAATGCAGTAAACCCATTGGGGGGATGCAAAAAAATCCTGTAAAATCTCTAAAACACTTAGAACAGTTTAAACCAAGAAAAACCTCTAAAAATGCTTATACCTGAGTATTTTAATCAAAAGTGCATTTAGTCATGAAAATGACATAAAAATACAGTAATTGCGAACATTTCAGCAGAGAAAAAAATACCCCCCCGAATAATGGGTAGATACCCAGAGAAATCTCAAATACGTGAGTCCGCGAATCTTGAGTATACATATCCTTTCATGAAAAAATACAGCAAAATATCAATAAAATGTTATTTCACTTATAGAATCCACTTATACTGTATTATTATACTGACCTATTATCATCGTATTATGTATAAAAACCTGTTGTCCCGACACTTGTATTTTTTTTTCTTCACTGATTTACTGTGCTGTACTTCATTAGAAGTTTATAACAGTACACAGGAGAATATTTTATCATTGTTGATGTTTCAGCTCTAATCACCGTAAAAATATTTAAAATCCGAATTTCACATGTAGGCAACACAAGGTTACACTTTCCTCCCCAGCTAGTTTAACCATGCCCATCAAGTCTCGTCCCTAGCTACTCTGCTGAGACTTCAATTGTAAACACCTCAGTTTATCTCTCCTCCCCAGCTAGCTTAACCAGCCTGTCAGTCTCATCCCCAGCTACTGTGCTTGGACTCGATGTAAGTACCTCATACTCTCTCTCTCTCTATCATTTGTATGCTGAGAGAGAGAGAGAGAGAGAGAGAGAGAGAGAGAGAGAGAGAGAGAGAGAGAGAGAGAGAGAGAGAGAGAGAGAGAGAGAGAGATTTTTATTACATACTGTAGTTGATTATAACTACTGTATGATTAACACACACAACAGCACACAGAGAATATTTTATCACTGTTGATTGCTTTTATAATCTGGTATTTTTTTTAATGCATACAGTATATAAATATTCAAGTGCAGTATTTAACTCTACTTGTAGATTCCCAATGTTTCCCCTATCTGAATATTTGTAAGGGTAATGTTGTAAGATGACTTTGAAATTATATTCAAGGTTTTAGGATGATTGTTTAAGGTATATTTGTGTTTGAACCATTAAAATAGGCAGTTATAAGCATTTTAAGAGTGGGGGGGTCTTTGGTATTTGAACTATTAAAATAGGCAATTATAAGTGTTTTTAGAGGGGGATACCTACTTAAAGCAGATTTTCACTTAACATGGGTGGTTCTGGTCTCTGACCCCCGCGGTTACAGGGAACACACTGTAATGAGATTTAGTTTTCAGCAAAGAATATTTCACACAAAATACAAAAAAGGATTTATTTAAGAATGTCCAATTTTTTTAACAAGATTACATACATTTACATCTGTTACAGTATACTAAAACTGACTGCTTTAACCACTATGTTGTTTTGGTGTACTGTCTGATGTCCTGGCAGGAGCAACAAAGTCAAACCAACTTTTGTACCTGCTTTACATAAGAGACAGACTTCCCCAATTTCATGAATCATATGGATGTCATCCTCAGGTGGAAAGTTTCAAGCTCATTACCTTGTTTGGTAACTTAAAAGTTACAGTTCCTCGTCGGATGAGTCGGTAGAGTTGTCGCCTAGCACTCGCTAGGCCCGAGTTTGAGACTCTGGCCATCTAGAAGAATTAGAGGAATTTATTTCTGGTGATAAAAACTAATTTCACGCTATAATGTGGTTCGGATTCCACAATAAGCTGTAGGTCACGTTGCTAGGTAACCAATTGGTTCTTAGCCACGTAAAATAAGTCTAATCCTTAACCTAGGAGAGCTGTTAATCAGCAGTGGTCTAATACTTTTACTTTAACCAAAACACTAGCCTAAGTAGTCTAAAATACTGCAACATACTAAATATGAAAATTAACTTCAAGGATAAATCCTTTGCTTAATTAAGGCCTATTTTTCACATTCCATCTGTAACTAGACAAAGACCTGTATCAAAGGCCAGAGGAAATCCAAAACAGAGAAATTATAATGCACCACACCAGATGGGAATTCAGGAAGACCTTACAGAACTCACGTAAAATGCAACCCTTTAAAAGGAAAATCTGATATAACAACCATCAATGATGGGGACCAAAATTTTAAAACAAGAAATTTTTTAATAAATTGAAGACTGAGAAGCCACCTTTGTGACAGGGGCAGGATTAAGCTGTCAAGAAACCACCACAGTTGGTAATTTTTTAGTTCTTTGGCCATCCTTTCCTACCAATAATAGGAGTACTAACCAGCATGAAAAATTTTTAACATGTGTTAACAGTTTAGTCCTATTTGTGGTTTAGTATTATGTAAAAATATAAAATACTCGGGTACATTACTGTATAATGATACTGTACTACTGACAGTGAGGTTCTGCACTAGCCTAATTTGACAAATTATTAAGATTCTGATATACAAACCCAAAAGTCCTTCATATAGATACCTTTCATGGAAGCTAGACTGATTGTTGGAGCTTGGAAAAAAGTTTTTAAAATTTGGTAGTTATCTCATGCAAGGCTGCTGATAGCCACACACACAAGCCTCTGAGCAGCTTCCATTTTCCTTTGACCCGTGTGCTCTCCATCAATCGGGATCCAACCTCATCAGCTTCAGCTTCTCGTAAGTTTGACTGGTATATCTGCTGATGTTCCTAACAAATGATATAATCTAATTACAGTACAGTATAACTAACTACTCTCTAGTCACCAAGGTGAAGAAGAATAACAGTAATGAATTTTCATCAAGGATAATAACCTATGTATGGTACTTTACATATTGCAAATTTTTTTTTAATTATTACTTAAAATCAATTTATAATCTTTGAAACTGAAGCGATTCTTTAGCATTCTTTCACAACTGCACTTTTAATATGCAAAGTTAAACACAAACACTTGAATCTCTATGATAAGCAATGTTTGTCTGGCTACTGCATTTAAATACCAAATGTATCATGTTCTTATAACACTCATACAAGGAAAAAAAATTCATTCTAGGGAATTACAACTGCAAGATAGTGTACTTACTTATCTGTAGGGTTGCTAGAAAACTTGCACATGACTTGAAAATCTGATCCTTTTTCCAGATACAATTCTTTTCCATTTGTGCAGTGTACCATATTCTGAAAGCAACATTATAATTAATTTTACCCTGTGTATAAGGGTAAGAACACCAAATCAATAATTTTATAACTATTAAAATATGACATTTTTATAATAAAATAATGTTTTATATATACATACCAAGTAATTACATAGCTGTGGTTTTTACTTTAAACGGCAGCTTAAGAACTGTTTTGGTGCAATAAGTGCCCCACCCACTTTTGGGGAAGAATAGGTACAATGAGCTAAAGAACTCGGTTCATTTATGCTCTATGTCCATATGTGGGGAGGAGGGACAGGCTCTGTTCACATAATTACTTGGTAAGTATATATAAAACCTTATTTTATTATAAAAATGTCATTTTTATATATGACACTTACCAAGTAATTACATAGATGAATCCCACATTGACAGGAGGTGGGAAGAATGGACATGTACTATTCAAAAGACATTATAAAGGAATGCATTTGAAATAGAAAAAGACTAGCATTGTGGTAATGCTTGTTGTTACCTTACCTGGGGAGAGAGCAAGAGCAGGAGATACTGCCTCTTGGTCATTGCTCATCTCGCCCCGTTTGGGACATGACCTACTAGTAGTGTCAGGGTTGCCCCTACTTCAGTGGGAGCTTTGTGGCCAGGGAGTAGTTCTATTACTCAATAAAGCTTAAACAAAACATTTGCCCTTGTCCTGGACAACACATAGACATCAACTAACACACGACCATAAAACTATATTACCTGTACACCATTTAAAACATATACAGTATTACCCATCCGTTAAAAACGAAGATCAGAGGGCACTCCAGGTACTTAGTACCCCCAGCTTCCCAAAAACTCAACAACCTTAATCAAAGTTAGGAGACAGAGAAACAATAGGATCACTCCTACCCTCATTCCCTAGTGCCACGCCCGCTGCAAAGAATGGACCCAGTGTACTGTAGTCGTCAAACACAGTTTCAACGTCCCGTAAATAATAGTTGGCGAAGACTGAGCGAAACCTCCAATAAGTCAATTTGATTATGGTAGCTAAAGAGGTTGTGTTTAAAAGCCAACAAAGTGGCTACTGCCCGTACCTCATGTGCTTTTGCCTTTAACAATGGTAAAAAGTTAGCATTCTTGGAGAGAGGATGTAAAGGGTTCTTAACAGAACAACAGAGGTTACGAGAATCCCCTCTGATATTCTTGGTTCTCTCCATGTAGAATCTTATTGCTCTCACTGGGCATAATACTCTCTCTTGTTCCAAAGGTCCCACTAGTTCTGTAAGACTCTGGACGGAAAAAGAACGAGGCCAAGGGTTAGATGGGTTCTTGTTTTTGGCTAAGAAGCCTAAAATGTATGAGCAAATAGCTGTCTCTTGTGAAAAACCAACTTGTTTGTCCAGAGCTTCCAACTCGCTGATCCTTTTCGCTGTGGCTAACGCGATTAAGAAGTGTCTTTCTACAGATCCCTAGAGGAGGATGCTTGCATAGGTTCAAAAGGAGGGCCTGACAACCAATGCAGGACTACGCCTAGGTTCCAAGGCACTAGCTGCTGAGACTTCCATTTCCTGGTATCAAAAGACCTGACTAAGTCTGAAGAAATGTTCACATCTCTATGCTTGAACACTGAGTTCAGCATGGATCTGTAGCCCTTTATTGTAGACGTCAAAAGGCCTCTCGAAAATCTTAGGTAAAGTAAAAATTCGGCTAGTTGGACTACAGAGGTAGAAGAAGAAGAGATGTTACATTCATTACACCATCTCCTAAAAACTGCCCACTTAGCCTGGTAGAGCCTTGAAGACTCGTGTCTACATTTTGCGATAGCATTAGCAACTTCTCTTGAAAACCCTTTCACTCTGACCAACTTCCTGACAGTTTGAAGCCCATCAGAGCGAGAGTGGACAAACCTCGATGATACCTGTTGAAGTGAGGTTGTTTGAGAAGATCTTTCCTCTGTGGAAGGAGCTGTGGAAAGTCCTGACAGAAGTTCTAGAAGGTCTGAAAACCAATCCTTTTGAGGCCAAAAAGGAGCTACTAGGATCATCGATGTGTGATAAGAAGGTCTTGAATTTGTTGATCACGTCTCTTACTAGACTGAACAGAGGGAAGGCATACATTTCCAGATGTGACCAATCCTGAAGCATCGCATCCGTTGCCCATGCCTGAGGGTCTGACGCCAGATAGCAATACAGGGGAGGCGATGATTCCTGAATGCTGCAAACAAGTCTATCCACAGTGTTCCCCACAGTTTCCACAGGTCGGTGCACACCTGTGGATTCAGCGACCTTTCCGTGGGTAGAACCTGCTTGCAAGGCTCAATTCGTCTGCTAACATGTTTAACTTGCCCTGAACATTGCAAGTAAGAATCTGCGTATTGTTGTAGTGCACCCAAAGAAGAGTGAGTGTCTCCTTGGTTTCAAATATCAGCCAGAGCCATCATGTTGTTGGAACAAACCACAGTCACTGAGCTTCGAGTTACAGTGGCAAAATGTTTAAGTGCCAAGTGAATTGCCTTCAACTCCAGATTTATTTGCAGTTTCCTCTCTTGAAGGGACCACTTCCCTGACACGTCTAATCATCCTAGTGTCGCTCCCCAACCTAGGTCCGATGCGTCGGAGAATGAGAGGTTCGGGTTCAGACGAGATAGGGACTTCCCTGAGAGGAACCATCCTTCTACGAGCCACCGCTGAAGATCTTCTTTTATTTCCTGTGTGATGGGGAATATAAAGGAATCTGGAAGAATCTTCCTGTTCCAACTGGCCTTCAGAAAGAATTGTAAAGGCCTCGCATGCAGTCTCCCAAAGGAATGAACATCTCTATGGAGGAGAGAGTCCCTAGAAGGCTCATCCAGTCGTTGGCCGAGCAGGTTTGAAGACTCAGAAAATGGGGCTTTTTGGGTGCATGACAGCATTCTCTTCTCTGACGGAAAAGCCCGAAAAGATCAAGAGTCTATCATAATCCCTAAATAGACTATCGTCTGAGAAGGGAATAGTTGGGACTTTTCCTGGTTGATTAAAATGCCCAACTCCTGGGTTAATTGTAGGGTTTTGAGAAGGTCCTCTGTGCACTTCTTCTGGGATGATGATCAAAGGAGCCAGTCATCCAGATATAGACAGACTTTCATGCCCATTAGATGAAGCCATTGAGATGAGAGGAGTGAGGACCCTGGTGAAGACTTGAGGGGCTGTTGGCAACCCCAAGCATAGAGCCCGAAATTGGAAAACTTTCTCCTGAAAGATGAATCTCAGGAATTTCCTGGAATCCCAGTGTATTGGGATATGAAAGTAAGCATCTCTCATGTCTATTGAGACCATCCAATCTTCTTGAGAAATTGCAGCGAGAACTGAGCTGTTCGTCTGCATCCTGAACTTCGTGGTTCGGACGAAGATGCTCAGAGTGCTTACATCTAGTACCGGCCTCCAACCCCCGGAGGTTTTGGGGACTACAAAGAGGTGGTTGTAAAACCCCTCCAATGACAAGTCTTCTACCTCCTCTATAGCTCTCTTGTAGAGAAGAGCTATGACTTCCTATGAGAGGGCTGAAAACTTCTTTCTCGGAGCCCACCGAGTACGCCTTTAAGGCCATGGGCACAGGTGACAACAGTGGGGTTTCCTTGAAGGGGATCGCATATCCTTCCTTGAGAACCCGTAGTACCCATGGTTCTACCGATCTGGCCTCCCACTGTCTCCAGAAGTGTAAGAGTCTGGCGCCCAAAGGAAAATGGAGGACCGAAGTTTCACTTGCTACAGACTGGTCTAGATGAGGACTTCTTGATGATAAGGCGGACTGATCTGGGATTTGTGTGTGTGTGCAAGGAAGCTCGTCCTCTGTTACCTTGAAAGGGGTGTGGCTGGAGAGGAGAGAAAGGCCGAGGGTTAAATGAAAATGCAGGTGTTCGGTTCGATTCCTTCGTTCTCTTGGATGACTGCGCTAGCAAGTCGTGAGTGGCCTTTTTTTGCAATTCCATAGCTACCCACTCTAATGTCGTTCAAGGAAAAAGGCTGGTACTGTCCAGAGGAGCGAAAAGAAGAGCAGATCTCTGGGACAGTGTCACTCCTTTAGTGGTGAAAGAACACCACGTCTCTTTTCTTCAGCATACAAAATGAAAAAAAGGGCAGCTAACTCCTGTGCCCCACCTCGAAGCACCTTGCCCGCACATGACAGGACTCTGAGCCAGTCTGCTGCAAGGTTCTCTTGGAGGGAAGAACAATCCTCAATTTTCTTGGTTAATGCGCCCACTGTCCAATCAAGGAAACTGAAGATCTCGAATACTTTAAAAATATCCTTAACTATGCTGTCAAGCTTAGAAGACAAAAACATAATTTTCGCTGCACTGAAGGCCGAACGACGAGCAGGGTCAATCAGACCGGAGAAATCCCCTTGAGAGGAAGCAGAAACTCCCAAGGAAGGAGTTTCCCTGGTTGCATAGAAGACATACCCCGACAACGCTTCCTTGGAAGAGACAGAGAGGACCATCTCTGGGAGTCTAGTGGTACTCGAGGATTGATGTAACAAGAATGATGATCCCTGGGAAGAAAGAGGTGCGGTGGAGAAATATGTCAGGAAGTAGAACAAAATAGTTCATTAATGAAGTGTAGGCTGATGAAGGTTGTTCTGGTTCAGGTTCCTCCTCTGCTGAGGATACAGTGGGAAGCACCATATCCTGCCGTGGTTCTTCTGATTTTGAAGACAAGAGTTTCTTCAACAGTTGCATGATGTTGTCTAAACATTGGTGAATGGGAAGCAAAGAAGAGTCTTGGGGTGCTGATGTATATACAGCCTTCGCACGATCAGTGCCAGGTCAAAGAGGAGATAGTCTTGGGGATCTGTGAAACAGAAGGTGCTAAAACAGGTTGACCCACAGCAATAGTGACGTCTGAATCTGAAGCCTCAGACTTGTATTCCAATGCTGGAGAGTTGGCGTGAACTGAAGCTCCAGCAGGCTTGAGCTACTGGGAGCTTGGATCCAAAGATAGAGGGAGATCCCAAAGCACGCTTATGAGCCAACTGGCGCTTGGGAGCCAATGGGCACATACAAGCCAATGGCAGCTCCGTGTCCAAAGGGAGCTCTCTGTCGTCCCAATAGCTGCAAGAGGACACTTGATCCTTATAGCGATTGCGAGGTACCACTGGATGTGCGTTTGTAACATGCCTCTTCAAAGGCCTTGAAGACTTGAAAACGTCGACTGTGTCCTTTGGGTTCTGAATCTGAGTCACTGGAAGATAAGGTGTGATCCAATTTGACCCCTTTCCAGCGTTTGGTTGCCGAAACCTGGGAAATAGCAACAGGTTCAGCTGAGGAAGCAACTACTCGTGGGCAAACCACACCAACCTCCCTTGGACTTTTGGTTTGCCTCCTCCCAGGTGCAGGGGAGTTTGGCAGGGACCTCCGTCTAGGAGCATCGGTGGGACGAGTAGCCACCCCCTCCACAACACTAACCTGGGTGCAGGCACTAGCACTTGCACCAACACTTGCACTATGATCTTCATTTGCTTTGTCCGAAAGAACTCTTACAGATGCTCCTATCTGAGTAACAGTACTTACTGAAGCATCGAATATCCTATCCATCCAAGCTTCAAGACTGGTGATGGCACTAAGTTCAGAGGGAAGGGAGCAAGGTAACAGAGTTGGAGGGAGAGCGAGAGAAGCAGGAATTGGGGAACGAGAAGTCAAAGGTGTAGAAAAAGCCAGTTTAGGGGTAGAGGACACAGAAGCTCTAGCCTCGGCTCTGGCAGCTGCTTTCCTAAGCCTAGCTTTTTCTAATTTATCAAAATGATTGGTCAACACTTTCCATTTACTTACGTCCCAATCCTTACATTCCTCGCAAGTCAAGTCGGGGGAACATACTTGTCCACGGCAGTGAAAACAAACAGAATGTTCGTCATATTTAAATGAAGTCAACCTAGTATTACAGCCTTTGTTGCAATACTGGTTACTGGTCACACTCTTGTATGACATAACAGTCCAAAAAAATAGAAAAAAGGCTAAGCTAAACTAAGCTAAGCTATGAAAATACAGCTCGGAGGCTACCAAATGAAACAATACTTCACAGAGTCCTTCGATAGACAACCAAACCATCCTGTGAAACTACACCTGAATTAACAAAACAGTTGCTGAACGACCGAATTTCTGGTCATCAACGGCAGAAAATGAACTGAGCTCTTTAGCTACGTTGTATATTATTCCCGAAAGTGGGCTGGGGTACCTACCTGCACCAAAACAAAAGAGTGTTACCGCGATGTTTCAATTCTTAAGCTGTTGTTGAAAGTAGAAACTATAGCTATGTAACTACTTGGTAAGTGTCATATAAAAACTACAGGGGTAGTTTACAGCTAAAATTGGCCAGGCGCGCAACACCTTCTGCCTGGAATACAATCACTCCGCCAAGGTAAGTAGTTCAACCGACCCATTTGTGTTAGCTGGCTTTCTGGGGGTCCAATTAAACCCCTGGGCCAGGTTAGGCATGCCTCCCTATGTTAGGTTAGGTTGGTTACATCTGGTTAGGTCAGGACCTGGCAAAATAGGAAAGGTTAGTCTGTTGGAACCTACTGCACTGGTGTTGGGTACCAACGTGTCAACTGGCAGATGACACCTTGAGCCAACTAAACTAGAGACACTCAACTACAGTTTAAGAAAAACTTCTAACAGTCTACAATTCTATACTTGGATAGGTCATGTCTACAATACTATATATTAATAACAGCAAAATCATTCTTGTGTTCATCATATGTACTAAAGAAAGTGCCAGTATGAAAACTGAAATCTATGTTGGTACATGAGAGGTAGACCTACTTCAGTCAAAAGCATTACAAAGAAGGTATTTCAGTCAAAAGTTCAGTCAAAAGCATTACACAAGTATTTCAGTCAAAAGCATTACACAGAAGTATTTCAGTCAAAAGCATTACACTGAAGGTACTTCAGTCAAAAACATTACACAAAAGGTACTTCAGTCAAAAACATTACACAAAAGGTATTTCAGTCAAAAGCATTACACAGAAGGTATTTCAGTTGAAAGCAATAAAAAACTGTAGCTCAGCTTTAGAGGGGACAAACTCAATCCCAGACCTCCCATGAGTGAGGAAGTCAAGGGGGTCCATTATCTCAAAAACTACCTATCTGCTGGAAAAATGAAACCACTATTCAAAGTACACATTAAACCATAGGAAAATCATGTTTTCATCTCAAAACTGGAATTATGGTTCATAGTAAAACTATATTATTGCCACATTTTTACTTTAATCCATAATCGCTTATGGAGTTCAAAATATGACCTTCCTACACATAAATGTGTGCTTTGAAAGTTTGACATTCATTTTGTTAACAAATGGGTTAATTTTATGGAGACAAAATGACTTTCCTACATATAAATTATCTTCCTAAAGTCTGAGGGGGCCACCGTAACAAATGGTAATTTTTGAGTGGGGAAAAACCAGGAGTAGTGAAATACAAGGATGTATCTGACCTGACTAAGGCACAGATTCCTTAATAGCCCATTCTGAGCCTCTACCAGGCCCTGACCCCCACCTAATTTAACCTGGGGCACTGTAAATTAGAATAATTTGGTCTGTGCCCTAATATAACCAAGGCGGATCCCCCATCTAACCTATGGCACTGAAAATTAAAATCACAGTTGTGACCACACCTAATCTAACCAATGGCACTGAGTCTTCTAATCTAACCGGCTGTTACCGGTGAGCTAGGCTATTCAGTTGACATTTTCTATAGTGATGACTGAAAAAAATTTAATGTAATATTTTTCGGTCGGCTGTAATTCAGCTCAGAAATATCATTAGAACTCAGAATACCCTTTATAAGGGGACTCAACCAAAAATCAGGGTCCTGTGGTTAAAACACTTTCAATAGGTTAAAACGGTGAGGGGACCCGTTGGAATCCAAGGCTCTGGGTGGGGTAAATAATTGGGAAAAGGTTTGAACATCAAAACATACTGTTGCATTTCAGTAAAAGGAAAATGTTATTTTGAACAGGAAAACAAGCGTAAAAAAGTAAAAAATAAATGGACAGAACAAGCATTCAAAGCACTTTTCATAATCAGAACCAGAGCTTGATTCCAGGCTGTCAAGGGATGTCAAACTACAAGCTTGTCATTTCACTTGTTCATCAATTTTCCAACCAAAGAGTTTATAGTTGGTCCCCCATCATTTTGGCAGGATTGGCTGTATCTTGAAACCAATCATGTTACAAATTACCCAAACATTTCGTTTAAGCCAGCTGTGGATGAATTTGGCGGATACATGCACTCAGTTTTGCATGTATTGTTTTGCTTACAAGTGTTTTATAACTGTTTAATATTTTGTTGTAGCTTGTGCCTGTAATTGATTCTTGAAGTATTTTTCGTTGAATTAAATATATTGACGTCTCTAAAGCCAACATGATTTTACCATAAATAACTTACAAAATTACTTTACGTTTGTCGGCAGACACCTGAACATGTACGTGGGGTTGGAGGAGAAGGGTCTTACAGGACGTTTCACTACCACTTGGAGGCAGGTGACATCAACAGAAACCTTTTTTCACCATTTTTGTAAGTCCCTGAGGTTTACAGCACAACACAACATTACCTCTTGCCAGACATATGAGCTTGCAAGATTATTTTTAAAATGCAGATAAGGCCAAGTCAGCACCATCTCCACCACTCCAAAACTGAAATGCAGAAATACACTTTAGCTGCAAGTTAGGTAATGCCCCCCAAAAAAAGGCTGGGGGGTCTATCCTTCCTACCCTGTTCCATGCAGAAAAGTCCGGCACAGTCTTACTCACTCATCAACCCAGCATGATGGCAGTTGACATTCACCCTATAGAACCTCACGCTCTTCTGAACCTGTAATTTAAAGGGCAATTTGCCACTTACCTGTGTCAATTGCTACCAGAAATATATAGAACTTTCTCTGCATATTATTCAGGGCGGTTGGGAATGGGTCCTGGGTGGGTAAAACACTATATTGAGAATAGGTGGAGGGACCTCAACTCGTTGAGACCGGGGTTCTAGGTACGGGGTAAATAAAAGGTGAAAAGGTTTGGGTAATTTATTTTAAAATACAGTTTGAGGACATGAGGACGAGAAAAACAAGCGTAAAAATAAAGAATAAATGGCATTGTACCCTCCACCCCTTTACAAGGCAAGGTTCCTAAACTATCCTTCTTTATTATTAGTTAGTTAGGTGACCTGTGTTTTGGTGTTATCAGGTTTTAGTGCTTTTCAATGTATGAGTGTTATTATTTTTCTGGGTAACTGTTAGAACCAATCATGTTTCCCATAACATTGCGTTTCACCCAGGTGGAGAATTTTACCAGTTACATGTACCTTTCCTTTTGCTCAACTGTTTTATAACCCGACCTTCTCCCTGAATTGGCTACAACC
Source organism: Macrobrachium rosenbergii (assembly GCF_040412425.1). Taxonomy (NCBI): domain Eukaryota; kingdom Metazoa; phylum Arthropoda; class Malacostraca; order Decapoda; family Palaemonidae; genus Macrobrachium; species Macrobrachium rosenbergii. The sequence continues at coordinate 45,741,560 of NC_089756.1, forward strand.
TAGTGGTTCCGTAACCCAAGATATTGGCTTCGTGGTCGTTTATGATTTTCTTCATAAATAATCACAAGCAATTTCTTTACATTTGTGCAGACATTGAGGTAGCCTGTGGGAGTTGATGTTGTTCAGTGTTGTTTTGCTTACCACTTTTACATGAGTTTAAGGGAAACATTTTTTTGCACTAAATGTTTTTACCCTTGAGCTGTATGCGCCAGTGCAGGGGACCCATGGTACCGGCGTGCAGTTTTAAAAAAGGGTCAAGTTACGCTTTAGTTACAGCCAAAGACAAAACTTTACTTGAAATTCTTGTTCTACAGGTAAAGTTCTATAGAAAAACGTCAACTGCCATAGGCTACCTCACCTCTTCAACCCAGCACTATGGTGGAATTACCCCTGAGTCTCTCTGGGCCCCTGCTAACATAACCTACATTACCTGGGTCCTTATTCACCTAGTATGTGATGACACTCAAAAAAATTTGTTAAATAAACCCTACATTGATCGCACTCTTCACTCTCAGAAATATCATGAGGATGTCAGAATACCCTTTATATTTTAAGGTAAGGTTTCTAAACTATCCAGCTTTATTATTGGTCCTCTCAACTGTAGGATAATAGGGGTCTAGTATTTTGAAAACAATTTTTAATTCAACTGTAATTTTAACGCCAAAATGAACATCAAACATACCAGAAAAGACACACTAAAACAGCTGAAAATGTTATTTTTACTCAAGGATACAATTTGTTTACAGTAAAAACTAAGCAACTGAACAAGCATTAAATATAGCCTTATCTTAATCAGAACCAGAGCGTTTGTATTAGTAGGCTTTCTTGCTTTGATGTTAAACTACATTTTGTCATTTCACTGCAGTTTTGTATTTTCCCTTGAGCAAAAACTAGTTGCAGGGGACCCACACTGTGGTCCCCAGTGTCAATAGCATACAAGGGGTTCCAGTATCTTGAAACTATTATTCAGCAGTTAAAAGTAACTATACAAAACCTAAATTGGGCTGGGGGGGATCTATGGGGGGGAAAAGTCCCCAAGTTAGCTGAGGTCCTGGCACCCTAGAGTAAATTAAACAAGGTTATGTCACAACCCTATTATTTCAATTTATGCCCTAAGTTAGGTTAGGCGGAAGATTCAGGGAACAAGTCTTTACACCCCATTACCCTAGGTTAGGTTAGGTTGGGAGGGCCACTGGGAGAAAGGCCAGCTGACTCAGTATGGACCCATCCTCCTACGTCAGGTTAGGCTAAATCCATCCTTACATTTCAGAAATTTTGTGATAGGCCTATACCCCCACCCAAAAACCCTGCTTTCCCACTGTGGTCCCCTCAACTGTAGGAGATATGGGGCCGGGGGAGCCCAGTATCTAAAATACTACTCATATGCTAACGAAATAAAACCTCAAAAACATTAAAAGCACATAGGCCTAGCTGATAGTCTACAACATAGCTTGAAATATTTTCAACCCCTGAATGTGATATGGTTTAAGGTTAAAATTTACCAATTTTTGTATGAAGCCTACAGTAGGCCTAAAAGAGACCTGCATACAGCATAAAATCTCCAAAATCTGCAGGGGCTGATGAATGGATCATTAACTCCTCATGGGCCTACATATAGTAACACCCAGATATCCCTAACACTTAGCACACCATCCTACAAGCCTACTGAATCACAGCAGTCTCCAATACCGAACACCCATGGTTGTTGCAAGCAACTTCAAACATAAGGCCATTCTTGGTACTCTGCTAAGCTATTTTCCTATGCACTTTTACCTGAGAAATATATAGCCTAGGCCTACGCCAATGAAAATACCTTAGTCCTAACATTTCAAGGTTTTCTTTTGCAAGGTGACCACTGGTTGGTCAATTCTGGCATAACAAGAACCAAAATACATAAAAGTAACAATTGTGTAGGAATTGAATCTACCCAATCCATTTCCATTAGCCTAACAGTTCACTCAACTAACCAATTGTTAAAATAAATCAATGAAATATGTTCCATAACTTCAACATCACAATTAATAACAGGAATAACAAATTTAAATTGATTTACCTTACGAATAACGTCAGGGAAAACTCATGCATTATACCGACCCGGAAGTCCACCAGACGAATGGCCGCCTGGCCAAAATACGAAAGACAAGGATGAAGGAGGTGACACGTTAAACTACAGTTCTCGTATCCTTTCCTTGCTCGAACAAGTAACACTAATCTAAATTTATTTTTACCGACACAAGGGCAGTATTATTATTCCCTTTAAAAACACCGGTAACTGAAAAGAAAAAACACAGGAATGGAACCTCGCTGCAAGATTTCTGATTTGTAATTCCTCTCTGTGCAATTATAAAGGCTGCTCTTTACATTCTAGTCATCTTTCTTTCTATACAGCAGATATAATGCCACGGATAAAGGTATACTACTGAAATAGGAAATTAATCAGCTATTTTGACATTATAATCACAGAAATCAAAAATTCTAAATGGTTACATTCACAAACATCACATATTGTACAAACATAATTTTGTAAGGGACAACCCTAACTTTAACAGTGTGCACTATTTTTCATTTTGAAACTGCATCAGTGGTTGTAAACGTTAAACAAGTCTTTACAACCTAAGATGTTTTAGGGCTCAAAATAGTTTGCTCTTCTCGTGATTTATGAATATAAATAGCTATAAATAAAATCTTAAACTGACGTACTAATTAATACCCCCTGCCCCACCCACACACACATTATATATATATATATATATATATATATATATATATATATATATATATATATATATATATATATATATATATATATATATATATATATATATATACATATATAAGCAATACATACATATATTCCACATACATACATAAATACATACAGTATTCATGAAAAATTTAAATCCTTCATTATGGCTAAAGTGTTTGTTCTTTCCAGGTATTTGCATGAATCGTCCATTAAGTTGAGAAGAAAGGAACCATTTGCATCTTGACACCATTTCCTTCAGTGCATTAGGGTAAATTCGCTCTCTGCTTTTCACAGGATTCCAGAAAGAGCTAACAAAGAGACGTTAATTACAACTTATAATGGATGGATATGTTGTGGTTTGAGAAAGAATTTTACGCTTAGTGAGAGAGAGAGAGAGAGAGAGAGAGAGAGAGAGAGAGAGAGAGAGAGAGAGAGAGAGAGAGAGAGAGAGAGAGAGGAACATTGTTCTTGGGAAGATATATTTCAAGCGACTGCGAAAAACGAGATGGAGGTTGTTTTAGTAAGAAAAGGTTGGGATATACTCGATGTTAACCCTCCCTCTAGGGGTATCATCGGACATGTCTAGAGGCATATATAATGAAAGGGGTCTTGGTTCCCCCCATGTGGTCTCTTCTGGTCCTGCAAGGGTTCCAGCATTATGGAATGTGCTATTTTGAGAGGCGAACAGGTGCCGTACATTATCCTCTGACATGTGAGAATACCTTATGGGTAAGTTTTCATTTTCTCCGGAAAACTTGTTTTAGGGCAAAGCTAATAAGAAGAAAAATACATATCAATTAAACTGCCAAAAATTTTGGACGATCTTCCTTTTTCCTGTTTCTTGCTATTTTTTTTTGTACGTGCCTGTGTGAATAACTATATATACTGTGTATATAACTATATATATATATATATATATATATATATATATATATATATATACATATATATATATACATAATATATTACTATATATATATATATATATATATATTCCAAAATTAAGATATATATTCATTGAAGATTACATCTATATATTTATATACGACAAATATAAAAAGGGACCCTATTGTAGGTGGATTTTCATTGTGCTACAAATACTTTTCCATGAATGTGCTCCTAAACCATTTTATAAATTACATCAAGATTTGTTTCTTGATCCTTGCTTTTATCTCTCTCTCTCTCTCTCTCTCTCTCTCTCTCTCTCTCTCTCTCTCTCTCTCTCTCTCTCTCTCTCTCAATTTATTGTGACATACTACTATAAAAGTTTTTACAAAAATTTTTTTCTAGAAATTTACTACCTGAAATATAACTCATTTAATCTGAGTTATTTAAAACAACAGAATATGTTAAGATAAAATTCCTTCAAGTGTCTACTAAAAACAACCTCTACATTGACTGTTTCTTAGTGCACTGAATTTTGTTCAAAAATATTTTGCCCTTATTTACAGTACGTTGCCTGCCACCAAAACAATAGGGTACCAATAAGGTATATAATTTGTTGCTTAGACCAACCGAGGCACAACGAATTTTATTTATTTATTTATTTTTTTTTGGAAACTGGAAGGGCCTAGGATCAAATTGGCAACTGACCTCCTGATTTTTATGAATGTGCCACTGAATAAATATAAATTAATTACGAAAAACGTCAAACATTATAACTAACAAACCCCGAATATAAGACACCTTTTCACCGTGATTAATGTCAGTATTGCAACCTAGGTTCCCGTAAGCTTAAAGATTGTTCTAACTGTCTGTAACTTAGTTTCCAACTTGGTTAAGAATTACTACCCTTCTTTTTCGAGGCGCCCCGCTGTGGTGCACATATTTTTAACGTGCACATGACCCAGAATGTCCTAAGGAACCGGACACAGAACGAACAGCAAGATGCACTACAAAATGCTCATTTCTAATTATTAATCAATAAGCGTTAATCACTTCCTGTTCTAGAAGAGATATGATCTATACATAACAGTGAATGATGAGCCAAATGGCCTCGTGTTCCAAAGAGCTTATTTTCTATTTTCGTAAAATGGCGTTTCAATCATGCAAGCATTTATTGGCCTTACTGATTTTACGTGAAGTTGCGCATTACCCAACCAACTGGAAAGAGGAAAAAGGTAACGGAACTGACTCTCTCTCTCTCTTTAGCTCCAAGACAAGTTTTCTCGATGAGCTAGCAAACTTTTCGTGTGCTCGGTGCTTAAACTTTCCTTCAACTATTCCAGCTACGCCACCAGGAAGGTAATACAAGTTTTTATAAACACTGTTGATGTGAAAAGAGCGTTCTTCTTGAAACACTATAACATACAGCAGAATTTTATGCACAAGGTACGTTATTCTCCTCTTTAGTTACAGATTCAGTCGTTACTGCATATTTCATGTTTCCGTAAGTAAAATATTTATCATCTCTTAATCAACTCAGTTTCGAGCAATTATAGCTCTATGCAAGACTATTTTTCCCTTGCTTAAGTTATCATTCTTGAAGTATGTGCTAAGAATTTCAGACTTTACAATGCACGTGTATTTTATTTGTTTATAAAATAAAATTACATGGGTATCGTAGGTATTAAAAGGATAAATGCTGATTACTGTCCAAATTCTATATATATATATATATATATATATATATATATATATATATATATATATATATATATATATATATATATATATATATATATTATTTTCTGTTAAAATAGAAATCCATCTGATAAATTATTTTCTGTTCAAACAGAAGCCCATATAAAACCATAAAACCAAAAAGGTAAGAAATTATACAACGGCTGGTTGGAGGAAGATTTTATCTATCAGATCTGAATCTTCCTCCAACCAGCGTTTAATAAGATTCAGGAGAAGTTGTCAACAAGAGTGACGTAGCGGCTGACTTCTGGAATATTCCGTCGTTGGTATAAATACTACAGCTCTTTAACTCTTATTGCATTCATTACCTGCCTGTTGAGGGAGAAGGACAGTGTCTCCTAAATATAGCTATAACTTTCTACCCTTTTGGTGTTTTTATGGGCTCTTTTATTTATTATTATTATTATTATTATTATTATTATTATTATTATTATTATTATACATGCATTATGTGTATATATATATGTGTATATATATATATATATATATATATATATATATATATATATATATATATATATTATATATATATATATATATTCTGTATGTGTGTGTTTTGTGTGTTTGTGTGTGCAGATGTATGTGTAAGTTTTGAATACAAATGGTTAAACTTACGTGCATGTGTCCGTAACTGCGAAAGATTAATGCTCAATGTTTACTGCTGTATATACATCATTTTCCGGCGAATATACAGCCAAATTGTTCTTCATATTTTACATGAATGAATAACGCAGACATTAAGGAAGCAATATAAATGCAAATGAGTCGGTGTATTGTTGGATGCGAGTCATGTATTATGCGCTGCTGGTATGCCATACATTTGTGTTTACTTTGTACTTGCCTCTCTGTATCGCTGTTTGTCCTTAGGTTTATCACAGTGCTAAAAAATAGGAGATATTTAATTTTATAGATAATCTCTCATTCTTTAAACTATTTCCTTTCCATAGTAGCTCTCTCTCTCTCTCTCTCTCTCATTTCTTTTCATAAATAACTCCTCTCTCGCTCTCATTTCTTTCCGTGAATAATCCCCATCTCTCTCTCTCTCTCTCTCTCTCTCTCTCTCTCTCTCTCTCTCTCTCTCTCTCTCTCTCTCTCTGTGAATGTCAGCTGTTAAGGGTATCTTGTGAGTTTTACTTTTTTTGTGGAGTTCACGTTATTTTATAGAATTTCATTTGGTTTCCTTCACTCAATTGCGAGTTTTTGCACAAAAAACCATTTCCTTTCACTGTATTGTAATTTTGACAGATTACAAAGCTAACATTTGTCACACACAGCAATAATACCTATTTGAAAGTCAAATTTTCACCTGTGACCACCATATTCATTAACTTTGTGGAGCTCTATTCTACTGTGATATATAAAAGGATGCGATGCCTGTATGCTTGCAAGTATGTATGTCCTTCAGCTAACGGCAACTTTCTTTCCAGTAGAGGACTTAAGACTGTCAGCTCCTTCCATTACTGTAATATGACAGTATCTTTTTGGAATAACTTACTCCCAAGGAGAATTATAATTGACAAATGTTTCGGCACCAGTGGGTCTCAAACTGCCGCCTGGTTTGGAAACAACGAAAGCAGTGACTATGACCACAGAGTCACCAGAGAGGTCATTCCCGATATTCATGATAGTTTGTCAACGGTATACTGTAGGGACGTGAGTACCCGACGAACATTCAACTGTTGAAGCTATCAAGAAATAAAATTACGATACGCATCTAAAAGGCGTTTGTTGTTGTCATTGAAAGCAAGGTCTAGAGACCTTGATTGAAAGAGGATCTTGGTGAAAGTGATTTTGTTGGGAGATGAATTTACAAGACGTTTTCAGGAGACACTTGGGATCTAGGTAAGATATCTAAATATCCGTTGCAACAAATGTGATATTGGGCGGGTTGAGGGTTTTAGAGAATAGTGTATTTCTTTTCACTTACTTGTTAACATATGAATTTTGTTATCTGTAAGTATGAGGTAAGTATATTCAAGAGCTAACAATCATGATAATATCACTACTTCAAAACCAAAACTAAAAAGAAGTTAACTAAAATAGCTCTCAGCTTATCGTTCATCTGAGGTCTACCAGGGACTTCCGAAAATACATAGGGCGATGCAACCAAGCGCAGAACCTTGTTTCCTGCGTAGGACAGAAAGGAAAATCGTTGACTATATAAACCATTCAGAGAGAAAAAATTACGCTGTGGAATTTGTTAGTATTAGTCCCAAAACCGTTTTTAAGTATATATATATATAATATATATATATTTCTAAATCATATATATATATATATATATATTATTATTATATATATTTTTTTTTTTTTTTTTTCTGACGTGGCGCTGCTGTCATCATACTGTCATATCGAGACCGACACATTTGTTTATGCAGTTGTAACCAAGAACTGACATATTTACCGGCTCAAGTATTTCTGAAGCAAAGTTTCCAGATGTTTTTGACTTTCTGGAAAATGCAACCACCTCGACAATCCGTTGTCTTAGTTAACTTGGGAGCCAGACAACCGAAAATATTTAACCGTTCAACCAAAGACCTAAACTAAACTGAGGTTTGAAATTTAGAATGTGTATACCTTTCCACTCAAGACACTGAATTCTAACATGGTTATCGGGGCCTTCAAATATTGTGGGCTAATTCTTCAAACCCATGGTACGAAGTTTATGTTTAGTAATTTAACGCACCTCGACAAAACCTTTATAGGACGTGGATAAATGTATTTATGAAGTTGTATCCAAATTTCATTCTCTTATCATTGGCAAAAAAGAGCTGGTGAGACACTGAGAAAAAAGGGGTTAAAAATTTTCTGGTAGCTCCTTACAAAAGCTATTCTTTACTACCAGTGTTAAGACTTTCAAGTGTCCGCTATTTAATTTACAGATTAAAACCCAGTTGTAACTGACTCTGGCGTAGGTTTTATTTATCTCGATTGTTTAACTGGAATTTAATATAAAGACTGCATTTTTTTTATAAGATCAAAACATTCTGACTGGTTTGAAACTTGCTTTTGATGTTTCTCTTTATACAGTACATTTTACCTGTCCTTATAGGTTATTTTCTGCACTGATGACCATGGTAGTTCCGACGTCATTTTGTAATATCAAATCGACCAATAATTTTTCCTCAGCCGTACATGAAATTGAATCGTAACCATTGACAGTTTAAAAAATCCTTCTCCAACGTCACCGGTAAACCAGGCGGAAAAACGATCCCGTCGCCTGATCGTCTTTTATTGATGTTACACATTTTTAGGAGCATACAAATGGCTGAATTATCTACCAAGCGGTTCAGGCGTGCATTGAAAGAAATTCAATCAATTCATTTCTATGCATTTCGTAATTAATGTCTCTACTTTTCATTGTCCCTTACTGCTGCATCTTTGTAGGCGAAATTCTGCGAAACTGTCATTGACAAGTTGCTTTTGTTATGCCTGGAAATAAATGCTTGTTTTAATTTCATTTCATGGGTTTTATAATCATTATTTTCAACATGTATCTTTTCAGTTAATTCTGGAAAAACAAAACTATCACATTTGACAGTGAATTTCCTTTCATACTATTGCGTATTTTACTTTCGTTTTTCTATCATTCCGGTAAAAAAAAAAAAACTGCGTTTTTAAACCTTCATTACAATTTTTACTCAAGTGGGACATTCTCTTGGTTTGTGAAGGAAATGCCGGCAGTCATTTTTTTGTTAATAAAAAATTATAATAAAAAGCCAGCGAACAGACAACCTTTTTCACTCATTTGTGACATATTTTCAGTTTATTCATCGCTACTTCAAGTAAATAGAAAAAAATCCTAGAAAAGTACTTCACACAGCATAAAAAAAAAAGGGAATGAAACTTTTGTGTATAAGAAGTAAGTTGCAATAATCCAGATTTATGAAAACACCATTTGTAATTCAACACTTCGACAGAAGGAAAACCTAAAGAAATATTTAGATAAAAAAGAATGAGTCATTACACGTCATAGGGGGCCGTTGGTTATCTTTCGTTTCAAGAAATTTCCGACAATCTTCGAAAGCGTAAACTTCCCCACGAGAGTCATGTACGGTATATGGATGCTTGGCTTATGGAAGGAAATCGTAAAAGTATATGGATGCTTGGCTTATGGAAGGAAATCGTAAAAGTATATGGATGCTTGGCTTATGGAAGGAAATCGTAAAAGTATATGGATGCTTGGCTTATGGAAGGAAATCGTAAAAGTATATGGATGCTTGGCTTATGGAAGGAAATCGTAAAAGTATATGGATGCTTGGCTTATGGAAGGAAATCGTAAAAGTATATGGATGCTTGGCTTATGGAAGGAAATCGTAAAAGTATATGGATGCTTGGCTTATGGAAGGAAATCGTAAAAGTATATGGATGTTTGGCTTATGGAAGGAAATCGTAAAAGTATATGGATGCTTGGCTTATGGAAGGAAATCGTAAAAGTATATGGATGCTTGGCTTATAAAAGTAAATCGTAAAAGTATATGGATGCTTGGATCGTTATGGAAGGAAATCGTAAAAGTATATGGATGCTTGGCTTATGGAAGGAGATCGTAAAAGTATATGGATGCTTGGCTTATGGAAGGAGATCGTAAAAGTATATGGATGCTTGGCTTATGGAAGGAGATCGTAAAAGTATATGGATGCTTGGCTTATGGAAGGAAATCGTAAAAGTATATGGATGCTTGGCTTATGGAAAATCGTAAAAGTATATGGATGCTTGGCTTATGGAAGGAAATCGTAAAAGTATATGGATGAAATCGTAAAAGTATATGGATTTATGGAAGGAAATCGTAAAAGTATATGGATGCTTGGCTTATGGAAGGAAATCGTAAAAGTATATGGATGCTTGGCTTATGGAAGGAAATCGTAAAAGTATATGGATGCTTGGCTTATGGAAGGAAATCGTAAAAGTATATGGATGCTTGGCTTATGGAAGGAAATCGTAAAAGTATATGGATGCTTGGCTTATGGAAGGAAATCGTAAAAGTATATGGATGCTTGGCTTATGGAAGGAAATCGTAAAAGTATATGGATGCTTGGCTTATGGAAGGAAATCGTAAAAGTATATGGATGCTTGGCTTATGGAAGGAAATCGTAAAAGTATATGGATGCTTGGCTTATGGAAGGAAATCGTAAAAGTATATGGATGCTTGGCTTATGGAAGGAAATCGTAAAAGTATATGGATGCTTGGCTTATGGAAGGAAATCGTAAAAGTATATGGATGCTTGGCTTATGGAAGGAAATCGTAAAGTATATGGATGCTTGGCTTATGGAAGGAAATCGTAAAAGTATATGGATGCTTGGCTTATGGAAGGAAATCGTAAAAGTATATGGATGCTTGGCTTATGGAAGAAATCGTAAAAGTATATGGATGCTTGGCTTATGGAAGGTAATGGATCGTGGAAGGAAAAAAGTATATGGATGCTTGGCTTATGGAAGGAAATCGTAAAAGTATATGGATGCTTGGCTTATGGAAGGAAATCGTAAAAGTATATGGATGCTTGGCTTATGGAAGGAAATCGTAAAAGTATATGGATGCTTGGCTTATGGAAGGAAATCGTAAAAGTATATGGATGCTTGGCTTATGGAAGGAAATCGTAAAAGTATATGGATGCTTGGCTTATGGAAGGAAATCGTAAAAGTATATGGATGCTTGGCTTATGGAAGGAAATCGTAAAAGTATATGGATGCTTGGCTTATGGAAGGAAATCGTAAAAGTATATGGATGCTTGGCTTATGGAAGGAAATCGTAAAAGTATATGGATGCTTGGCTTATGGAAGGAAATCGTAAAAGTATATGGATGCTTGGCTTATGGAAGGAAATCGTAAAAGTATATGGATGCTTGGCTTATGGAAGGAAATCGTAAAAAGTATATGGATGCTTGGCTTATGGAAGGAAATCGTAAAAAGTACATGGATGCTTGGCTTATGGAAGGAAATCGTAAAAGTATATGGATGCTTGGCTTATGGAAGGAAATCTTCAGACATAAAATCGTAGTATATGGATGCTTGGCTTATGGAAGGAAATCGTAAAAGTATATGGATGCTTGGCTTATTATGGAAGGAAATCGTAAAAGTACATGGATGCTTGGCTTATGGAAGGAAATCGTAAAAGTACATGGATGCTTGGCTTATGGAAGGAAATCGTAAAAGTATATGGATGCTTGGCTTATGGAAGGAAATCGTAAAAAGTATATGGATGCTTGGCTTATGGAAGGAAATCGTAAAAGTATATGGATGCTTGGCTTATGGAAGGAAATCGTAAAAGTACATGGATGCTTGGCTTATGGAAGGAAATCGTAAAAGTATATGGATGCTTGGCTTATGGAAGGAAATCGTAAAAGTATATGGATGCTTGGCTTATGGAAGGAAATCGTAAAAGTATATGGATGCTTGGCTTATGGAAGGAAATCGTAAAAGTACATGGATGCTTGGCTTATGGAAGGAAATCGTAAAAGTATATGGATGCTTGGCTTATGGAAGGAAATCGTAAAAGTACATGGATGCTTGGCTTATGGAAGGAAATCGTAAAAGTATATGGATGCTTGGCTTATGGAAGGAAATCGTAAAAGTACATGGATGCTTGGCTTATGGAAGGAAATCGTAAAAGTACATGGATGCTTGGCTTATGGAAGGAAATCGTAAAAAGTACATGGATGCTTGGCTTATGGAAGGAAATCGTAAAAGTACATGGATGCTTGGCTTATGGAAGGAAATCGTAAAAGTACATGGATGCTTGGCTTATGGAAGAAATCGTAAAAGTACATGGATGCTTGGCTTATGGAAGGAAATCGTAAAAGTACATGGATGCTTGGCTTATGGAAGGAAATCGTAAAAGTACATGGATGCTTGGCTTATGGAAGGAAATCGTAAAAGTACATGGATGCTTGGCTTATGGAAGGAAATCGTAAAAGTACATGGATGCTTGGCTTATGGAAGGAAATCGTAAAAGTATATGGATGCTTGGCTTATGGAAGGAAATCGTAAAAGTATATGGATGCTTGGCTTATGGAAGGAAATCGTAAAAGTATATGGATGCTTGGCTTATGGAAGGAAATCGTAAAAAAAAGTACATGGATGTAAAGTTGGATTATGGAAGGAAATCGTAAAAGTACATGGATGCTTGGCTTATGGAAGGAAATCGTAAAAGTATATGGATGCATGAGGAAATCGTAAAAGTATATGGATGCTTGGTTTATGGAAGGAAATCGTAAAAGTACATGGAATGGATTTTGGCTTATGGAAGGAAATCGTAAAAGTATATGGATGCTTGGCTTATGGAAGGAAATCGTAAAAGTATATGGATGCTTGGCTTATGGAAGGAAATCGTAAAAGTATATGGATGCTTGGCTTATGGAAGGAAATCGTAAAAGTATATGGATGCTTGGCTTATGGAAGGAAATCGTAAAAGTATATGGATGCTTGGCTTATGGAAGGAAATCGTAAAAGTATATGGATGCTTGGCTTATGGAAGGAAATCGTAAAAGTACATGGATGCTTGGCTTATGGAAGGAAATCGTAAAAGTATATGGATGCTTGGCTTATGGAAGGAAATCGTAAAAGTACATGGATGCTTGGCTTATGGAGAAATCGTGTATATGGATGCTTGGCTTATGGAAGGAAATCGTAAAAGTATATGGATGCTTGGCTTATGGAAGGAAATCGTAAAAGTACATGGATGCTTGGCTTATGGAAGGAAATCGTAAAAGTACATGGATGCTTGGCTTATGGAAGGAAATCGTAAAAGTATATGGATGCTTGGCTTATGGAAGGAAATCGTAAAAGTATATGGATGCTTGGCTTATGGAAGGAAATCGTAAAAGTATATGGATGCTTGGCTTATGGAAGGAAATCGTAAAAGTATATGGATGCTTGGCTTATGGAAGGAAATCGTAAAAGTACATGGATGCTTGGCTTATGGAAGGAAATCGTAAAAAGTATATGGATGCTTGGCTTATGGAAGGAAATCGTAAAAGTACATGGATGCTTGGCTTATGGAAGGAAATCGTAAAAAGTATATGGATGTTTGGCTTATGGAAGAAATCGTAAAAGTATATGGATGCTTGGCTTATGGAAGGAAATCGTAAAAGTATATGGATGCTTGGCTTATGGAAGGAAATCGTAAAAGTATATGGATGCTTGGCTTATGGAAGGAAATCGTAAAAGTATATGGATCTTGGCTTGAAATCGTAAAAGTGGATGCTTGGCTTATGGAAGGAAATCGTAAAAGAGTTGATAAATATGTAAAAAAAACCAAAAAAAACAAATTAGATGTAGACGACAGGGTGTTCCAAGTTCCAACGCAAGAAGACCACTGTCAAGGCCACCAAAAATCTCTGAGTGGTTAAGTGGACCATGGCAATTTGAAGTCTTCTTTTCAGCTTTTGTTTTCCGTGTTTTTTCTTCTTTATTTTCTGAATGCCTACCCCGAAGTCTTGTCTTAAAATACAACTAGACACCACTGGGGAAGTTATTAGCTTTCAGTCTTTTTTTTAAATATTAGTCCTAAGTCTATATAAGTCATACTGGATACCACTCTAATATTTCATACATGCATGTACCGATTAATTGATTGATTTAATATTTATATATATATATATATATATATATATGCATTAATTAACTATATTGATTATTATATATATATAATTACCTTTGCGTCAACAGAAAAGGTCGTGGACACAGAAGACACAGCATGAATGGTGTTCTTTATGAAGATGAACAAAAACTATCTTGGTGCAGATTTTACTGACGCTCGAATAGCAGTACTTTATTGTTTCATTTTTTAGGTGTGAGCATAGCTGATGACCTCAACTAAGCGAAAATTTTTAAACTTTAGCTAAACGTACTCATACGATAAAAGACGCCCTATGACACAAAAGGCAATACATAGCTCTTTGTGAACTCGGGAACTTTTGTTCAAGTATAAAACCTGAAAGAGGGTTTAAGTTAGGCCGGGTATTCACGCTCAGGTTTACCTGTCAGTTCACCGCGACCGTTCGACGGATGAGCGTCCACTTGAAAACAGTAGAGCTGTCAGTCAGACTGTCAAATGGAGGTCATCGTCCTCAGTTCTCGTCTTGCCTTCATCGTGGCAACTCTATATGGCAGTGATGAAAACTCTGCTGGCTGATGAGGAGGTGGAACTGTATAGACTACCTGCTGCGGCAATTCTCTTAATAATAGGCCAGAAACGAAAAGGCATAAAAGAGTATGGTCTAAATATTTCTTATTGAAAAAAGACACATATTCTCATACAATATTAATGAATGAGATTAAATTAGAACCTGGGGTTGGTTCAGTTATTTAAGAAATGGAAGTGAAGCCTACTTTCATTATAGTAATACTTTCATAAAAAGGCAGGACACTTGCCTAGGCCTACATCAAATTGTTATATCACATGGAAATATTGTTTAAAATATTTATTATATGATTTGGATCATAACAGCCTATAAATAGCACTGCAGGGTCTAACAATAAAATGAATTAGAATACATAATTTATTCATATTCTGATCAGAGCTACTGAGATCCTTCCCAGATGACGTCCAGCGTCGAACTGTCACGAAATCGTTGCTTACCCGTCCACACATGCAGTCACCTGTCAGTCGGTCGGAAGAACTTTAGGTAATTCCATCAGTTCATCCGTTCTGGTGAGTGGACTGACTCCGCCCACAAACTGTCGTCTACAATTAAGTTTTGATGTCGGATTCGATGAACTGACAGAAGAACTGAAAGGTAAACCTGATCGTGAATATCCGGCCTTATAAAGATAAAAGGAAATAACAAGCTAAGGAAGAAATTATAAAGAACGAGTTTGGGTTCATTCATTCATTCATGAGAGAGAGAGATGAGAGAGAGAGAGAGAGAGAGAGAGAGAGAGAGAGAGAGAGAGAGAGAGAGAGAGAGAGATTATTAAGGTAACAGGGACTGTTTCAAATGATTGATATAATGTTTAGCATATTTACAAGCTATCTTAACACAGCCTTTCAATGCCGCATTAGCACTGACATAATGGATTTTGGGGAAATTTTGAAATTTTTCTCTGAACCAACTCAGTGTCTTTCGCAAACAGGCATTTTGAGCTACTTTAGCTACACAAATCTCTTACCAATAGATTTCACGGTAAGACGTGGCCTCACAAACCTTTGCAGGAGGAAGAGGGTCCCGGATTTGGCCCAAAGTTGCGCCAAAGCGGATTTACGAGACTTGACTGGCTGACGGCTTATCGAATTTGAACTAATTTCTAGGGCTGATGAAAGCCTAAGGCTTATTACGCTCGTTGAAATTCCACTTGCTGATGTCCTGACGAGAGGGTGAAGCCCTGAATCACAGTGAAAGTTCAAAGTTCGCAGATCGACGGATTTCCGCGCTTTGTCTCTGGTAAGTTTCTGTCTATACTAATGGTGAAGTTTTTCAAGGCAAGAAAAGTGTTAGTTATTGGGTGATGACAGCCCAGGCTCTTGAAAAAAAAAAGGCATGTTACACGATACAGGAAATATCCAACATGGTAGAAAAGTAAATGAGAGTTAAATGAGTATTTTGTAAATCACTCCAAATAGAATAGTGCACTATCCACTAACAGACGTGTAAATATAAATAAATGAATAAATATACAAAATAAATAAACAATAACAAAATAAATAAAAAACAAAACAAAAATGTAATGAAACTCAAATACTGAACCAAAGTTAACCAGTTCCCTTCTACGGTACTGACGTAACACCATCCATATACAAGCTTACAGATAACAATATTCTCACTGTTTTTCTTAGCGTCAAGGCTGATGGAGCAGTAGCCAGCGGGGTGCAAACAAGTAAACATGAAGGAAGATAATAGGAATTAATGGAAAAGAAAACAACAAAATTCCAAAGCTCTGCAGCGAAGGGAAAAAACAATAATGAGAAAAGTTTTTAGGCGTCGAGGCCAGATGGGAGAAAAGATATCTGTTCTTGACCTCGATAATAATAATAATAATAATAATAATAAAATAATAATAATAATAATAATAATAATAATAATAATAATAATATAAGTGAGAAGAACACCAGCCTGAGGGAGTGATAGAAAACGATCATGCAAAGATCATCTGGGACTATGGTATCAGAACTGTAGGGTAATACGTGCCAATAGACCAGACGTGACGTTGACTGACAAAATCAAGAAGAAAGTATCACTCATTGATGTCATAATGATTTGGGACACCAGAGTAGATGAGAAAGAAAGAGGAAAAAACTGATAAAGTATCAAGACCTGAAAATAGAGTTAAAAGAATGATATGGGAATAGCCAGTGGAAATTGTGTTCCATAATCATAGGAACAAGGCATGATCCCAAGATCCCTGAAAAGGAATCTGGAAAAACCAAGTTCCAGGACTCATGCAGAAAAGTAGCTAGAAACAGAACAGGACTCCACAATAAAAAATAAAGAAGACACAAAGGAATTCAAACCCACAAACAAAAACAACAAACAACACTCCTGATAGTGAGGCAGGTGGGACTAACAACCACACTTAAAAACCACACAGTCGGAATAGGATGACTGTGATGGACACCAACCCAACAACTCCCAAAAAGCAAAAAAAAAAGAACCATAATACTAAAATCAGCCTTCGAAACCCGGAAACCACAGAAGTATGGTGAAGATGTTAAAGGAGCACAAGGCCTCTTGTATTTGATTCATTTTGTTCCAGAAGGAACATAACAGAAATAACAACCCCCATAAGGAATCAATAAAAAAAAACACACAGGGAATAATGAGTTTTACTGAGATTTGGGAATCTTAAGTATGTGATCGACCATAAAATTGAAAGCTGAGAATTTAATCAACAAAGAGGTTTATTTATTTGAATTTTTTTCATCGAACAGAATGAAAGAACTGAATGAAACAGTAGGTAGAGAAATATGTATAAGAGGTATTTGGAAACCCTGATTTTCATTACATGTTGGGACCCATGTTTAATATGCTCTCAAAACCAGACTCTAGTGGTGTGAAAACACTTAGAACATCAGTTGTTGATGGGAGCTGAAAGAAGACATAAGGAGGCTAAGTAATCGTCAAAATAATGAATAAATGAAAAGATGAACTGAACAAAATGTTGATAAAGAGGAATGCAATTAGTAGTCAAAAAGAACAGGACCCTCAGAAACCCTAGGGCCTAGGATAAAGGAGACAAATTAGGTAAACGCTACAAATAAGCCGGAAGGTTTGTTAGCAGAACCTAATGCAAGACAGTGCTGGATGATTTGAAGTATGGAGAATAATAAATGAAATTCTTCAAGACTCCATAAAGTGATGACCAAATACCAGTAAGATAGGAAAAAGGTGTCCAGTAGATCCTGCATTGAATATAATTGAATACAGAATTTAGGCCAAAGACCAAGCGCTGGAACCTATGAGGTTATTCAGGCCTGAAATGGAAACTGGTAGTAAAATCTCGCAGTTGCACTATGAATCAATTGTTTGGAGAGGGTGGAAAGTAAGATGGAAGAAAGAGTTTACAGTAAAGGAATGAAAGGGGCTGAGCTAGGAACCGAAGGGACGCGGTAAAAAGAACCAAATGATGCCTACAGCACACCGCATTAGGTGCACTGACGGCACTAACCCCTTCGGCCAAATCCTGCATTCACATTGTAATCCCAAAGAACAGTGTCCTCCAGGTGTGTGAGAAAGTGAGACAGTAAAGTTTAAGTGCTTCAACGTAGAAAAATCATCAGACGATCAAGTTAATTGAATCAACATTGCAATGATGATGAGTCAAATTATCGTACTGTAGGTCTTATGAGGCCTTATCAGTTGTCTTGGATGCAAGAGCGCTATGAACCTCAAGAGCAGGAGTTACGAGGGAGGATGCAGGATTAGTAGTGAACAGAACAGGGAGATCTTCAGCTATATCAAGAACTATCTGGTAAATGACAGCCTAGGAGACTGGGTTAAATTTAACCAGCAATCAGAAGAGTACTAAACTGGAATCTCAAAAACTGGTGAGAATATTCGCTATTATTACTAAGTACATATCGACGAGATCTCTGCCTATTCGACATAATTTGCTGACAAACTCAGGTTAAAGTGCAGACGAGATCTCTGAGTTAGGCGAACGGGCAGTAAGGCAGAATTAGGCTACTGACATCAGCAAAATTTGTCTTTTCGTGAAAGAGGAACTGAAGACGTTATCTGTAGCATAATCAGCAGGTTGTCTCGTTATTTTAATGATTAAATGAAGAACGTAATTATAAGATTAATTTTCTAGAAAAATGGGGACTTGGCTATTAAGGCAAACAGATAACAGTTTTACATACAACTTCCTACACACAACATACATACCTGCATACATACATACATATACAAAGTCCCATTAACTTACAAAAGCTAGGCATTAAGAATATAATTCCCGCTCTTTCCAAAGCAGGCCTCGCAAATTATCCCATTAGGGAGTTTTATTCCCGTAGAGAATTTTCGTGTCCCGCCGAAGTAATTGCATTACGCCGGCCTTAAAATTTTCGGGAATATTTTTTCGTTTCACACCAACCTTTCTCTTTAGGAGAAAGTCAGTCCGGTTTCTCCCCCCCCACCACCCCCACCATTAAAAGAAAAGTCAATTTAGATAACTAGTTTATCGTTTAAGCGGCTCATCACGGACGCTACCGAGGAGACTACGTTTGTCAACTCCTTAACGAGATGCAATGAGGTTAGCGGAATTTTTTACGCGTTTCGTAAAACTGAATCGGGAATTGGGAAATAATTACCTTACGAAAGTCAGTGTTGCACAGAAGAAAATACTATCAAAGTTTACGTGTCTCTCGTGCGTTTCCTAATTTCGATAGCTTGCTTTAAATATATATCTGATTTTGTCATTTATATTGCTTTCTTATTTCATGTTTTTGTTGTAATTCTTACTAGAATTTTGCGTTTATTTTGGAATGTTACTGTCTCTCTAGCGTACATGAAACGTTGTCTGTCAAGTTCCAGGGGAATTTAGCAAAGTTTTTAATCCATAAATACTTTAAGGCTTGGAATTATTTTGAAAATAAAATCAACATCACTTTAAATTCTCTATGGGAATCTTATAATGACGTTCATTACTCTCTTGTGAAACTCTGGATATTAATTTTTTGCCCTTATTTGAAAATCTGATACGAAGAAATCAACCGAATTCTCATTTGTCAAAATTAAGGTAGTTAAACAAATTATATAGGCCTATTCTTCGTCCAGCTTCAAGGACGCTCACCAAGAAGACCTGCGGTCGATTCCAGACCAAGTGGACCGACTGGAAGTAATCCATTAAATCCCACTGGCTTCTGTTAATGCACCTGGTAGTTAGTAAACTATGGTAAATTGCATCCATATTGAATAAAGTCGTTGGCCTAGCAACATTTATATATATATATATATATATATATATATATATATATATATATATATATATATATATATATATATATATTACATATTTATATATATATATATATATATATATATATATATATATATATTATATATTTATATATATAAATATATTAGTATATATATGTCTACATATAATGTATGCCTATAACTATAAAATATATATAAGGAAAATAAGTTCTTTTTCAGGAAAAGAAAAGATCGTTCTGTAAGCTGTAGAGAATTCATCAATACAAATATAAAACAGATGAACCACTTGATACGAAATTTAACGTTAATCCTTATAACGATTTGGTGGTGAACTACAAAAGCCATTGACAAATACCCTCTCGGAGTATTAAGTTAATATCTAAGGCTCTATTTGCCGTCTTTATATTATGATGACCTAAAATATGAGAGAAATACAAGCTCTCGTAAGATTTGAAACCCTAGACGTCTAAAAACAAAAACAAACGGACGCGCTCTGAGAGGCATCAGGAAATTGAAAGGTGGCTCTCATATACCGAGGATTAGATCCCTCCCCGCCAGAAAAATCTTTTCCTCTTTTTATATTAGCGAAGGAAAAGTCCCCAGCATTTTGAAGAGAGAGAGAGAGAGAGAGAGAGAGAGAGAGAGAGAGAGAGAGGTATGAAAAAGGATTTTATATATACACAACAGAAATCCTGAATTAAATGGGAGACTTTGATGAAATGGAAATCATTTCGACAGATAAGTATTAAAAAAAGGTTTGTTTGTTGCAAGGAGAAAAAATTCAAAATTAGGGGCACCTACGACGATAGTGTAATGAAGAAACTGAAAAATCTTGAAAAATTAAAATGACTCCAGAAGCTGATGAAAAAAAAAAAAAAATTTTTTTTTACATTGGAGTTTACATCACACGAATAAAAAATAAGGTTGTTTCTAGTTGGAAAAAATGTTCTATGTTCAAAAATAATTTCTTGACACACAACTTTTCTTTATATATATATATATATATATATATATATATATATATATATATATATATATATATATATATATATATATATATATATATATATATATATATATATATATATATATATATATATATATATATATATATATATATATATATATATATTTATATATATATATATATATATATATATATATATATAATATATATTATTTCTCGGTCACTTTTTACCAGATATGAATATCAGTTCGAATTCTTCACACTTTTTGGATACGTTTGTTACTACAAAGCCTTTAGTTCCAAATGGAAGAATATTAAGTAATTTTGATGTTTGGCAGCAGGATTCGAACCAGCATCCAGAGTATCAGAGCGAGGTCATGTTGCTGACCTGACCACGAAAAGGACATCAGAATTATTTCATATTCTTGTATATGGATCTAAGGTTTTGTAGTGACAAACGTGTCCAAAAAATGTGAAGAATGCGAGAAGTTAAGAGGGCATTGTGTTATTACAATTGTATAGATATATGTGACATATACGCCCAGAACATGAATGCATAGAATTTCGTTCAAAATTATACTAACTGGCAAATAACATGCACCATATTTATCTATTATTTCATATATAAATACGTTTATTATATATATATAAGGCCATAATATATGTTTCCCAAGAGTGAAATCTGTCATATATTTCAAAAAGTGCAAGAAAAAAATAGCCAAACTTCGGAAAGTAGCCAAAGATTTTCAGAACTTCCGTTGGGAGTTAACTTGTCGCCGATGCATTTGAAAAAAAAAAATCATCATCAAACCTCTGGGAAATGTTAAATAAAGAACAAAAAAATTGTCATAACATTAATATTACCTCCAATGCAACCATAAAATTTAAAATAGTCCGATTTGATTGTTTTACGCCTCAACGCTTTGTTAAAAAAATGTAATATAAATACAAAGTAGAAAAGACTTCCACTGAATAGATTTTGTAAACCATATTATGGTGGGGCGACATGAACCACCTGGTGGTGGAACATAGGTCTACATATGAGTAGAGACAATGAAATTATCTTGAAACTGTTTACTTTATATTTGTTAGAGAAATATTTGCATGAATTCATAAAAATAAAATTATTTGTTATATTTCTTAACCATTTTAAAAATTATAAGATCATTTTAGCAAATATTTGCCTATGCAATTATTCTTTTGCTTGATAAAACAGCCAAGATAATGTTCCTAGGCCTAGGTGTGTTAGATTTCTTTACTTTTCACTTAGCATTCACAGCTCTCATATTAACAATTTCTGGGAGAAAGCATATGAAGTTATCTGTACATTCTTGCACAGATTTCAGGCATTACCTTATGAATGAAATAAATTATATGCCACAACAAAACTTAATAAGGACTTTAAGAAAATTATATTTAAGCCAGTTAAAAAACAAGTGTTTTATAGGCATTGACATGATATTTGATTTTAGCCATCTTTCCATATAACAATTAAAATCATCATCATTTCATTCCTCAAAGAACAGGTAAATACAACAAATAAATTTTTAGTAACAGATGATTACATCTCAGAAGGCTTAAATTATTTTTTTAGGCCTGGGGACATCATTCTGCAACATACAGGCACTTGACCAGCCCAAATCCTGTCCAAATGGTTCCTTCTCGAAAAATGTTGTAATTCCATTCTTATTTTGAAATGTTGTAATCAGCTGTTGAGCCAAGTCACACTCTGACCTTATCATACAACGTTCTTTGAGCTAAGAATGTAAAAAAAAAAATCTGTTTAAATCAAATCAACGAATTATATTATACCAATCCATTTGGATCTCCTGGTTTATATAACCATTATGGAAAATGATGAAAATCATGTGGATTCTGAAAATGTTGTCGACATGTATGGGATTAAAATGAAATAAAGGAATGTTACGTTTAGTCTGAGATTTGGACGATAAAAAAAGAATCATGTTTGTCAGATTGAACATACCTGTATGATGATATACTGTAAAATTAAGTATGACTATACCAATATGATTCACTGTCATCATTAACATTATTTCCTATTGGCACAAGGATATATAAAAGTTTATGTAACGACTAATGTAAAATTTAACATTACGACAACGTGACGGGATTTCTGAGTGTGTTTGTGTGTGTGTGTTGTGTGTGGTTACTGTGTGGTACAGCTTATTGGGCAATGAACATTAATAAAGGGTCGAAATTTTATATTTAAACCTTTAAACTTCACTGTGACTTGAGACTCAGAACATGGAGGCCAACAACGTCATTTAGCTAAAAGAATGGTGCACTGGTCTTCACCAAAAAACTGGCTGTTTCTAGCAGTAATTACTTTTTCTTTTCTAATCATAGCTCCCGTTTTTCTCAACATAAAAATACTTTGTTTCTGTTTTTCTTGGCATAACAGCAAATATTCCGAAATAACATTCACTTATATTTCGATTTCAACATGAAATATGCAAACAAATATAGTCATTTACGTATTTAAATATATATCTTATTCATTTATAAAGTAAAATAATATTATTATCATTATTTATATGAACGAAGGCATATTTCAACATATTTAGCTAAAAGATTATAACGATTATAATATCTTGTTACAGTGATGATACGATTTTAAAAATGATATACAATATAATATATTTTTATGTCATATCTAATATAGAAAATATGTCGGATTTTCGTGAGTTTTATATAAAGAGAAGGGCTGAGCGCTGGGTGAACATCTCGGTTTTTGATTGTTCCAAGATTTTGAAGCTTTCAACAAACCTTAGAACTCTTGCATTCTCAGTAGTGTTAAAAAGGGCCAGGGTTCAAATCCTGCTAAGTTAACTAATGGTCAGAGGTCCTTTTTAATTAAAGTCCACTGCATATGTGAATAAACAGATTCTGTTGTGTTTATGGAAAAAACCCAAGAGGTTCAGTAGGAGAATAAATCAGCCTTCGGGTTGGGGAAAATAGGAATAAGAACGCTAATATGATCTCATGATGGCATTCTTGTCCCCACCGGCTTTAAATTTTTTTTTTTGAGGTGGATTTTTCTTCAGCCTATTATGTCAACCTGCCTGGTCTGGAACATTTTGTATAGGTATACAATTTTGTTTTTAAAACTGAACAGTTATCCTAAAATCATTAAACGAGAAACCATTTATTTTATATTTGTTAGCGGAGAAAGTCTTACAAAGTTATTGTGTATTTTCATAAAAAAATGAATAAATGGGCGATTCAAAAGCAAAAATACAAGGTATGCTTGACTCATTATCATATAATAGTGACATTACAGAAGTCTAAAGATAGTTGTCGAATAATAATTACAAAAATGGCATGTTACCAGAGAGAGGCATTAATAGTTTCTCCCGTCTTTACTGCTGACGCTACGGGAGAAAAGTTTCATGTTCTCATAAATACGTACGATGTATAAATGGTAAGGTCTGTTGCTATACATCGCGCAGCGTAGTTCCACATAAAATAATTAGAGATGAATTTTAATACAAAAAGATAAGAAGCGTTCCTTTGATCAAATTATAATAATGCTCATTTCTTTTCCTAAACTTCAAATGTTTCGGAATATCCTTGATTCTTTACAGTAGTAACAAAAAAACTTGTCACCTGACTTTATAACCCGATATGTTTTTATTTCCACTGCAGTTTGGGATACGGTTGAAGCAGCTTTGCAGACCGGATCTTTTGTCTGTATTCTCGACATGTGCCAAATACATACTTTCTTCACTTTTCTTTCCTGTTCTCGTTCTACTTTGTTGTGCTTCACTTTGCTGTTCTTTTGCTCGAGATATCGAAAGTCTTTGTACATTTCTCTCAAAATTTGTACAGGCTTGGTTTTACAACTTTTACAAATCAATCAAAATCCCAAAAAGAACTCTCTTCTCTCTCTCTCTCAAGACTTCATTTCTTGACTTCCATTTTTAAGCCCTTGCATCAAATTTCTTTTCTGGCATTTATCTGTTCATTTATGAGTCTGCTTTTCTGTCTGTATAATCATGTAGTCAATAAATTGTTACTGACTGTGACGTTAATCAATGCCTTAAAAGATTAATACATCTGTATTTTTACAGTTAAAATTTTCAAAAACAGTGTAGATAATCACGCAAAATCATAAAAATATATATTTTCATTCACGAATGGTTCCACAATTTCTAATATTAACCTTTCTGTTTATTTGCAGAGAATCCCAAAAGGTTTAATTTGAACAACACAAGTTCAAAAGAAATGATTTCAAAACTCCAGATGATATCATGTATAGGAGGCAACGGAGTGCAAAGACAATGTCAGTGTGATTTCTTAAGTGTCGTTCTTTATCAATATGTGCAGGAAAAACGTAGTTTGGTATTCAGTCACCTCGCTGTGTATTGGAAAAGTTGTTTATATACCAATAAAGTCGTAATACATTCTTAATACTGTCGTTGTGTATTAGTAAAAAGCTGCCATTTATACAAAGTATTGTTAGCAATGGGCACCGTTAATTCGCCGCGCATTGGCAACAAGGAAAAACAACTAAAATCGATGTGCAGTAGTGACATTATGACGTCATACTGTCGCCACGAAAACCTCATGAAAGGCTTTGGTATTACACCGAAATAACCTTGAAAATCATTTTAAATCAGAACATTAGGCGACGTCGTCGGAAGAATACCTTATGGGAATTTTTAACTCTAATCACAAGTGTTTTAAAAGAGAAAATTCTGTCTTACATGTAATATTTAATTACCCATGAAAATTTTAAGAACTTAATATTGCACCATAAGACAGCCACGTGCAGCACAATAGTTTCAATATAGCTTGTTTACTAACTGGTAATAAATAAAAGTAACAAGTAGAACAATGTTTATTATTCAGACAACGTTAAATGTAGATTAAAACCTAGTTACTATACCTTTTTAGTGAAAAGAAAAATCTTTCAACATGACTTAAGAAAAAAACTGTAGGTCTGATTTAACCCTCTAGTTAATGCTGAACACGAATTTTAAAAAATCACTTCATCTGCAATGTCACTTAATCCAAGCACTGAGGTGGAACGGCTATGATGCTAAGACAAGTATTAAGGTCGTATTTCTGTATTTGGTTATTGCACACTTAGTCCTTCCTCCTCTCTTTCTCAAAATTTAATAGACAAGCATTTTAGTTAAGTTTCAAATGTGCATGAACCTTAATATATAAGAAATAAAGAA
Organism: Macrobrachium rosenbergii; assembly: GCF_040412425.1. NCBI lineage: Eukaryota > Metazoa > Arthropoda > Malacostraca > Decapoda > Palaemonidae > Macrobrachium > Macrobrachium rosenbergii. The sequence continues at coordinate 45,767,490 of NC_089756.1, forward strand.
AATTTTATGCAAGAAATAACACCGTAAAATTTCTAATGAAAGCAGAAAAGGAGGAAAAGGAGACTAAGCATTACAAAATAGGGTGGAATGAGAGAGAGAGAGAGAGAGAGAGAGAGAGAGAGAGAGATAGAAGTCTTTCTGAAGTCTTCCGAGCTTCCAGTAAAAAGAGGACATTTACACCTTTTGATTCGGGATAAGGACTCGAAATACGTTCTTGGGTGAATCCTTCCTGACGCACTAATGAGAACTCTTCAGGTCTCTGGTCTTCTTTTGATTGAAGGACAGATGATTTCGCATTCATGGCGTTACGTCCTTTTCATAGTTGGAGGGACCTTACGAAACATCATCCTCAATAACGATCAGCTTCAATAGCACAATTCCTGAAGTTTTGTTAAATACGTTATTCGTTTGATTTTATTTTTTTTTTTTACACTGTGGGCCAAAGTTATTCGAGGCATCAAGTTTTAGTTTTATTTGCAGGTCTAGAAATGCAGGTTACGTATGTTTTTTTTTCTTAAATAAATCTATCCACACATATACAGGTAACAGTCTCTTCATTAATGATCCCATTACCTGGTCACTGTCTCTCGGAACCTGGCATCCTGTTACTCTTAATGAGTAAATTAAACACCCTAAAGATAGTTTAGACTAATAATACCTGAGATTACCTTCTGGATTTGGCAACAGGCACCAATAGTCGTATTGCTTTTCCTCAGACGCCCACAAACGCCTCGCCCACTCACGCCTCCAAACCTTTTGGTAGATTTGGAAAGAATTCCCCAGCAACTTTATATTCTTCAGAGGTGTAAAGGGAAGAGCATCGAATTTTCGGTTGACGTTATTACATGTTCATTTGACCATATTTCTATAAATATATTTTTTCTATCTATTAATTTTTTCCTTCTTTGTTTATTTTTTGGGATTGAACTTAGGCATGTCGATTAAAAAATTAGAATTTTTCTGTTTAGGAGAAATTCGAGATAATTCTTAGAACCGGGAGTAAGAGTTGAAAGACATCCTTCGCAGACCGAAATCGTGCTCATGTCACACATCCTCTGGAACATTAATGGACGTCCAATTCTAAATACTGTCTTAAAATGTGCACCTAAATTCATTATTTACATCCATGACCTGTTAATTACTGAGATGCTAATTCATGGGAAAAAATCAATCAATAATCTATCTGAATTTGTCACACTTGGAGTAATGGATGTGGATACATTCTCTCTCAACTTATTGCATGATTGTTTGTTTATTGTTAACATGTTAAAAAAAAAAAATGTTTTTGGCTGAAATTTAATGAAAGACAAAACTAAAAACTTTTTTGAAGTCTGTATAACGACCAAAATGCAAAATGTGATGCGAATTATGCAAACACAACAGCAACATAATACATCAGACTTTGAAGGTAAATGGAAGCGGGTAATTTTGACAAATGACTTCAGGCAACAGAAAAATCGAAAAAGAACAACGAAGGAAAATAAATGAACTGCAAAATCAAAAATAATAATAACAGATTCGCATTGCAATTCAAAACTTGTGTTTATTTTCTATAGTTTTCCAAAACGTTTGCATGGGGTTTACCCACGATTCAGCAGAAAGGTATGAATGCAGCATGAAAGGAAGGTTGTAGTTTTTTCTCTGGAATCAAAGACATAACAGTGTGAAACACACGCTCTCTCTCTCTCTCTCTCTCTCTCTCTATCAACACACAGTGACAGGAAAAACACATACATATATTTCTACAAAAGTCCTCTGTGTATTGGAAAAGTTTTTAATCTCATACATGCTACACAATGTCTTAAAACAAATATCTGATCTTATAAAAGCTCTGAGAAAGTGATACCAGTATCACTGGATTCTTTAGAATCTATTCTCTATAACATATGTACATATATACTAAACTATAATATATATATATATATATATATATATATATATATATATATATATATATATATATATATATATATATATATATATATATATATATATATATATATATATATATATATATATATATATAATATACCAAAATAACTTTGAAAATCATTTTAAATCACCACATACGACAGTGACCTTTTCTATATTCACAAATAATAAGCCACACATATCGTTTAAGACCCAGTTCACTATATCTCGGAATATACCTTAATTACCCAATGAGAATTATGATTGACAGTGGTTCGTCACTAGTGGTATTCAAAAAACCGCCCCTGGTTTAGAATCAACTATGTAGTACAGTGACTTTTGACTACTATACATAATTTTTTGTAAACTACATCACGATTCTAATCTGTACCTTTTTTGTGTGAAGACCTAAATTAAATTCTTGGATATTAAACGATATGTACGTCTTTACATTTGTGCCGTATATATGCTGAATATATATAACTCAAAATATATATATCTGCAATGTCATATAATCCAAGTATGTATATATGTATATATATATATATAATATACAAGTATATATATTATGTATATATATATATATGGTTATATATAATATATATAGAATCCTATATATATATATCATATAAGAGACTTATATATATATATATATTATATATGATATATATTTATATATATATATATATATATGAAATTACATTTATGGAAGATATAAATGAAAATTTTATCAAAATTCATTTCCCGATAGCTCAAAAGAACTTTCTAGATTTTTGAAACTTGTTCACTTTGACTAAGCATCTACAAAATCTGGGAAAACGAAGAGAAGAGACAGGAGAGGAATGACACTAACAGAATCTATTATATTACAAAATGTAAAAAAGGGACATTTACACCTTTCGATTCGAAAAAACGCTTTCGAAAAAATAATTCTTAGGTGAATCCTTTTGACGCACAATAAAAAAATCTTCAGGTCTCTGGTCTAATTTTGGAAGGACATGTTGTTGATTTCGCATTCAAAGCGTTACGTCCGTTTCATAGCTGGAATAAAAGAAAACGATGGTATAACGACGGTTTATAAAATCAAGGAGTTTAACAAAAAATACGTTTTTCTGTTTGAATTTTTTTTTACACACAGAAAGTTATTAGGCATCAAATTTTAGTTTTATTTGTAAAAGGTCATGATAAAATATTTGTCGTATGTTTTTTTTATATAAAATATATTTGTTTTTATACAGTTAACAATCTCTTCATTAATGATCTGATTGTATGTCTTTTAGAAATGACATCCTGTTTAATGAGTAAAAAAAAATCACGCAAAATTTTCTGTATTTTTGTTACCTGAGACTACCTTCTGGATTTGGCAATCAAGGCGCCAACAGTCCTACTTCAAGTCATGTTTTCAAATCACCACAACTCATAGCCCAATAAATGTCTCCAACGATCTTTTGTTACAAGGCACAATGGAAAAAAACTATATAGAGACAAACTCTAAATAATGAGTTATTTTCGTCAAAGATCAGAGGTTACATCAAACCATCCACCTGATCGTTATTCAGCATATAACTATGGCTTCATAATATTTTCACAATTAATTTTGACAGGTGTTTACTGAGGGACTGAACTTAGGTCCTGTTTAGGGAAAGAGAAACAGTGAGAACGTCACATAATTCCAAAACACCAAACCAGTAAACAATGAGTCGTCACGATTCCCTTACCTCATCTCAATTTATTCATTCTAGATTGCGCCTTTCCACCTTAGTGGCGTTTCTCCTGTATTTCCAGTTGTCCTCGTTTTGTCTGCTACAGGGCAGCTTTAGGCGACGCTGACGAAGGGGGATAATTGCATTTAGCCTCCCTAAATGTCGTTAGTCCTTAAAAGCTTCTAGACAGAGAAGAGGGTCTCCTTAATCAGTCAAGTTTGGGCAAACAAGGCAAGTCAATAAGAACTGTGTTGTATAGATTCACTTTATAGTGACGTTACCAAATAAATCATTATTATATGCGATAAATGTACTTTATGGTCCTTACAGGAAAAATGAATTTAATGCCCGGTAAATAATGAATAACTCCAACGTCATCTGGTGAGCCCAATTGTTTATAGATTGCTTTGCTAAATCGCCTGATTCTGATGCCATTCGAATACGAAAACATCTGTTTCAATGAGATTTAGCACTGCAACGAGGTTAACTGTTTCAATACCTTTCAAGAAAGTCACAGTCTGACAGTTTACACACCACGTGAAATTTCACTAACAGCATGGGTCCTGTAAGATGAAGAGGCCATTTTTCTTTTGATAAGAGTCATTCTTTCCTTAGAAACGTCCCAAATCTCACGTCTTATGATAACTTTTTAGCAAAAAGGTATTTTACTATTTTTGATAGCTACTAAACCTACTGTCCGTCTTACTTTCCTTTTCTGTCTTTTACAATACTATTACAGCGGATAACGAAGGCTAAACATATAATCATCACTAAGATTTTACCTTAATATTCAAAATTTGAACACCTGTTGATTATTTTCCTCTTTTTCTCTCGGTCTCACTGTCCCGTCTAGACTTTCGTTAAAAAACGACCCCTTGGCCGCCTGGAGTGCATTAAGGTCATTATACAAAAAGATATTTTTTCAATTATTAGCTTGAAAACCTGTAGATTAGACACCCCCTCATATCTACAGTCTGACGATAACTTGAGATATCAACGCCTGCGGTACGTTTCACACTAGGCACTTGGCGATCATTTATGAAGCTCATAAATCTGAAAGTTCTCGTTTTATTACAAGTATCCTTTTCAAACATTCTCCAAAACTCGAAACTTTCCATATGCCGAATTATTCAGTTCCCGAAGATTCCCTTTCAATATTCACGTGTCACAGTAGTCTAACTCCGCTCCGAGGAAACTGTAGCCATTGTTTTTAAGGGGCGGTAACAGCTGATAATTAAAAAAAAAAAAACACACAATTTGGAGAGCAAATATATTCAGAAGCGGAGCATGACGCTCCGAAACTGTATGTGCTTCTGAATACATTTGTTCTCCAATTTTTGTTTTTTTCAAAGTTTCAAAGGTCGATACTGATCTGTTATCAACAGCCGATAATATTGGAGCTATCGTGATTGGCGGAAGGCTCACCGTGCTCACTGCCGCCCCCAACCCCCTCACCCCCCACTCCCCGAGGTTACAGTTCAAATGCATCGGCAGAGTATAAGCAAGACAGATCCGTCAATAGTATCGGTCATGGACGTCAGGTCCAAAAAAACTGACTATTATTGAAAGTTTCCGTAACGTTCAGGGGACCTTATTTGCCAATGGCACCAGGCCTCAATGGTGGTCACCCATCCACTTGCAGTTCACCTTTGAAGGAAAATATTTACATTACTAACTAGCTCAACAAGTATTTATTTTTTCATTTTCTCTCTGTTCGGATCTTCGTGTTAAAAGATGGAAGTTATTTTGATGAACTGAGTGGCTGATTTGACACTGTAAACTGAAATGGCAACATAAAAAAATTACGATATTTACTAAGATGATTAATTAAAATAAAAATTTTGTTCTTGAAATCTCATTACTCTCACTCATACGAATCATAAATGACAAGCAGAAGACTAAAAAAAAAAAAAAAAATCCAGCTTCTTGTCATCTATTTAAAAACACCACCCGACTTGAAAACAACTTCCTTAAAGAGGGCCCTAGCAAGAGAATAATTTCCATCCTGATCCCACCACTATAATTGTAAATAGGACAACATGCTCTCATGTTTCCTAGGTTGAGGTACACTACTGCGTTATTGTCAAGGGAACCAAACAACTAGTACTAAAGACTAGAATCAAGCAGGCTTCATAACCCCAAACAAGTGTAGCCAATTTGTAAGTGACAAATGGCAGTCTTCCATTCATATGCCATCTTAGTCGAATACAATCAAGAGTTCCACTCTAATAACACTGAAAAACAAAATTGAACTGCGACTAGTCATCAGAATGAAAAAATAGTCCTCTACTAACACTGGAAAAATTTTTTTGAACTGCGACTACTCATCAGAATATATAAAATAAATAATCCTCGAAAACTTGTAAATCCAAATGCGTGGAATAAATTGTGCATAAAAATTGGAATAAACTTTGAAAAGCAGTAAAAGCTATCGGATTTCTCTCATTATGAGTTGAACGGGTTTTAATTAAGAACTAATAAACTTGCAGTCCCCAAACAGCTTGGCAGATAACCTTTTCACTCACCGTCTGGAAAAATGAACCACAAACCCTAATGGGTATATTTATGGGTATTTTACTTTTGCAAAGAATGACAAAGAGGGAGGAGAAAAAAATGGTCGATTCCTCAGTTGTCAGTGCAACTTGTTGGTCTAAAAGAAAAGTTCTCTATCGTGTATTTTCATCTTCTAAAATACATAAAGGATACAACGGAAGAAAATGAAGATATCAAGGAAGAATTTTATCGCCTAGGACATGAAAGTTGTCAATGGCATATGGGGGAGTCTGTGGTAACGAAGGAAAACTACTTATGTTGCTAAAATATGATATTCTTACGAGAGAGGTTTATAATGAGAATGGTGTGGGCGGAATGGCTTCGCTCATTATAGATATAAAGTGTAATGGTTATCAGTAACAAGAGGGGACTAACATGCATCAAAGTCATTATGAAAGGAAAAAAGGCTCATATATCGAAAACAAAATATATATATATATATATATATATATATATATATATATATATATATATATATATATATCGATAATATATATATGTGTGTGTGTGTGTGTGTGTGTGTGTTGTGTGAAGGCGAAAATTTGTGCACAAAATAAAATATCTTTATTTCTCTAGTATCAGACTTAGTAAAATCAGTAACTACTGAAATTCAGATGCATCAAGCACTGATGAGTATGGATTATGACAAACTGAAAATATTTTATTTAAAAAATCTTAAGAAATCAGAGTTTTAACCTCATCTCTCTACCGAGGTAATAATCTTTCACGCAAGTCGCCCACCACAAAACTGGCATAAAACCATGAACTCGAAGCCACTGGCCTATCTCATGAGCGACCACAGACCTGAAAAGTTCCCATGAGCTCGTCTGAAGGGGTTCGTCCAAGACCGCGACTTCAGCTTCTCTTTATCAGATCACGGAGGCGAAAGTGCTTCTCTCTTTACATCCGTTAATTCTTCGGTTTTCAAGTTTTTTATTTTAATTTTTGAGATTTTCTTATGTTTGAGTTTTTTTAAGACGATTTTTAACTTAATCATGACGCACAAAAACAAACAGTTCCTCAAAAGCCTGTGAAACCTGCTGCTTGGTATACATTTTACGCGAAGATTGGCGTGGACTTTGGGAATCAGTAAAAATTATGGGATTTTTCTCGTTAAAAGCTGAAAGTTTTTTAATGACGCACTGAATAATCTGCTCTCAGTCAGGGAGAGGGCAAAGAGCCTAGAGTTATGCAAACAGATAATGAAACATCTTCATTTACACTCATCAATTTTCCAAAATTAAATGGTAATTTCGATGTCCCAAGACGGACTAAGAATACAGAGTCTAAGTTCGAAGAAAGAATGGGAAGGTAAGCCAAGTTTTGATTTGACCTCGTCGAGAACACAAGAAATCGAGTCTCTAACAAAACGTATCCAGAGCGCCAAAAAAGTGTAACGCTTTAAAAATATCAAATCATATTTTTTTTCTGTAGAGAAAAGAAAAATATAGTAAATTTCTTTAAATCCATTCTAAGGAAATGCAAATAAATAATTATAGTTTATTGAAACTATTATTCTATGATATAGTAGGGAAATCAAATGTTGATAAAACACAGCCATTTTATTGATCACCAGCTATTTGTACTGTTTGTGGATGTGTAAAGACACAACAAAGCTGCCAAAATATAACTGAAAAAATAAACTAGAATCACAAAGGATGTATATTAAATGTAGATATACAAGCAAAGAGAGAAGATGTAACCAAAGAATTTTTAAATTATAAGTTTTGATTTTGATTTGCATTATTTTGTAGCAAAATGTTATCTAACCATCATTTAATTTTTTATTACGAAAATTATCAATGTAAATTATTGAAATGTAATTGTATTTTTATAAAAAAATATGCATAAAGATTATTAACTTATCCTGTATACAAATAAGGACAGTGGGTATTGGAATACCAAGGAAAATAAAAAAAGAAGAGAGAGAGAGAGAGAGAGAGAGAGAGAAGAGAGAGAAGAAGAGAGTAGGTACAGTCTAACTAAAAAGCCTGCAAACTTCTGTTTCCTTACATCATATCAATCATTTAATTTTAGCGTTCCAATAGAGAGAATATAAATCTCCAACATTTTTTTATGTACAACCAATGTATCAGAGCTCAGGCTCAGAGAGAGAGAAAAACAAAGTTATCTTTAAATTATCAACAATTCTTCCTGTTTTCTCCCTATGTCCATCAAAACTAAAAGTTGTACTCGGCAAAATAATTGAATCAATGTTATCGAAAACAAAATAGTTTAAAGCTTCATTTTGAACAGAACTTTATTATTGGTCGAGGGGAATTTGTTTGTTATTCTCCATTTAAAATTACCAACCTTTAAAAAACCTAACTGTAGAAGGCATAAATATTGTGCTGAAGCTAGGATAAAAAAAAATCCAATACCTAAAGAGTATGGATTTTTTTCAGGGTAAAATGCCCTATAAACTTTAATGATATAAATTATAAAAAAACTATTCGTTAATCACTACGGAAAATGAAGTTAAAAAGTTATCGAAACAGAAGTTCGTTGGTTTAGTTTTTCTCCATCAGCACATTTAAGAATAAATCTTAGAGTTCTGATTTATTAACAAATTAATATTGGTATTTATATGGATAAATGACCAATTTTATAAAGATGAAATAATACATTAGTAACCTATAACAGACCAATATGAATGCACATGCAAAAATGTTAGACTTTATGACTTCTGGATCATATGAAAACCCGGTCTTTGTCGGAATTGTTGCTATTCTACTGGCTCGACTTGTTATTCAGGAGCGAGAATTGAAAAAAATGGTCAGCGAGCAGGTGCGCGGCAGGTGGCGACAGTTTGTCGGCAGGTGGGAAACTTTGTCCACATGCATTCTCTGTTCAGTCCGAAAATCTTATGGATTTCATATAAAATGGAATTCTATAATAACAATTGTTTCTGATATTCAGCAAACCATCATTACATAAATGCGCCCCCTTTTTTAAAGCAAAGTTAATCATAAAGTAGCAAGAGAGCAAATGTTACTTTAAAATAACTTTCATTAAGGTCATCACTGAAATAAACATGCATATTGAAAAAAATTTCTATGAAGTTGCATATCAAGAAACAAATGTAATCTAAAATTTTCGTTTTGGCAAATTTAAAATCTCTCTTCCAGTTATTTTCTTTTTACGATACTACAAAGCATCCAGTGCATAATCCAGCCCACGACAAAATGATTTCCACTTCGCTTTGATTGAATGAATTTACACATTATTGAACATTTAGATTGAGAACTTTTTATAATAACAAAAAATAAGAAAATATCAATAATGAATAATAATAATGACATCTATTAATAAAAATTTCTGGATCCACATCCAGGAATTTCACTAATAAAAATTGTCATCGTTCTGCCTCTATAGAACTGTAAACCCATAATTAACCTTAAACATTAGAAAACAAAAAAAAAGTTATAACATTCGATAAAAATCTTGATTTCATTTAATCATCTGAAAAATGAAAATGGTCATGTTCCACACAAACAGACACAGTAGAATATAAACTAACTAACGGAAAAACATAAAACAAAATATATATATATTAAAAACATTACAAAATTTACATATATAAAAACAGTTCATGCATAATTAGGAAAATATATAAAAACTATTGTATTTATATATCTTAATTAAACAACGAAATTGCAGAATATCTTTAAAATCATAAAAAAGTTCAATGATAAATATGACTAAAATTTCATCCAAAATCAGTTATCCATTTAATAATAATACATTTGTTTCACCTTACGGAAAACAAAAGTATAACATTATTCGAAGCAAAATACCGGACTGCATCAAAAAAAAAACCACAATTAGATGTTATCTGAGAATTTTTTTGTAACTGAATAGCTAACTAAACATTTTTGTGATTTTGAGACAAGGAGTATTATGATTGCCGGTCTGCGGTGATGAATTGTCTGCTTAGCATTGTGTAAGTTCCTTATAAATTAATTTAGTTAATGCATTAGAGATTTGAAATTTAAATTACCACTGTCTGGAAATTCACTTTTTTATCAGTGAGAGATAAATGGAAAGCAACGAATGTTCATCCTGCTCATGAGCAGTGCAAAAGTCAGGTACATTTTCTAGGCTGACCTTCTGAAGGGTATTTTCATTCGCTTTGAATATTGTTTTCTGAATTAATATAATGATATTTAATTTATATCTAATTTCTTTCTCTGTGTGTGTGTATGGGATGATGGATTATTTTTCATGCAGTTCGCATTAACAAAGCCAAGAGAGTACGAAGGTTTCTTTCTTTTGGCTCCAGGATTTATTTTTAAGTGAAATAATGATGCTGAAAATAAAATGATAAAACGTAAGTCGGAAAAAGCAGGAATAATAGGCTAAATGGGAGTTTGAGAGCAGACTCAACACCAAGGCAACTGTCACGTGAAATAAAAGTTGCACATTGCTTTTGGCAATTTAGTTTTTTTGCCAACCTTTAGAGTCAGGGGTAGAATTTTCTCGTGCTGTCCTATTGTGAAAGTGATGCCAGCATCCTGATGTTATCGATCATTTCAGAAACTTATTTACTAACCTAATTTCAGATATATGTTTTTCAATAAATTTTAACGAATTTATGTATAATATCCAGAAAGGCAAATTTTATCAACAGTGAAGATTTGGTTTATGGCTTTTTTTTTATATTTAACACCAACTATAGTATTAAGTATATGAAAACTGTTGTTATAAATTTTTTTATAATTTAAAAATAAGTTTAAAACTTTAAAATCAAAATAACCTGTCTTTTAAAACCCTGATGAACGCAAGATAACTCAAAGTGACATAGTATCATGTCACAAACGTTGATGGGCAAGTTTTCAAGAAACTTTTATAGCTTTTGAGTGAAATTGTATATCAGAGGGTTCATCCCCAATTCAGCTTTTATTATAATTTTGTCTGAGAACCTGTGTTTTTAATAATGGTTGTATAAATTTTCTTAAATAAGGAGTAACAGTAAATACATATTTATATATAGGTGTATAGGCCTATATAAATACAGATTATATATTTATATATTATATATATATATATATATTATTTAAATCAATATAGCTGAATATATATATATATTTATATATAAGAACGCAAATGTATGTATTTAAGTCTTCAGCAGTAGAATTTTCTAATGGAGTTTATAAAATGCCCAAGGGCTTCAATGAAATCTGTTGAAAGAAAAGACAAGTTAAATCAGGAAGGGTGATAAGTTTTATTAATTCAGTTTTTAGTTGGTATTCAGAGAAAGTTTATAAACATGTTTTTTTTCTTATGTTTACCTGTAATTTATCCCAACTGGTGTTAAAATCAGAAAAGTACCAAAAATGAATTTTCTCCTGTCATTGACTTCGGAGGGTGTTTTATCAAAGACTACCACAACTACACTTTTAAACTATTCCGCATTTTATTAGCCAAATTGAAAATCATATAAGAAAATTAGGTTAGTAAATAAACACTGTCACATTATATACAGTAAATTTGAAAAAATGATACTATTAGGTGCAACCAATCAGCTAGAAAACTTTTCCGAGCTAAAAGGGCAACAGAGGATGTTTGTTGCCAATGTAGTACATTTTGTGAAAAAAAAAACAGTTTAGTTGGTGATACTGGTAGCCGACATATATATATACAGCAGCATATATATATATATAAAATATAGATATATGTTTGTCGTTATAGTATATTTTATGAAATAAATATATATATATATATATATATATATATATATATATATATATATATATATATATATATATATATATATATATATATATTAATATATGAGAACTTAGCAAAGATTGAACAAATTTTTTATATAGCAGAGGAGAGAGAGAGAGAGAGAGAGAGAGAGAGAGAGAGAGAGAATATACCAAGTTCATTGAAAAAAAAATATGCATCCTTCTGGACAAGGCAAGACACAAATACGGTTCCTCACCTGAAAATGTAAAGTTCCCTTTTGAAGTCTTTGACTGAAAGACTGTCAAGCACCCAAGATCACCTGATTCATTCACGTAATAAAAACACCAAAAACAATCCGGTTTGTTCCAATGAGAAAAAAGGTGGCTTACTTTTCTCCCAACTATTTCTAGCATGTTTCAGTCCCTTCAGTTTCCCCAGTATTACGTAATATGCTTTTTTTTTTCTTAAAAGAACTCACATTTTTTAAATAAGAAAGCAGCGTTCTTTTAAATCTGGAACATTCTTTATTTTATTCCAAATCCTTATTGAATACATATTCAGAACCATATTTTTCTGGGAAGCTAACCATCCACTATTATATTCTCTCTCTCTCTCTCTCT
>NC_089756.1:45784967-45788538 GCF_040412425.1 Macrobrachium rosenbergii
TTCCAAGGTGACGATTTAATTTAAATATCTTACTGTTACTTTAGCAAGCGTGTTCACTGCAGCAGTTATCCCGAATAAACGAGAACAAAATAAACTTCATATCAAAACTCTTCAGCCAATTATCAATCTCTCATTATACAAAGGCACATTCACATACATTGTTATATATCGAAGAGCCATTACTTAATCGTGATAACGCACTTGAAACAATGTCTCGGCGCGACTTTGCATTTCTCACTCGAATAGAAATGACGATAAAAATGCAATGGCAAAACTACTTTAACTCCGTCGCAAACTTATTTTTTTTTACTCAAGAGGAACATGGTCACATCCGTTTTTAAATTCTTGCCAAGTCCTCTAACTTTGCTTTCTCCATTCATCATCTCATTCTGCCTCTCCTCTCTTTTCAGCCAAGTCTCTCGTCTCTCGAGTGGGAAAGGACACGAGTACATCTCTCACGTTCCTTTTGAGTTCCACCTCTCGTTAGGAATAATGCCTGGCACGAGGTTGGTTCCGCTTTGAAAGCTCGCGTTATTTTCTGGTGCTTGATGTTGCAGTGTCTGCTGGAAAGTGTCTGCTGCTTCTTTGTACTCTGACTTTTATTCGAGTTCCAGGAAGACAAGAGTGAAGGTGTCTTCATGACGTCGTTTTTGCGGATGGTGGGGCATACTATTTCACGTGGGCACTTTACTACTGGGATTTAAGTACAAATGCACTTTTATATGCCATTTATTCTAAATAATCTATTGTATGAGAATTCACGTATCCATTCATATATCTCTGACATAAGAGCATAACAAATAATCTGTTCAAGTAGTTTCTATTATCAACGAACGGGTTAAATTCCACGTCAGTTAGTTTTGTCTTTAAGCGAACATCTCAATGAACAGTATAACCTAAAAAGTAAAGAATAAAAAAGCGATGCTATAAAATCAATATAGAATTATTTTAGACATCAAAATACATTACATTTCTATAAAGAAGGAAAACTATAATCTTCGCTTCTGGCAGGCAGTCAAAATTTCAGTGGAACTTGATTATGCAAATTCAGAAAACATTACTTCGGATTACGAGATATATAACGTAGATGGTACTGAGAATTTTTATGGTAACATGAACAAAGATAAATGGGTGACGTCTAATGCCAGACAGAAAACATAAGCGATTGAAGTAAGAAAGAAACAAGATTGAGTAAAAAAAAAAAAAGTTTTTTTGTATATATTTGAACTGTGTGATAAAAATAAAATAAACAATATACTGTGTATATACTATATATATATATATATATATATATATATATATATATATATATATATATATATATATATATATATATATATATATATATATATATATATATATATATATATATATATATATATATATATATATATATATATATATATATATATATATATATATATATATATATATATATATATATATATATATATATATATATATATATATATATATATATATATATATATATATATATATATATATATATATATATATATATATATATGAGTGCCAACTTGTTTTATTTCAAACCAAAGTACTTCAATTATATGCGATGTATGGACCACATTACCTGTTCATCCTCCACGTCTCTTACTTCTCTTTCCCTTTATCTTCCCCATTCTCTTTCAGTTCCTCCCCGTCATGTTGTTCTTTTTCTTCATCAACACTCCTTTCACTTCTTCCTCCTCATTCTCCTGTACTCCTCCTCCTCCTCCTCCTCCTCCTCCTCCTCTTCTTCTTTCTTCTTCGCTCTCAGCTTTTCCCAGCATTGGAGAACATTTCTCAAAAGTGCTCGAGGGATAAAAAAAAATGTGCTTGGGGGTTGGAGGTCGATCTCAAAGGCGTGAATGTTTGCATAAACTGGAAACTGGTTTTTCTTTCTTTCTTTCTTTCTTCTTTGTGGCGTATCGTTTTCCGTTTTCCTCTTCCCAATTATTTCATGATTTGTATTGTGCCAAGGTTTCTGTTCACTGGACGATGTTTTGTTTGCTGGGACATTAATCGCATTATGCCCTCTCTCTCTCTCTCTCTCTCTCTCTCTCTCTCTCTCTCTCTCTCTCTCTCTCTCTCTCTCTCTCTCTGTTGAAATATACTAATAATAATTTTGGAGGAAATATTTACGTGATGTGAGGTAAAAAATATCCCTCTTTCACTAACTGTTAATTAGGCAATTGAATTATCAACTGATTAAGAAAGAATTTTACTTATCGTCGCATCAATTCAGCTATCTGTTGGTCCTTAAAAATCATCAGCAACATATTAAGTTTGAGAGAGAGAGAGAGAGAGAGAGAGAGAGAGAGAGAGAGAGAGAGAGAGAGAGAGAGAGATTCTAACTGGTCGTTTTAGTGGAAGGGTGATCATTAGCATCATATAAAGTTTGAGAGAGAGAAAGGTAGAAACATTCCGAGTGGTCGTTTCAGTGGAAGGGTGACCGAACACCTTCATGTTAACGATTGCGGGAAAGAATCCAAACTTTGTCGCATTCCTTTGGGGAAGTCAACTTTAACCTGATAAAATCAACAAACAAATAGAACAAGCGACGCCTCCGAAAGAGTCAAAGACGAGCGGCGACGATGCAAAAGATTCATCGACTGGCTTGAAGAATATTCAGAACTTTTTTTTTTCCTAGCTTTATATTCACAAGTACGAATACGGGAGAGGAATGTCATATTCTCAGTCCCCAAGAATTTATCTTCTTGGAACAAAATTGATGTCGATTTCTTAAAATCGCTATTTGAAAATCTATATATATATATATATATATATATATATATATATATATATATATATATATATATATATATATATATATATATATATATATATATATATATATATATATATATATATATATATATATATATATATATATATATATATATATATATATATATAAATGCTATATAATATTATTATATATAAAAAAAAATATTCTTCGACAAAAAAAATTTTCAAAGATGTTGACTTAATAAATGAAGTTACTCCACACCCACAGGTCAAGAATTGCAAATTCTTCAAGGCTAAAATTCCATCAACCACATTTGTAGCTTTTCATAATATGTAAGATCTTGTCACTTTGAATATTATAAAAATTACAATATATAATAGAAATAATATATTCCACTTTCAAAAACAATATATCGGAGCGATTACAACTTCATGGTTTTCAAAAGCATTTCCAAACTGTGGTCATTATCCTTTATGGGCAAATGGATTCAAAATTAATCATTACAAGAGAGACAGACGAGTAGTGGCTCTGTAATTATGACCAGTAAGCAATAGTTTCAGTTTTTTCTTTTGCTATTAAGTGGTAACAGTGTAAGTACACATACACACACACACACACACACACACACACACACACATATATATATATATATATATATATATATATTATATATATATATATATATATTTATTATAGATAATTTACAAATATATATATATATATATTATATATATATATATGGTAATAGTATATATATATATATGTATATTTATATATATATATATATATATATATATATATATATATATATATATATAT
>NC_089756.1:45789038-45814038 GCF_040412425.1 Macrobrachium rosenbergii
ACGAATTCCACAATTTCTAATATCATCTTTGTGTTTATTTGCAGAGAATCCCCAAAGGTTTAGTTTGAACAACACACGTTCAAAAGAAATGATTTTCCAAACGCAGGTGACATCATGTATAGGAGGCAACGGGAGGCAAAGACAATGTCAGTGTGATTTCTTAAAAGTGTCGTTCTTTATCAGCATGGCAGGAAAAAGTAGTTTGGTATTTCTCGTCACCTCGCTGTGTATTGGAAAAGTTGTTTATTACCAATAAAGTCGTAATGTAGTCTTAATACTATCGTTGTGTATTAGTAACAAAGTTGCCATTTATACAAAGTATTGTTAGCACGCGTTAAATTTACCGTTAATTCGCCGCGCATTGGCAACAACAGAACTAAATTCGATATGCAGTAGTGACATTATGACGTCATACTGTCGCCACGAGAATCTCATGAAAGGCGGATGGTAATACACCGAAATAACTTTGAAAATCATTTTAAATCAGAACATTAGGCGACGTCGTCGGAAGAATACCTTATAGGAAAATTAACTCCTTAAGAGAGAAAATTCTGCCTTGCATACTATTTCATCACCCATGGAAATTTGAAGAACTTAATATTGCACCATAAGACAGTCACAGGAAGCACAATAGTTTCAATATAGTTTTACTAACTGGTAATAAATAAAAGTAACAAGTAGAACAATGACCATACTTAACAACACGTCGTCTGGTATTACATCACCTAGTTCTATACCTTTTCTAGTAAAGAAAAAAAAAATTCCTGACGTTAAGAAAAAACTGTAGGTCTGACCTTACCCTTTACCTAATGCTGAACACGAAACTCAAAATCACTTCATCTGCAATGTCACTTAATCCAAGAACTGAGGTGGAACGGCTATGATGATAAGACAAGTATTAAGGTGGCATTTCCGTATTTGGTTGTTGCACGCAGAATCCTTCCTCCTCTCTTTCTCAAAATTTAATGGACTCTACATCTGTTATGGGATTCACCAGACAGGCATTTTGGTTAAGTTTCAAACGTGCATGAACCTAAATATGCAAGAAATAAGGAAAATTTCATACAAAAATTTCTTGTGAAAGCAGAAAAGGAGACTAAGCATTACAAAATAGGCTGGAATGAGAGAGAGAGAGAGAGAGAGAGAGAGAGAGAGAGAGAGAGAGAGAGAGAGAGAGAGAGAGAGAGAAATCTTGACGTCTTCCGAGCTTCCAGATAAAAAGAGGGACATTTACACCTTTTGATTCGGGATAAGGACTCGAAATTATGTTCTTGGGTGAATCCTTCCTGACGCACTAATGAGAACTCTTCAGGTCTCTGGTCTTCTTTTGGAAGGACAGATGATTTCGCATTCATGGCGTTACGTCCTTTTCATAGTTGGAGGACACCTTACGAAACATCATCCCGGTATAACGATCAGCTTCATCACACACAATTCCTGAAGTTTTGTTAAATACGTTATTCGTTTGATTTTATTTATTTATTTTTTTTTTTACACTGTGGGCCAAAGTTATTCGAGGCATCAAGTTTTAGTTTTATTTGCAGGTCTAGAAATGCAGGTTACGTTTTTTTTTTTTTAAATAAATATATCCAAACATATACAGGTAACAGTCTCTTCATTAATGATCCCATTACCTGGTCACTGTCTCTCGGGACCTGACATCCTGTCACTCTTAATGAGTAAAGGGAAACACCCCCACGCGCCTTTTAGACTCTTGATACCTGAGATTACCTTCTGGATTTGGCAACAGGCACCAATAGTCGTATTGCTTTTCCTCAGACGCCCACACACGCCTCGCCCACTCACGCCTCCAAACCTTTTGGTAGGTTTTGGAAAAGAATTCCCCCAGCAACTTTATATTCTTCAGAGGTGTCCCCCAAGGAAGAGCATCGTAGCTCTCTCGGTTGACGTTATTAAATGTTGGAAAATTGTATTTCTATAAATATATTTTTCCTACCTATTAATTTTTCCTGGGTGTTTATTTTTTGCGGGATTGAACTTAGGCCATGTCGATTAGGAAAAAAATAGAATTTTCTCTGTTTAGGAGAAATTCGAGATAATTCTTAGAACCGTTACGAGTAAGAGAAACCAATTAAGAAAGACATCCTTTAGACCGAAATCGTGCTCATGTCACACATCCCTCTGGAACATTAATGGACGTCCAATCCTAAATACTGTCTTAAAATGTGCACCTAAATTCATTATTTACATCCATGACCATAATTACTGAGATGCTAATTCATGGGAAAAAAATCAATCAATAACTATCGCGTGTCACACTGGAGTAATGGATGTGGATACATTAAGCCAACTTATTGCATGATTGTTTGTTTATTGTTAACATGTTAAATAAAAAAAATGTTTTTAGCTGAAATTTAATGAAAGACAAAACTAAAAACAATTTGAAGACGGCCGAGAACGACCAGAAATGCAAAATGTGATGCGAATTATGCAAACACAACAGCAACATAATACATCAGACTTTGAAGGTAAATGGAAGCGGGTAATTTTGACAAATGACTTCAGGCAACAGAAAAATCGAAAAAGAACAACGAAGGAAAATAAATGAACTGGGAAAGAAAAATAATAATAACAGAATCGCATTGCTGAACAACCTTCTATGTAGTTTTACTTTGCATGGGGTTTACCCACGATTCAGCAGTTAAGGTATGAATGCAGCATGAAAGGAAGGTTGTAGTTTTTTTTCTCTGGAATCAACCATAACAGGTGAAACACACGCTCTCTCTCTCTCTCTCTCTCTCTCTCTCACAAACACACAGTGACACACACACACATACATATATGCAACAAAAGTCCTCAAAAGAGGATTTTTAATCTCATACATGCTACACAATGTCTTAAAACAAATATCTGATCTTATAAAAAGCTCTGAGAAAGTGATACCAGTATCACTGGATTCTTTAGAATCTATTCTCCATAACATATGTACATATATACTAAATATAAAATATAATATATATATATATATATATATATATATATATATATATATATATATATATATTATATATATAATATATATATATAATATATATATATATATATATATATATATATGTATATATATAATATGTGTGTGTCGATATTCTTTCTAATTTTTCATACATACACAGTGACCTTTTCTATATTCACAAATAATAAGCCACATATATCGTTTAAGACCCAGTTCACTATATCTCGGAATAACCTTGCACCCAAGGAGAATTATGATTGACAGGTGGTTCGTCACTAGTGGTATTCAAAAAACCGCTCCCTGGTTTAGAATCAACTATGTACAGTGACTTTTGACTACTATACATAATTTTTTGTAAACTAGAAATTTTGACTCACTTTGACAGTACCTATTTTTATAACCAGGATATTAAACGATATGTAAGGCTTTACATTTGTGTGTGTGTGATATAATATATATATAAAAATTACTATATATAATTATAATTATTGGATATTAAACTATATATATGTATGTATGTATGTAAATGTATAATATATATATAACATACATATATATATTATATATATATATATATATATATATACACACATATATATATATATATATATATATATATATATATATATATATATATATATATATATATATATATATATATATATATATATATATAATATAATTTATTTATATTTATAATCCAGTATATAAATGCAACATTAGTATCAAAATTCATTTCCCGATAGCTCAAAAGAACTTTCCGCCAAGGATTTTTGCTAACTTGTTCACTTTGCTTAGCTCTCCAGATCTTCTAAAACGAAGAGAAGAGACAGGCAGAGGAATGACACTAACAGAATCTATTATATTACAAAAATGTACGAATAAAGGGACATCCAATCAAGCTTATCCTCGAAAAAACGCTTTAAAAATTAATTCTTAAGGACCTAAGCAGATTTTGTAGCACAATAAAAAGAATGACAGAACACTTGTAATTTTGATTTGTGACTATGTTGTTGGGATTTGGTTAGTCATAATAAAAGAAACGCTAGGTATTAGACGGTTTATAAAATCAAGGAAACGACAAATAGATTTACATACCTTATATGCGTAACTACAGTCAAATATTAACATTGAAATACATAGATTATTTGTAAAAACTAAAATATTTGTCAACCTGAATGGTAATAAAATCATATTTGTTTTTGGTAAAGTTAAGTCAACTTCTTTTGATTGTAATACAAGAAATGCACTAAATATTGTAATTTCTCTAATAAAAAAAAAACAGCAAAATTTTCTGTATTTTTGTTCCTCAGTTCATATATGCGAGGTATAGAAATCAACGGGAAACGACATTTATATACCTACTTCAAGTCATGTTTTCAAATCACTTTATAACAACTCATAGCAAAGCAATAAATGTCTGAAGTCGATCTTTAGTTACAAAGCACAATATAAAAACTATATAGAGACAAACTCTAAATAATGAGTTATTTTCGTCAAAGTTACATCAAACCATCCACCTGATCGCAGCATAAACTATGGCTTCATAATTCACAATGACACCAAACTTCCGTTGGCCAGAAAACAGTGAGGCGTCACGATTCCAAAACGCACCCGTCACCCCTTACCTATCTCTTTATTCATTCTAGATTGCGCCTTTCCACCTTAAGGGCGTTTCTCCTGTATTTCCAATTGTCCTTGTTTTGTCTGCTACAGGGCAGCGTTAGGCCGCGCTGACGAAGGGGGATAATTAAATTTAGCCTCCCTAAATGTCGTTAGTCCTTAAAAGCTTCTGGACAGAGAAGAGGGTCTCCTTAATCAGTCAAGTTTGGGCAAACAAGGCAAGTCAATAAGAACTGTGTTGTATAGACTAACTTTATAGTGACGTTACCAAATAAATCATTATTATACGCGATAAATGTACCTTACGGTCCTTACAAGGAAAATGAATTTAATGACCGGTAAATAATGAATAGCTCCAACGTCATCTGGTGAGCCCAATTGTTTATAGATTGCTTTGCTAAATCGCCTGATTCTGGTGCCATTCGAATACGAAAACATCTGTTTCAATGAGATTTAGCACTGCAACGAGGTTAAATGTTTCAATACCTTTCAAGAAAGTCACAGTCTGACAGTTTGCACACCGCGTGAAATTTCACTAACAGCATGGATCCTGTAAGGTGAAGAGGCCATTTCCTTTCGATAAGAGTCATTCTTTCCTTAGAAACGTCCCAAATTCCACGTCTTATAATAACTTTTTAGCAAAAAGGTATTTTACTATTTTGATCCCTACCGTCCGTCTTACTTTCTTTCTTTTACAATACTATTACAGCGGATAACGAAAGCAACATATAATCATCACTAAGGTTTTACCTTAATATTCAAAATTTGAACACCTGTTGATTATCTTCCTCTTTTTCTCTCTGTCTCACTGTCCTCGTCTACACTTTCGTTAAGAAACGACCCCTTGGCCGCCTGGAGTGCATTAAGGTCATTATAGAAAAAGATATTTTTTCAATCATTAGCTTGAAAACCTGCAGATTAGACATCCCTCATATCTAAAGTCTGACGATTAACTTGAGATATCAGCGTCTGCGATAAGTTTCACAATAGGCACTTGGCGATCATTTATGAAGCTCATAAATCTGAAAGTTCTCGTTTTATTGCAAGTATCCTTTTTAACATTCTCCGAAACTCGAAACTTCCCATATGCCGAATTATTCAGTTGCCGAAGATTCCCTTTCAATGCCCACGTGTCACAGTAGTCTAATTCCGCTCCAAGGAAACTGTAGCCATTGTTTTTAAGGGGCGGTAACAGCTGATAATTTGAAAAAAAAAGCACACAATTTGGAGAGGAAATATATTCAGAAGCGGAGCATGACGCTCCAAAACTGTATGCGCTTCTGAATATATTTGTTCTCCAATTTTTGTTTTTTTCTCAAAGTTTCAAAGGTCGATACTGATCTGCTATCAACAGCCGACAATATTGGAGCTATCGTGATTAGCGGAAGCTCGCGGAGCTCACTCCCCCACTCCCCGAGTCTACAGTTCAAATGCATCGGCAGAGCATAAGCGAGACTGATCTGTCAGTAGTATCGGTTAAGGACGTCAGGTCCAAAAAAACTGATTATTATTGAAAGTTTCCGTAACGTTCAGGGGACCTTATTTGCCAATGGCACCAGGCCTCAATGGTGGTCACCCATCCACTTGCAGTTCACCTTTGAAGGAAAATATTTACATTGCTAACTAGTTCAACAAGTATTTATTTTTTCATTTTCTCTCCGTTCGGATCTTTATGTTAAAAGATGGAAGTTATTTTGATGAACTCACTGGCTGATTTGACACTAAACTGAAATGGCAACACAAAAAAAATTACGATATTTACTAAGATGGTTAATTAAAATAAACATTTTGCTCTTGAAATCTCATTACTCTCACTCATACGAATCATAAATGAAAAGCAGAAGAAAAAAAAAAAAAAATCAGCTTCTTGTCATCTATTTAAAACACAACCCGACTTGGAAACAACTTCCTTAAAGAGGGCCCTAGCAAGAGAATAATTTCCATCATCCCCCTACTATAATTGTAAATAGGACAACATGCTCTTATGTTTCCTAGATTGAGGCAAGCTACTGTGCTATTGTCAAGGAAACCAAGCAACTAGTACTAAAGGCTAGAATCAAGCAGGCTTCAGAACCCCAAACAAGTGTAGCCAATTTGTAAGTGACAAATTTAATGGCAGTCTTCCATTCATATGCCATCTTAGTCAAGTACAATCCAGAGTTCCACTCTAATACTGAAAAACAAAATTGAACTGCGACTATATAGTCACCAGAATGAAAAAAATAGTTCTCTAATAACACTGGAAAAATTTTTTTGAACTGCGACTACTCATCAGAATATATCATATATGAATAATCCTCGAAAACTTGTAAATCCAAATGGGTAGAATAAATTGTGCATAAAAATTGGAATAGACTTTGAAAAGCAGTAAAAGCTATCGGATTTCTCTCATTATGAGTTGAACGGGTTTTATTATGAACCAATAAACTTGCAGTCCCCAAACAGCTTGGCAGATAACCTTTTCACTCACCATCTGGAAAAATAAACTATAACCGCTAATGGGTATTTTTATGGGTATTCTTACTATTGCAAAGAATGACAAAGAGCGAGGAGAAAAAAATGGTCGATGCCTCAGTTGTCAGTGCAACTTGTTGGTCTAAAAGAAAAGTTCTCTATCGTGTATTTTCATCTTCTAAAATACATAAAGGATAAAATGGAAGAAAATGAAGATATCAAGGAAGAATTTTATCACCTAGGACATGAAAGTTGTCAAAGGCATATGTGGAAACGAAGGAAAACTACTTACGTTGCTAAAATCTGATATTCTTACGAAGGAGGTTTATAATGAGAATGGTGTGGGCGGAATGGCTTCGCTCATTATAGATATAAAGTGTAATGGTTATCAGTAACAAGAGGGGACTAACATGCATCAAAGTCATTATGACATCAAAGTCATTAAAAATCAAATATATTTTATATATGTATGTATATATATATATATATATATATATATATGTGTGTGTGTGTGTATTTCCCGTGTGTGTGTATCTTTATTTGTCTAGTGTCAGACTTAGTAAAAAAATCAGTAACTTTATTTCTCCAATATCAGATGTAAAATCAGTAACACTGAAATTCAGATGAGTATGGATTATGACAAACTGAAAATATTTTATTTAAAAAATCTTAAGAAATCAGAGTTTTAACCTATCTCTCTACCGAGGCAATAATCTTTCGCGCAAGTCGCCCACCATAAAACTGTCATAAAACCATGAACTCGAAGCCATTCTCAAGAGCGACCACAGACCTGAAAAGTTCCCATGAGCTCGTCTGAAGGGGTTCGTCCAAGACCGCGACTTCAGCTTCTCTTTATCAGATCACGGAGGCGAAAGTGCTTCTCTCTTTACATCCGTTAGTTCTTCGGTTTTCAAGTTTTTCATTTCTTTTTTTTGAGATTTTCTTATGTTCTGAATTTTTTTAAGACGATTTTTAACTTAGGTTAATCATGACGCACAAAAACAAACAGTTCCTCAAAACCCTGTGAAACCTAATGCTTGGTATACATTTTCCGCGAAGATTGACGTGGACTTTGGGAATCAGTAAAAATTATGGGATCTTTCTCGTTAAAAGCTGAAAATTCTTTAATGACGCACTGAATAATCTGCTTTCAGTCAGGAGAGGGCAAAGAGCCCAATGTTAGGCAAACAGATAATGAAACATCTCTATTTACACTCATCAATTTTCCAAAATTAAATGGTAATTTCGATGTCCCAAGACGGACTAAGAATAAAGAGCCCAAGTTCGAAGAAGGAATGGGAAGGTAAGCCAAGTTTTGATTTGATCTCGTCGAGAACATAAGAAGATCCAGTCTCTAATAAACCGTATCCAGAGCGCCAAAAAAGTGTAACGCTTTATAAAATATGCATCAAGTTTTCGTAACTTCTACGCAAACAAATTAGGACAGTGGGGGCTTGAATACCAAATGGAAATAAAAAGGAAGAGAGAGAGAGAGAGAGAGAGAGAGAGAGAGAGAGAGAGAGAGAGAGAGAGAGAGAGAGAGAGGGTAGTGCAATCTAACTAAAAACCTGCATCACTTCGTTTCCTATGTACATCATTTCAACCATTTAATTATAGCATTCCAATAGAGAGAATTGTACCATCCGACTGAAGGCCTCCAACGTTTCGTTTCCTGTGTACAACCGATGTATTTCAGAGCTCAGGAGAGAGAGAGAGAGAGAGAGAGAGAGAGAGAGAGAGAGAGAGAGAGAGAGAGAGAGAGAATCTTCCTGAAGACATAATTTTTCTCCCTATGTCCATCAGAAACTACAACAGATATGCTCAAATTTTTTTATAGTGAATCAGGAGTAGGCTATCTATCAAAAACAAAGTAGTTTAAAACTTCAACAATTCTCTGTTTTTAATCGCTATGAAACAGAATGTTATTATTGCATATCGATGGGAATTTACCTGTTATTCTCCATTAGAATTACCTACCTTTAAAAAAAACTAACTGTAGAAGGCGGAAATACTGTGCTCGAGCTACTGTTTTGCGAACAAAAAATCTAATACCTACAAGAGTATGGATTTCTTTTCAGGGCAACAAGGCCCTACAAATTTTTGTTGATAGAAAAAACTATTAGTTAATTACTAACAAAAAGTTATCGAAACAGAAGTTCGTTGGTTTAGTTTTTCTCCATCATATATATATATATATATATATATATATATATATATATATATATATGATATAGATTATTTATAAAATATATATATATATATATGATATATTTGTATATATATATATATATATATATATATATATATATATATATATATATATATATATATATATATATATATATACACTGTACATATATTAACGAACTGAGAACTTAGCAGAGATTGAACAAATTTTTCATAGCCATGGGGAGAGAGAGAGAGAGAGAGAGAGAGAGAGAGAGAGAGAGAGAGAGAGAGAGAGAGAGAATATACCAAGTTCATTGATAAAAGAAAAAAAAACATGCATCCTTCTAGACAAGGCAAGACAAAAATAGGGTTCCTCACCTGAAGATGCAAAATTCCCTTTTGAAGTTTTTGGCCGAAAGAATTTGTCAAGCACCCAAGATCACCTGATTCTTCATTTAAGTAATGAAAACACCAAAAACAATGCCGGTTTGTTCCAAAAAAAAAAAAAGTGGCTTACTTTTCTCCCAACTATTTCCTACATGTTTCAGTCCCTTCACTTTCCCCTAGTATTACGAAATATGCTTCTTTTTTTTTTTCTTAAAAGCACTCACATTTTTTAAATAAGAAAACAGCGTTCTTTTAAATCTGGAACATTTTTTTTTTTTTTATTCCAAATCCTTATTGAATACATATTCAGAACCATATTTTTCTGGGAAGCTAACCATCCACTATTATATTCTCTCTCTCTCTCTCTCTCTCTCTCTCTCTCTCTCGGGCGCGCCTTCAATGCCCTATGACCTTGTCCCGTCGGCAAGAAAATAAAACGGAAAAAGCTAAATAAAACCTTCGGGAAGGAGCGACGGTTAATCCGCCTCATATGAGAGCCACCTTTCATTTTCCGGACGCCTCATATTGCCCATCCGCTGGTTTTTACTTTCCTTTCTTTCCCTGAACATTTATAATCCGAGAGAACTGTTTGGTCATGACAAACTTGTATATAATGTACAGCCAGGGTTCTCCTTCACATCATTTATCAGAATAGCGTTCTCAGAGAAAGAGCTATTCTCCAGGGATATACATTCTGAATGGCCCAATTTAAATATGAGAATTTCAACCCAAAAATTGAAGAGAAATACCCTTTATTTGAATGGAAAACTGTTTGGGGAAATGTTAACAGTAAATTGATTAGCAGTTATGATAGAGAAATTTTGTACAAATATGTTCATGAAATTCTGGCCACAAAAGATAGATTGATTGCATATGATGAAAATATCAAATAGTAAACTATGTGACAACTGCTAAGAGCCAGAAAATGTGTTGCATTTAATTTATTTCTGTAAGTGCAACAAGAAACTGCTTAATTGATCTTGTGATTTATTATATGAATTGTGTCACATCAAGACAAAAAGTTTATTGAGAATTTTAAAATTGGATTTTGAAGCACATTCAAAAAAGGACAGGAACACTGCTGTAATTTCGATTTGTGACTATGTTGTTGGGATTTGGTTAGCCCACAAAGCAGGAATAAATAAAAAAAATGGTATTAGATGTTTATAAAATCAAGGATAATAAAAAAATAGATATATAGTGATAAAATCTTATATGGGTAACTACAGAAAATATTAACACCGAAATACATAGATTCTTTGTAAAATGTACACGATAAAATACATGTCAACTCGAATGATACAATAAAATTATATTTGTTTCTGGTAAAGTTAAGTCAACTTTGATTAAATTCTGATTGTAATACTATTAAAAATGTAAAATATTGTATATTTTCTCTAATAAAAGATAAAAAAAAAATTAAATATCACTTCCATTAAGCGTTTCTATTCAGTGGATCAGAATCGTTCTGCAATAACGTTTTATTACGTCTGTAATGGCTTCCTCCTACGTTGATACAGAAACTCGTTTTCTCTCTCTCTCTGTTGTCCATGATAATAACGACCTACTTTGGCCATTGCGTCTGGCAATTAAGGCTCGTGTAATAAAATTTTAATAGAAAATATGACAAAAAATTGCTTATAATACTACATGCAAATTGCTATATAATATATATATATATATATATATATATATATATATATATATATATATATATATATATATATATATATATATATATATATATATATATATATATATGTATATATATATATATACATATATATATATATATATACATATATATATATATATATAAATAATTATATATATATATATATATATATATATATATATATATATATATATATACATATATAAATATATTATATATATATATATATACTATACAGTATATATATATATATATATATATATATATATACATATATATATATATATATATATATATATATATATATATATATATAAATATATATATATATATAATTTCTATAAACAATAAGTATGCATGTAATCCTAATTAATCCTAATCCCTCCTTGTTAACAATACAATAAATTAAGGTTTAACCATAAATGTGATAAAGACTACAAAATTTCTTATTTTAGAAAAGTTTTGCCCTTTACACAAGCAATTGCTAGTAAATAATCGTAAATTTCCAACTCTGGAAAAAGAAATGAAGTTTTTTACTTACTTTTAAACATTAATGAGCAAATGTCATGGAAAACAGAGGCTGCATCCAATGACCGTAAACGTTTATCTCTCTATGAAAATAAAAGATGTTATATTTGTTACCGAGTTACGTATTTACAAGCATGCTTGCTAGTTTTTTTTTTTTTTTTTTGCCTGTGTGCACACAGGATACCTCTATAAATATCGTTCGCTACATTGACATTTTGTGGCGGGGCTTGTGGTGTGCAAAATAAAAATATCTGATTGTTGGGGACTAAAAAAATTGACATGTGAGTTTTGCAACATGGGAGGTTCTCTTGGAAATCAGTACAGAAGATAATATTTTCCGCTGGGAACACCAACGAAGACTAATTGGTTATCAACGCTAAATTGGCGTCACAGCAACGATGGACATCGCGTGGGATACAATATAAATTTAATTTGCAACAACTGCTCTTTTTATGTGTAGTGTATGAACGTAGCTAAAATTCCATTATCGTGCAATAGTTCATGATTTTTTTTCTTTTTTATGTTCTCGTTTAAAACATTGTTTTGGGGGGAAAGTTGACAAAAGCTGTTATGATGCCAATAAATGTTGCAAACTAACACCCCCACCAAAAAAGTAACAAATTCTTCCAAATGAAGGATTCCATTTCGAGCA
This sequence comes from Macrobrachium rosenbergii, assembly GCF_040412425.1. Taxonomy (NCBI): domain Eukaryota; kingdom Metazoa; phylum Arthropoda; class Malacostraca; order Decapoda; family Palaemonidae; genus Macrobrachium; species Macrobrachium rosenbergii. Next base: position 45,801,501 of record NC_089756.1, read on the forward strand.
AGCCCAACAGCAATCATACAGCAAGGGAATATGGAATATGGGCAGCACTGACGAAGGTGTTGAGACTCGGAAGGACCAGGTTAGAGGTTCATATAAACCCGAATGAGGAACTGATAAAAGCTAATGCGGTCATCAAGGACCGAAACAAAAGGGTTACGAGAAGTCTATGATGCAGGAAATGGCTCTCGGACCGCCCTCAGACACAAATGCGAAGCCCATTCTCATGACTGTGGAAGGGATGAAAGAAAAGAGATGAAAAGTAATCGATGTGAAAGAATATGATGAATGGAAATGCATGGGATGAATAGATACAAATCGAGCCTCGAGAAATGAAGTTAAATTGAAAACATGTGTCGTACAAAACGAAAATGATATGAAGGGAGGAAAAAGGTCGGAAAAAACTCGTTAGGAAAAACTGGTAGGAGACAGGAATAAATGCAGCCAGTAAAAGCGTTATACAGATAAAAAGTAAAAAACAAAATAAAGCTGTGCATGGACTATAAAAAGTTTAGGAGAAACAAACACAAATAAGGACTGGAATACAACATCCTGTATCAAAAGAGAGAGAGAGAGAGAGAGAGAGAGAGAGAGAGAGAGAGAGAGAGAGAGAGAGAGATGATAGTGAATAGGAACGACATCATCAAATAAGGACTGGAATACAATATCCAGTATCAAAAGGAGAGAGAGAGAGAGAGAGAGATGATAGTGAATCCGAACATTTGCATGAACGACATCAGAAAATAAGTACTGTTTCAAATATCATCATTTTAAATAAAAAAAGAATAGACTTGCAGGGATCAGAGAGAGAAGAAAGAGAGAAAGAGAGAAGATATAGAAATCAATTAGTAACAATGATCACATCAAAATGAGGAGCTAAAAGCGGCACAAATCAATGATGACAAGAGATTTCAAAATCAGGAAGAATGAGAGAGAGAGAGAGTGAAATTCAAAGATGAGAGTTGGAAAAAAAAAAATAAATGAATAGGAACGAATCATCCTGGTGATACAAATAATAATAATAAAAATAAAGGTAAGAATGTACTGCAGTTCAAATTAACAGTAACCGTTGTTGGACGATGCACTTTTGTTTTAAATGAGTTGTAAAAGAATATACTACGGCAAGGTACGCATCATTTAGATAAAAAATTATGGACAAATGATTTTTAAGTCCATATTAACAAAAGCCGATGTATATCAAAAAAGGGACCAATGATCAATGAAAATCTACAAAAGATAGTTAAATATATAATAATATTTGTGCGCCAAAGGAGTGAACAATGAGACATCAAGAATCTGACACAATCAAAAAAGATGCATTTGGAAAAAATCTAATAATTGGTAGTAAAATAAAATGTTAGGGAATTATAAATAAAAGTCAAAACCAAAAGGACAATGGAAGAATGTGTTAAATTTCCTGTTATAACGACCAAACAAAACTGAAAGAGGCAGTGACATTAACAGTTTAATGCTGTTCTGCCATTTTCAACATTACTAACAATATTCTTACTATACAATATAAAGCAATGAAAACTTTTGCGTAGTGGCAGTTTAAAAGGACAAAAAAGGTGTACTGGACGATGCACCACTGACCTTTGTTTTTAAATGAGTTTCGGGACAATGAAAACGTCCTGAGGTTGGGGCAATGGCTCATAGTACATCATCAGATAAAATGATAATAAAAAGATTTAATAGTGAAATAAGAGGAGGGATGAATAGCAATTTTGTGCATTTATTTTGCACTAAAGGGACAGGTTATCGTTGGAATTGGTTAAAATCAATTATCTTTGATACATGCGACAAAGATGTGGATTTCAAGTGTTTCACCCATCTCAAAATGGATCATTTATTTTTTGATAATTCCGCAAAGGGTTTTACATGCAGTTCAAGAAGATGATTGACGGATGTTGTAGTGAAATAAAGATATCATATGCTAATAGATAATGATCTTATTAACTGGTTTAAAGTGGAAATAATGATGTCAATGTTTTGGGAATTACTCATGAATAAGCAATAACAAAATTCAAAAAATCAAAAAGACAATGGACAACAACCACACAAAGTTCTAGAGTTCTTCGTTGAAAATAGTGAATCAAGAGTGTTTGTAAAACAAGAATGGAAGAGGCAGAGATTGCAAATTCATTTCTCGTCATAATGCAACTCAGATTTAATTAAGTCCTGTTCTACCATTTTCTTAGCCATATATAAAGCAATGTGTTTACCTAGGAGACCTGTTAATCAGCTCAATGGTCTGGTTAAACTCAATATACTCAACTTAAAGCCCTTTCCCATATCTTATGCAAATTATGGTTTGTTTCCCTATCAAGAGATTTTATAATTATCATACTTGGCATTAGTGAGCCAAAGACATACATAATAGGCGTGCTATCCTAAAATATAATAGAGAATATTTTCACTATGTTTTTAATGATCGTGTATAATATTATTATCCATAGATTCTTTTCCAAGGTGACGATTTAATCTAAATATCTTACTGTTACTTTATCAAGCGCGTTCACTGCAGCAATTATCCCGAATAAAAGAGAATCAAAATAAACTTCATATCAAAACTCTTCAGCCAATTATCAATCTCTCATTATACAAAGGCACATTCACATACATTGTTGTATATCGAAGAGCCATTATTTAATCGTGATAACGCACTTGAAACAATGTCTCTGGCACGACTTTGCATTTCTCACTCGAATAGAAATGACGATAAAAATGCAATGGCAAAACTACTTTAACTCCATCACAAACTTCTTATTTTTTTTACTCAAGAGGAACATGGTCACATCCGTTTTTAATTCTTGCAAAATCCTCTAACTTTGCTTTCTCCATTCATCATCTCATTCTGCCTCTCCTCTCTTTTCAGCCAAGTCTCTCGTCTCTCGAGTGGGAAAGGACACGAGTACATCTCTCACGTTCCTTTTGAGTCCCACCTCTCGTTAGGAATAATGCCTGGCACGAGGTTGGTTCCGCTTTGAAAGCTCGCGTTATTTTCTGGTGCTTGATGTTGCAGTGTCTGCTGGAAAGTGTCTGCTGCTTCTTTGTACTCTGACTTTATTCGAGTTCCAGGAAGACAAGAGTGAAGGTGTCTTCATGACGTCGTTTTTGCGGATGGTAGGGCATACTATTTCATTTGGGTCACTTTACTACTGGGATTTATGTACAAATGCACTTTTATATGCCATTTATTCTAAATAATCTTGTGTATGAGAATTCACGTATCCATTCATATATCTCTGACATAAGAGCAAAACAAATAATCTGTTCAAGTAGTTTCTATTATCAACGAACGGGTTAAATTCCACGTCAGTTAGTTTTGTCTTTAAGCATCTCAATGACAGTATAACTTTAAAAAGTAAAGAATAAAAAAGCGATGCTATAAAATCAATATAGAATTATTTTAGACATCAAAATACATTACATTTCTATAAAGAAGGAAAACTATAATCTTCGCTTCTGGCAGGCAGTCAAAATTTCAATGGAACGTGATTAGGCAAATTCAGAAAACATTACTTCGGATTACGAGATATATAACTTGGTACTGAGAATTTTTATGGTAACTTGAACAAAGATAAATGGTTGACGTCTAATACCAGACAGAAAACATAAGCGATTGAAGTAAGAAAGAAACAAGATTGAGTAAAAAAAAAAAGTTTTTTCGTATATATTTGGCTGTGACGCAAAATAAAGCTAAACATATATATATATATATATATATATATATATATATATATATATATATATATATATATATATATATATATATATATATATATGTATATATATATGTATGTATGTATGTATATATATATGTATGTATGTATGTATGTATATATATATATATATATATATATATATATATATATATATATATATATATATATATATATATATATATATATATATATATATATATATATATATATATATGATGTGAGTGCCAACTTGTTTTATTTCAAACCAAAATACTTCAATTATATGCGATGTATGGGACACATTACCTGTTCATCCTCCACGTCTCTTACTTCTCTTTCCCTTTATCTTCCCCATTCTTTTTCAGTTCCTCCCCGTCATGTTGTTCTTTTCTTCATCAACACTCCTTTCACTTCTTCCTCCTCCTCCTCCTCCTCCTCCTCCTCCTCCTCCTCCTCCTCCTCCTCCTCTCCTCTTCTCTCAGCTTTTCCCAGCATTGGAGAACATTTCTCAAAAGTGCTCGAGGATAAAAAAATGTGCTTGGGGGTTGGAGGTCGATCTCAAAGGTGTGAATGTTTGCATAAACTGGAAACTGGTTTTTTCTTTCTTTCTTTCTTCTTTGTGGCGTATCGTTTTCCGTTTTCCTCTTCCCAATTATTTCATGATTTGTACTGTGCCAAGGTTTCTGATCGTTGGACGATGTTTTGTTTGCTGGGGCATTAATCGCAATATGCTCTCTCTCTCTCTCTCTCTCTCTCTCTCTCTCTCTCTCTCTCTCTCTCTCTCTCTCTCTCTCTGTTGAAATATTACTAGTAATTTTGGAGGAAATATTTACGTGATGCGAGGCAAAGAATATCCCTCTCTCATTAACTGCTTAATTAGGCAATTGAATGATTAACTGATTAAGAAAGAATTTTACCGAACGTCGCATCAATTCAGCTATCTGTTGGTCCTTAAAAATCATTAGCAACATATTAAGTTTGAGAGAGAGAGAGAGAGAGAGAGAGAGAGAGAGAGAGAGAGAGAGAGAGAGAGAGAGAGAGAGATTCTAACCGGTCGTTTTAGTGGAAGGGTGATTATTAGCATCATATTAAGTCTGAGAGAGAGAGAGAGATAGAAACATTCAGATTGGTCGTTTCAGTGGAAGGGTGACCGACCATCTTCATTTTAACGCTTGCGGGAAAGAATCCAAACCTCGTCGCATTCCTTTGGGGAAGTCAACTTTAACCTGATAAAATCAACAAACAAACAGAACAAGCGGCGCATCCGAAAGAGACAAAGACGAGCGGCGATGATGCAAAAGATTCATCGAATGGTTTGAAGAATATTCAGAAATTTTTTTCCCTAGCTTTATATTCACAAGTACGAAGACGGGAGAGGAATGTCATATTCTCAGTCCCCAAGAATTTACCTTCTTGGAACAAAATTGATGTCGATTTCTTAAAATCGATTTGAATCATTAATATATATATATATATATGTATATATATATATATATATATATATATATATATATATATATATATATATATATATATATATATATATATATAAATATATATATATATATATATATATACATAATATATATATATATATTGAAATATTATATATTCTATATATAAAAAAGTGATATAAATTTTAGGTAATGTTACGATAAAAGTAAAAATCTTTTAATTACTCCTTCCCTAGCATCCAGGTCAACAATTGAAAATTCTTTGTAAAAATATCAATATGAACTTAATGGTTTTTAGCAAATTTCATAACATGTAAGATTTTGTCACTTTGAATATTATAAAAATTACAATATATAATCCCCATCTATATTTGTAGACGCTCCACTATCAAATAACAATATATCAAGAGGGATTCAGAATTTATTCAGTGTTTTATTTTACTTTTTTTTTACAAAATTTTTTATCATTATCCGTTTGATGTATATAAATTATAGAGACAGATATAGTGGTAATGTAATTATGCCCAGCAAGCAATAAATTTCAATATATTCATGTATATTTTAAAATATATATATATATATAACATATATATATATATATATATATATATATATATATATATATATATATATATATATATATATATATATATATATATATATATATATATATATATATATATGTACACGTGTATATATTGAAATGCTGAGAATATTCTTCGACAAAAAAAAAAAGATTTCAAAGATGTTGACTTAATAAATGAAGTTACTCCACACCCACAGGTCAAGAATTGCAAATTCTTCAAGGCTAAAATTGCATTAACCACATATGTAGCTTTTCAAATATGTGGATTTGTCACTTTGAATATTATAAAAATTACAATACATAACAGAAATAATATATTCACTTTCAAAAACAATATATACGATTACAACTATACAACAAATGCATTTTTTGTAAACATAATCATTATATTTATAAATGGATTAAAAATTAATCATGTATAACAGAGACAGACGATAGTGTAATTAATTATGACATAAGCAATTTTTTCATTTTTCTTTTGCTATTATGGTAACAGTTATTCATTATTGACTTTCAAATCAATTTCTCATACACAATATTATATATATATATATATATATATATATATATATATATATATATATATATATATATATATATATGTGGATATATATGTATGATTGTTTGTATAATCCCCATGTATATATATGTCATTATCGATGGTTTTAATAATATTTATATTTCTGTGGTGAGTTTTTATTCTAAATATAAAATGGATTTACTCATAAATATATATATATATATATATATATATATATAAATATATATATATATATATATATATATATATATATATATATATATATATATATATATATATATATATATATATATATATATATATATATATATATATATATATACAACGAGAGAAAGAGAGAGAGAGAAATCGCATTCGAAAATCAAGACAAATAAAACTACGAGAAAGGACAACCCGGGTCACCGAGAAAACCGAAGACCGCCCTCACATTTTCCAAGGGGACATTTCCGAGGCAGAGCTAATACACAGTAAACTCGCGTCCTTGAAAGTCCGCTAAAAGCAAAGAAAGGCCACCTTTTCCTGCTTCTGTAAATGTTTGGGTGTGTCATTGTTGCTCGGTGTTTACTCGTTTTCCCCTGAAAGGGACTTCCTGGTACCTGTACACAAAACTCGCCTCCTCCACTGAATCAACAGCCACTGACAGACAGACGGCGGCTTCTCGCTTTGGCTTGTGGACGTTAATGGGTCGAGGGTGGTTTTTTATTTTAATCTCTTGGATGAAAATAAGGTCTAAACTACATTACTGCAGATGGGTAATGAAATCCACCTACGGAAATTAAGCAAAACAATTGTAACCGATGAATTTGTGGAAATGCTGATTTAAGATAGAAGCTTTTTGTGACTTAATATAGAACTTTTTAAGGTAAATACCATAACAGATATTTTGCATAAAAAGATAACAAAATCTTTGTTAAATGAAGGAAAGAGTAAGTTACGCAAGGGTATGAGAGTGACAGATAATGCATTTTTCTAAATATATACCAAAGTTTTCATGAGAGAGAGAGAGAGAGAGAGAGAGAGAGAGAGAGAGAGAGAAGAGGTCAGAGGTCAAGGAAGGAGGACTGAAATCGCCTAACGATCATCTAATACGATAACTGCGTCGTGATAACATCTTCCTAAATGATCCCGTCTCGTTACCCAGCGAAATTAAACTTCGCTCCATCTAATTTCGCCATTTATCATTACTTCTGCCTCCCCTCCTCCTCCTCCTCCTCCTCCTCCTCCTCCCCTCCTCCTCCCTCCTCCTCCTCCTCCTCCTCCCTTTCCATCCCCCATCACCCCTTTGCAATTTCCGGAGAGGAAGCTCTTATCGCGACCTTCCATAAACAGAAAATGGGGACGAGGATAATAAGAAGTAGTAAGGATAAGACCATATTACTTCAAGGCTTCTAACGTAACATATAACAAAATTTATCATGATTATTTAATAACAATAACACCAAATTCATTCAACTGAGTAAATAAAAGATTCAAGATAAGCAAAGACAGTGTCCTTCGGTCTATCCTGAAACGAAGGTACTCAGATTGACTAATGGAATTCCATAATACAAAGGATAAGGCAGAACTCAAGGTTTGAGAAGATTGGATGCATGGTCACTGCCAGGTGCAAGGCAACTAATTTTGACATCCCGGATGACTCAGCAGATACAAACAGCGCCGTAAATACTCCAAATACTTAAGCAAAGCTCACCTGCAAGGAAAGGAGGGGGAGTGCCCCTAACTATCCACTAACAGAAGGAACTAACTTGCAAGAATGTAAATATTAATTGAAATGTGTCATTATTTACATGAATATCTACTCTAAATGCAATTTCTGCCATCAGAACCCTGCCATCAAGAATTTCCTTGAATAAATAAGTAAATAAATGATCTTTGATTAAAATACTTTTCCCGGTAGTGACAAATTTACAATATTCACCCACGCTACGAGAAATGAATGAAATATAAATGAAAGTCAAAGCATTAAAATCATGGACGTGTCCATCGCTTAAAAAAGACATATATATTTGTTGATAGAGGCGCACAAGTGAATTTCATGAATTTACACTGCCCTGAAATAAACAAGAAAATCCAATTATACCCGTTTCTGTCAACAAACGACTCCAGCCAAACTTCTGAAGTCTACTCCCCTTTGAATTAAAACAGAAATCAAAAGATAAGATAACAAAAACAATATTGTATATATACCACTGAACTGCCTGCGCTCCAAAACCGAATATATCAATCGTTAAATATTTTAAGTGAATGTCAATAGATGTCACTATGAGAGCGAATGAGTAGGCAGGAAACAGGAGATGCCAAAACTGTTGAATACTTCAGGGCAAACAGCGAACTCCAATACTATGTTTCACCCTTCCCCGCCAAAAGAGAAAACATTGTCAGAAACAAATGACATCGGGAGTCTAAAAGAACACCTCTCTCTCTCTCTCTCTCTCTCTCTCTCTCTCTCTCTCTCTCTCTCTCTCTCTCTCTCTATATATATATATATATATATATATATATATATATATATATATATATATAAGATACAATTACAAGCAATTATAGTTATCATAGCTCTAGGATTTTCGTTTCCGAACGAAATGTACTTTCAACCACTAATAGAATATTTTAGGCAAAATACTTAATTATTTAACAACTATTAACCGTTAAGGCTTTGTCCTTGACTATCTTATCTCTTGCTCACATCTTACAAAACGCAAACACAAACGTTGAGGAAAAATATCTTTATTCAGCTGCGTACTTGTTGACCTTACATAGTGCAGGTTTGAGTAAAAATTAGAAAGGGAAAGGAACTTTGACTAATTCTCAAAGAGACGATACAAATTACAGAAAATGCAAAGAATACTTAAAACAAGAAAGTAAATTATATCTCAGTTGCACCTTCCTGCAAGCCAACACCAACAAGCAGCCCATTCCCCCTCGTGCAACATAAGGTACCCAGAACCCATACTATCGACCCCCACCCACCCCCGTCCCTCCCCGTCCGAGAATCGCCACGTAAGCAGGATTAAATTCCAGAGACCTCTCCCCCGAAGTCGGGCCACGCTCGAGTCGAACATCGAGTGCGAACTAGTTCGGTTTGATCGAGCGAAATAAGTTGCGGTAATTAGGCAAACAGATGTAAATTTGAACGTACATATTTATTGATAAAGAAGTAGGCGCAAGTTGAGTGACATGAAAAGATATATTGTAGCGTATAACGAAGCACAAGTAATTCTACTTTATGCTGTCGATAGAAACTTGCTAAAAATGCTGTACAAACAAGATTCAGTGAAACAAATCATGCCCATGTAAATATGACAAAAGGGAAAGGCGGAAGGCATTACTTTTCGAATTGTATCTCTGTCCTTTTTAAAACAAGAAGTGGCCCAAGAGGATAGAGGCATTACCCGTAACATGATGCTCTTCCACTATACTTATATTTTATTTATATGGCATTTTCGTCTTCATTAAAGATTTATGTGCCTGTCACGATTGTAAGTGTTACTCTTGTTATTTGGTGCAGACTAAAACAGTAATGCGTTCTTATGTGTAATAATATGTATTTATATATGAACAGGATTCACAACTCATACGAAAGAATTGCATGCATTATCTGAGGTTTATGGGTCATGGTTGCTAAGTGGTAGTGTCAGCCAGTTTCCAGTGCACTGGTCCCGAGTTCAGTTCCTGCTCAAGTCCATGAAAGATTTCCACTAGCACATGATCTTACTCTCCCCGTAAGCTAAGGCTAGAGAGTTAGGGAAGGCGCATGGGTATAGGCCTACCTGCAGAGCCGTCAATGGCCACTGCCTTGTTATCCCAGGTCTCACGTGGGTGAAAAGGGCAATGACCCGGCCCTTGTCTCTGTGCTCTTTAATAATAGCTACTTGTATTCTGCTGTGTTCTTCCTTTCATCGGGGAAAGGAGTTCAGAGAGACTATAATTGCAAATAAAACGGACGTGAAAAATAAATAAACGGCATGCAATGCATTGGAGTCGTGATTATATTTGTTCCCTTTTATTAAGCGGAATTTCGTTCAAGATTACTTCACTATATACTGGCATTGCAACGGACAAGGGGTAATCTTAACTGATGAGTGACTGAAATCAAATCTTTGTACGGAGCGTTTTATCATAGTTAGAATGATTTTCACGTCGTCCCGACCACTTGAAAATGTCTTCCTTCCAGATCTCGTACACTTGATACCTCAACAGATTCTTTAATTCGTTTATTTGGAGAATTCCACTGATTCGTAAGAAAAAGTATAATCAGCATGTAATATGATTTTAACGTTTTTTCCATATACTTAAAATTTACGTATTCATTCACTGAAACAAAATCATTGTAGCGATTAATACTCCGAGGATCTTAAGTTATATAGTCTTTCGATTAAGGAACACCATAATACCTCTGGGTCATTCAAACAACATTTAGGTTCATGTAAACAGTTCAGTCATAAACTCTTCCTCAGTGAATAAGAATTAGATATTGTAATGTGCTTAAGACAACGTGCCTGTCTTTCCTTCGGAACAATTACATATGTTGTCTTGTGAAAAACAAATCCATTCTGAGTCTGTTATTTACACTTAAATACTACAGTCACTCATTCTCTGTCTCGAGTAATTCCGTTGCACCACGAATTTATTTCAAAAGATTTACTTGATTATTTTACAATTCACAGATTTCTGTTCCAGGACTGGGTGTGGAAATTAACGCTCATTCATAATGGAAATCGTCAACCCACTTCAGATCCAAATGACACTCGCAGTAATTAGATCCTTTTGAGAAAATGAGGATGTTAGCTCATCTCCCAGCATAACTTTGAAGCGCTATCTGGCCCTTGATTATCCTGAGGATTATATATATGTATATATATATAATATATATATATATATATATATGAATATATATATATATATATATATATATATATATATATATATATATATATATATATGTATATATATATATATATATATATATATATATATATATATATATATATATATATATATATATACAGTCATATATATATATATTATATATATATATATATATTTGAGTGATTGCATATATATATATATATATATATATATATAAAAAAAGCATATATATAAACATATATATATATATATGAAGAACAAATCAGATAAAAATGAACAATTTTTGCAGGAATATAATAAGCTTATCTCAGACATGATAAACTTATATGCAGTAAAGGTTATCCCAGCAGACAATAATAATTATTGGTACATAGGCCATTTTGCAGAGCTTCATCTCCAAACACAAAAGATAGTGGGAGTAAGTGACCAGCAGTAAAAGTTCATGGGTACTCACTTAATGACAAATTAGTTTCTGACCTGATATGACAAGAAGCCAAGGAAGCTTTACTTAAGAGTTACGAAATTTTGCAGATATGGCTGATATTGCGCAAATGCTCATCAGGTGCAGGTTCCTGTTAAAGACTGGGACTACCTTCGGTTTCTTTGGTAGGGAGACGGGAATACACTTAGCCAACCTGTAACTTACATATTGACTTTTCACTTATCTGGAGCCACATATTCTCCTCTATGTTTATTGAGACGAACTGGTAAGTTGAAAATGAAGATGTCCATGATTAGACAGTAATTGATTGGATAATTGACCATTTTCACGTTGATGACTGCTTGAGGGCATTACATGAAGTGGTAAGTCTGGCACGAAGGAGCAATAGAGACTAAAGATATATGCGCCAAGGGTGGACTCAATCTCGAAAGGTTTATTAGTCCTAGTAAAATTGTACTTGAGATTGTGAATGTAATTCAGTTGATAATGAGATCCTTTCTGCATTTCAAGGCTTTTCATCTTGACTTCTACACCACCATGAGAATTCAGACGCCCACGCCGGTCAAAGGCCCTGACAAGAAAAAGGGTTGGAAAATGCACCTGTGCACAAGCCTACACAGACTGGAAAGTGAGAGTCAATAAGCCATTAAGACACTTTAGCCTAGGAGAACAAAGATAAGTACTTGTAACGTCGTTTAGGACTAGAGAGAGAGAGAGAGAGAGAGAGAGAGAGAGAGAGAGAGAGAGAGAGAGAGAGAGAGAGAGAGAGAGAGAGAGAGAGAGAGAGCATATAATCTTTCGGAAAGAATAAGAAAAATGTCCAATAAAGTCCGACAGATATACCGCGACTTCATGTGAGACGACTGTGATGGCAGAAGTAATTTTTTTAATCTTTTTTTGAACAGGTTCTAATTCTTCATCAGCGAGTAAGGCGTGTTTGAAGTT
>NC_089756.1:45819038-45829038 GCF_040412425.1 Macrobrachium rosenbergii
CTTGAAAGACACAGACAAAATCATCGGAATCGAACGAAAACAGAATTTCTGAGTTCACTATACCAGAATTATTGCTTGTCCTGTCTTTTTCCCAGCGAATTTTTTCACCCTCAACAAAAACTTCATTTTTGCAGAAGCGGAAATACCAGAAATGTGCGAGAAGAATGATTTGCATAGTGGCGTCTCACCAAAAGTTTCGTTTGTGATCGTATTCAGAGCCTTGTTGAATAAAGACAAAAAATCGCGGACTGAAGGAAAACAAAGCTGAGGCGCTGTAGTACATCAATGCCTCTACGCGAACGAAGAAGCAAACAGTTTGCAGAGAACAAAGGTTCCAATAGCTTATGACGCACCGACTTCCAAACGGAAGACGTAATTCCTTTTCGGGAGAGCCTCCATTAATGTGACACTGGAACGCTTGCATTATACACAAGAAAAGAAACTGAATCAGGAAAGGTGAATCACAATCATGTCTTCAATAATAATGAAAATAATAAGGATTCTTGAACCGACAAAAAGAGAGCAATGCAATCAAGTAGTTTCTACAAGACCACTGAATTGAAGTTATAATACAACTGGAACTGTTGGTATTAGGAGTATGTTAGGAGTAATGGTTCTGCATTCATCCAGCTGATTTTAAAACCCAACTGAGAAATGACAATAGTTTATACAGGCACAGCTACGCAATATGCAAATTCTTGGCCACAGAGGATATAGTAAAATTTAAAACTGGTAATGCACCTTTCCTTCAAACCACATACCTTTAAAATTATGGTTTAATATGAATTAGCGAACTCAACCCTTGGTATAATACCTTTTACCCCAGCTGACCCAGAAGAGAAAGGCCCGGAGGACAGTCCAACCGCTAAGATTGGGAGCTTTTGATAAGTTTGTCAGGTGGGAAGCAATTATGTTTTTAGCGAAACCTACAAAGATGCGACTTTTTTCCCCTTTAGCAACAGCATGATTTACATTCCCCGTTAAGTTCGCTTCCACTGATTTTGTTTCTAATTATTGCACATTTTTAACTGAAACTGATAGACTCGATAGTTACATTCTTCAGATGTTGTGACTCGTAAAAGGCAGAACTTATGGTTCCCTCCAACTTATTTATTACGCAGAGAGTAATAACTTGAATACAATACTACCACTTCTATCGAAATTCATAACAGGCTTGTATTTGCTGTGATCTTAATTCTGCAATAACATTCGCTTTTATCGTTGTTCCTTTCTTCACTCAACTGTTTAACATGTGCTCTTCAATTTATGTCCATAAATTAAGTGATACAAATGCATATATATAATAATATATATAGAGTAATAATAATAATAATATATACACATACACACACATGACACATATATATATATATTATATATATATATATATATGTGTGTGTGTGTGTGTGTGTGTGTGTGTGTGTAAATGTTTTAAAACCAGAAGCAAATAAATAAAGATTTGTGTCATACGTTAGGGAAGGTAATGGTATTTAACAGAGAAAAACACAAGAAGACGAAAATGTGCAGTGTGTATTCTCTATTTTGCTTTAAAATCATTTCTGTGTTCAAAATCAATGGTAGAATTTGCTCTAAATGAAGTGGAGATTAACACATATGTGTAAATCCCACTTCAAAGATCGAGGAAACGCATTTATTGTTTATAAAGTTTAAATTGTTTCGAACTGACTTAAATTGGATTACGGTTTGCGAAGAGTCTTCTTCGACATCGCAGCCAAATCACATGTAAGAGATCACATATACCTCAGTCAGTGATTTGTTACTATCTTTAAAAACTCATTATTTCATTAATAAATGGCAATCACTGTGAGTCATACCTAACAACGAAAAACAACGGATAATATCAATATTGGCTTCTGCGGTGCCCTTCATTCCAGAATATCGTTATCAGCTAATATTACCCTTGGTCCTCGACTGGTCACACTTACCTGACCCTGTGTTTGATGAATGACCCAAATGATCCAAAACCTCTGAATGCAGACCAACTTTATTATCAAACATTTTTAAATGACTATCCATACTTCAGCCAATTACGTATATCAAGTGATGGAAATGAATCTTAAAAGAAATTTTTAAGACTATCAATATTTTAAATTTATCCAACTATTCAGATTTTAAGCAGCAACGTATAAATAATATCTATTGTAGTTTATCAATAAGAATCCTTCGGAATCAGGCGTATAATAGTTAAGAAAGTTAAATCAGTGGTCAAAATGGATTTGCCGATGGTCAAATTATTTATTACATTGTCACATATCAATAACACACAATAATAATAATAATAATAATAATAATAATAATAATAATAATAATAATAATACACACAATATGCAGGAAGTGCGAGACCATAAACCATAGCGCAAGCGAATGTCCGGCTCTGCACAGAAACAAAGAGGCATGGATCAGCTAGCCTGGTAATAAGTGGCACGAACACCAACCTGAGGGGAGTGATAGAAAACGATCAGTAAAGATCCTTCTGGGACTATGTTATCTTGAACAAATAAGATACGTGCCAATAGACCAGACGTGACGCTGATTGATCCATGAAGAAAGTGTCACTATCATGTCGCAATACCATGACACCAGAGTAGAGCGAGAAAGAAGGGAGAAAAATTGATAAGTATCAAGACCTGAAAATCGAAATGAGAAGGATATGGAATATGCCATGGAAATTGCGACCCATAATCATAGGAACACTAGCATGATCCCAAGATCTCGAAAGGAATCTGGAAAACTAGATATCGAAGTACCCAGGACTCATGCAGAAAAGGTGCTACCAGAAACAGCGCAAGATAGAAAAGTGATGACTCCTATGATAGCAGGATGCAACCTGAACCCACACTATAAAACCACCCAGTCGAATTGGGTGACTGTGAGAGACAATAATAATAATAATAATAATAATACACAATAATAAAAGTATCCTATTCAGCGACCGTCCCTTCTCCTTCTAACGCCTCTTGAATAGGAAGGGGGCGGGAACAAAAGAAGCTTTTGCTTTTTCCTCCCTCAAAGCAAAAGCTTTCTTTGGAATCAGGCATCCCTTGCCAACCCCCCTCCCTTCCCCACTCCCCCAGTTCCTAGCTCCTTCTTCCATTAGCTCCACTCTGATGGAAGTATAAGGTTGTCCAAGGTCTTTTTTCAGGACTGATATAAAAGGCATGCATGTTACAGGATTTAATTGTTTTATTCAGTTCGTTACCTCTGTGCCAACGCAATAACAAATAAAAGAAATTGCAGTTAGATTAACAAACGGTAAGCTAAAAAAAGAAATCAAGTTAAATGTACTGTAAAATTAATTATTTGAAATAAGTTGTATTTTCATATTAATCACGTCTACAATATAGAGTGAGAATAACATACTGAAATGCTACAGAAAGAAATATATTTCTTTTTTTATAGTGCTCCTTTCCATGTTTGGCGGCCACGCTTATATTTTAAGAAAATCCTGGTGTGTCTCAAAAGATTTATTTTTCACATTTTAGTGCATTTTAATAAAAGTTTTGACAGAAATTGTAACCGATTTATGATTGTAAAAAAACAACATTTAAAGTGATATCCTGTCGAGCCAAAAGAGGATTGAAAAATCCGTAGAGTTATGAACTTAGTCTACCGAGTCAAAGAGGGTATGGAAAATCCGAAGAGCATGATACAAATCCTGGGATACTGGGAGAGGTCACTGTAGGCTCACTAGAGATCGCAGCTGACCTACTGATCATGTGAGGTTGTACTGTCACCGGAATTGAGTAACCATGCAAAATTTCAAGTCCATCAGACGAAGGGAACAGGGCGAAAATTGAGTTACAAGTTTTGACCCAAACAGACAGACAGACACAGAAGTCAAGTTAAATAATAAAAACATGTAATAAAATGTTCATACTGACGATCTTACCATATACCGCATTTACCTCACATCTCGAAGAGAACCTCCAATACATTTTGTTCAATCTTT
The DNA here is from genome assembly GCF_040412425.1 of Macrobrachium rosenbergii. Classification (NCBI taxonomy): domain Eukaryota; kingdom Metazoa; phylum Arthropoda; class Malacostraca; order Decapoda; family Palaemonidae; genus Macrobrachium; species Macrobrachium rosenbergii. The sequence continues at coordinate 45,823,009 of NC_089756.1, forward strand.
CAGTTAAAAATATTTTCCGGTTTCCATAAAACAACTTGACCATAATTTCATCCCTTAAATGAATACTCTATGTCTAAAATTTTAATAATAATTCTCGGTTTAAATATATTTGTCTCTGTTAGGAAATGATTCATGAAAGAAAATTTGACCTTCTTGGAACACGTATATAAATTTTTCTTTTTTCGAAAAGTGACACAAATTCGTTCAAAATTTAAAGACTGACGTTAACTTTACTCTTGAAAGGAATAAAAAAAGATAGTCTTAAAAACAAGACGCTGTTTGATAGACAAGAAGAAACTCATCAGTTATTTGGTTAACTGGGACGGGGAATATTTTCTTACTCTGTTTTCAAAACACTCCCGGAGTCAGTTGGACAAAAACGTCCATTTGCGGCTAAGAGCACCGTCGTCTTCAAAGGCCTCAAGAACGGAGACCGAATCTAACGAAAAATATTTGTTCAAAAATTTTATAAAACGCTGCCATAAACATGAAAAAATATACTAGCAAATATACATTTGCAGTTATTTTTACGGGATATTTTGTCTAGCGCTGCTTACGCTGAAATACCCAAAGATCTTTGGAAGTCTGCTCTTTGTTGAAACTTTACAATTTCTCTGTTATTTCTCTGGTGGAATATTTACTTGACGCATGATATCTCACTAAGACATAAACGTTCCAGTTAATTTTCCAATCCTCAGCAGAACTGGAAAAGTAACAAAAATATGTTAAAGTATCAAACTGCATTGTAAATATCATTTTGCACACACACACACACACTCACATATGTGTGTGTGTGTGTGATACCGTTAGGATCTTGGTGGTTCTGTATGGGCGGTACGGTAGTTACCTGCTCGTTTATTTGGCCAATCCTCTCCCCTCCCCTCTTATTTCACAGGATTGTTGGCGTCTGTGGTGGCGTGTGGCGCCAACTTTTAGTCAGGTTCGGGCAGCAGTAGCGAGCGGGCTGTTCTGGGGATGAGAACTTTGGGAGTAACAAAGCGCGGATCTCTGAGGACGCTCAAGGTGCCGGTGTTGGGCCCAGGCTGAGCAGCACCAACGAAGATGGTTGCTTGTTGCTACAGGTGAAGACCCTGTCGGCGGCGCGCCAAGGCCCGGCAACTTGGTGTATTTATGACGCAGCAGACGTCGACAATACGGCCTGTCAAAAGTAGTTGGTGGACTCGCTGAGTACGGCTTCTTTTTTGTATCGACTGCTGCTGGTACTTCTTTTTGATATAAAGTAATATTGTTTATTTTTGTGTTTCGTGGCCCGGACCTGGCTCATTTTTTATGGCTTTCTTTTTGTTGAGATTTTATTAAGTTTAATATTAATAAATTATTTTATAACAATTTCGTATTTTGTTATTCCTCTTTTGTGTGTGCGATGTCGATTACTTTCAGAGCAGGCCTCAATAGTTTTTCCATCTATAAAGATCCTGCGTTGTTTTTTTTCACGGCCGAGCCACTCGGTTCGTAACAGATACCCTCTGGTATCATCAAATGCGGCAATGTAAACTCGATGCTGCTGCAAAAAGGTTGCTCGTCATTTAGCTAACAAAACAACTAATACCATCGGCCGTGTTTAGACCGAAACTAGAAAACCATCCAGCAGATAGAATAGGGTGAACTTAGTTCTGAGAATCATCACATTTTGTGCAATCGACCCGTATCTTGACAAGCCAGATCAATAATGCATAATATTTCATAGACCTACTAATAAAGATCACCAGATGTTTCGTAGCACGTCAAGTCTCAAGAAGACTATTCGCACTAGAATACCTGTTCGGATTTAATTAGTTACGCACTCCGCGGAATAAATATCCAGCTCGTAGCGGCATTTCGATAAATTATACACAACCTGACCATCTGACGGGAAAGATGAAATGAATGTTGTGTCATGCTCGGGAATGGTTTCAGGTTAGGGATCAAAGACACCGCTAAGAGATTAAGGGCGATCACATTCCCACAGTACTCCTTAATGAAGATCTTACCCTTTGGAATTCAGTCTCGCCATGATCCATTGTGCCTTCGAAGAGAACAAAGGCAAAAGCAGAATGGACTTCATTTTGTCTGACTGCACTCCACCTTTAGTCTCATCAGCAGCGAAAGTTAATACAGATCAAACGTCTATTAAAGATGTTGTTACAGATCTTAAAAAGCTTGCCTTATGCCAACTAGGCTGTTTCCTGAAGCAGCTCGTTCGTTCTTCCATAAATGAACCTACTTGTTTTGTAATCATCATTATCTCAGAAGATCACTTGAGGGGCAGTCATTCTAATAACCGGAACAGTAATGAATAACAGTGACCACATGGCTAATCGGGCTGGCCTCGCGCCACATATAGTGGGGGAACTACCATAATGGTGAAGCAGATGCAATGAGATGGGAAATATTTAAGAAAGATAGGAAGGAGTCACCAAATCACGACAAATCCAGGAAAAGCCGCAACGTAAAAGATGAAACATTTGAAAATTCAACAACAGTTAATTCAAGGAGTAATGCTATCGACCAAAGCTATAGCAATAGGTTCCTGTAAACATAACCACTGCATGAACAATTTCAAGGCTTTGATTCTGCCGTTTTAATAGCGCTGTAAAACTGGGAATTCTACTGACATCACACTCGCCTATGAAAAGAACAAGGTTATTAAACTAAATCTGATGCCGAATCAGTTTTTTAGTAAATAATGCTTCATTACAAAAAAATACAGTGTGTGAAATAAGAACAGCGTTATCTGATCAACATTTTTCATGAAAACTAAGCTCACATAAAAATGAAAAACTTTACCCTGCAAGTAACAACAAATATTTGCTTGTTATGTCAGATAACATGAGCCTTAATCATCGTCTGTAATCTGCCAACATACAACACAACATTTGCAATCCAGCAGCAAATAAGACGACACCGAAAAGAACGATTATTTGGTAATTACAGCACAATGACGTGAGAGGTACTTAAAAGTTCTAAGTTGAACAATATGTTCAAAAGATTTAAATTAGCATGAAATGGCACAGAAAATCTTGAAACCAGAAATTAAAAATTACTTGGCAACGAGAAATAATTAAAACATTTCATTACTCCAGAGTCAGAAAATAATGGAGAAGAGGCGGGGCGGGGGGGGGTACGACATCTATAATCCAACAGGATGGGAGTGATTGGGGGTACTGTCTCCCAATCAATCCAGTACCCTGAAATCCATCTATAGATTGTTAATGGTATACAAACACATACACTGATCTCAATATGCAATCAAACAAACAAACAAGCGTGTGCGTTTGTATGCACAGCTTCTATGAATAGTGCTCGTGCGAGTGCACTGCACAAAGATTTCATTAACGGCAATCTAAATGCAGAACAGAGAAGTTTAAAGAGGCCAGAATGTTGTTGATTGCAAAAGGAAACAAAATACTGCTCATTATACAATCAAACGGTTACTCATTAATTAATTAGTGTCATACCTAAATACCGTCATTACCTATCATACTATCTCTCTATTCAAGTTCAAAAATACTCCAGACTCTTAATCCTTTTTTAACCGGTTAATCTTTAACATAGCGTCACTGCAACTGATGGACTTCAGTGTCATAATTATCCAGAAATTCATTTTGAAGACTGAAGACTTCAATCGTCACGAGTGGATTTTATTATTATTATTATTATTATTATTATTATTAATATTATTATTATTATTATTATTATTATTATATTCGTCATTTGTGTCGGTGATCATCGGTGTAGATAAACATGTATAAAAGGCATAAAACGATACCACCTAAATGTTGTTAAATCATCGTCGTGAATTATCATACAAAAGGAACGTTTGTTGACAGAAGAAAATCGAAGAACAACAACACGTTTGCTTTTATAGATTTGTTTTTCAAAATCTTCATTTCCGATGGTTGCTTTAGTATGATCGATGAAGAATGAGAACGAGTTATGTCTTCGAAAGCCTGTTTCGTACATATTTGTATCTATATTTGGTTAATTCTGATGTTGCGGGGTTCTTTTCGTTATTATTATTATTATTATTATTATTACTTCTAAAATCAAATTATCAAATATGTAAACAAAGCCCGTCGGGAACAAAGCGCAAAATAGCGGAGCAAGGTCAAAAGGAGAGTATTATAAAAATGCATTTCCGCATCACTTCCATACAGCTTTCTCCGTTGAAGAACGAAACATGTAAATAATAACAAAGAGTCTTTAGTACCGCCCTCTCATTGATGGCTGGCTGTTAAGCTCGCGCATCCCGACCACAATGACGCTAAGATAGAGCCACTTCGTTATAATGCGGTCTGACAATGTTGTGAACCCGCAGTTGGAAATTCACCAGTTTCTAGCTTGATACTTCAGTGGGAATTCAGTTAGTATTTAATCTTTGTATCTTTCCTTCTTTTTGTCTTTCATCTCCATGTGAAGTACATTCTTAAAGATTGTCTTCGATTATTTCTGGTTTCCTTTATTCACTAAAGAGTTTATTTTGCTTCAGATAATGAAAGATGCTTGTTTCTGCAAAAGTCGAACTTTATATCATTTGCCTATATACACTGTATATATATATATATATATATATATATATATATATATATATATATACATATATATGTATATATATATATATATATATATATATATATATATATATATATATATATATATATATATATATATATATATATATATATATATAGTGACAGAGGATCTCTTTAACATCTGAAGTGTTAGTTTCTTGATAAAGAATGTGTTAAGTTAGACAATGAAAAGGTCGGAGAACATTTTAGTAGTAGCAGAGAGTGAATACGTGCCTGGTCGCTAATTTAATCGTCAATAAATTATATATATGGAACTTACACCAAGACTGCATAACCACGCCATTTAATATAAACAAACATTATTTCCATTCACGTAGTACACGCCCAGAGCGGCTTCATCCTGGACTAATGTGAGCAGCCATCATGTTGAAGCTTCATCACCTTCTGAAAACACCTTAATTTTGGCTTCAAAAGATAACATCAAAGGTTCAAACTGAACATTGCTTTTTGACACGCAACGTTACAACGACTGGGATACGCTGTTCTTCCGCTTTTCAATCTTGTTATCGTTACGCCGCATTTCTCGCTTCAGCATTACGATCGCAATTCGCTGGTAAGTTAAAAGCATCACAAAAAACTGAATTTTCCTTCATTTCACAAAGTTGTTTCAGCACGAGTTTGCAGCAAACGGCTGTTAAAGAAAGCTGTTGTTTATACTGAAAGGCAGAAAGCAGCAGCATAGCCGCTTAGCACTGAATTACTTCCAACGTACAGTTTCACTACGATCATCGTTGCTGTTAAATCAAGCAGGTCAATTTATTGCAATTATTTAAAATATCATTTATATTTTCTTTCTCGTAATATCACAGTGTAATATTTATCATATTTGCAATAGTTGTTATGTCAGTCAGAGGAAACAACAATCATTTTCAACAAAACTAAAAATATAGCATCTTAGAGTTACTAGTGAAAGCAGCCAACGTTATATTACAGATAAGTTGTTAGTTATTCATTCTATCATAAAACACAGTTCCTCTGCACCAAGGGCCTCTGGCCCACCAGGGGGCTCCTGTAGATGGGAGACTGCCGAATACACTCCTTCCCAAATATAACATCTACAACGCACTCCCGAGAACAAACGCCTTCCTCTCCTCTCTCCTCTTCCCCTCTCTTCATTTAGCCTGGCTCAGCTAACATTCTCTTTATGATAAGTTAACTGAGAACACTTCTTTCAGGGGCAATAAACTGCGCACTCAGGTACCTTTAAAAGACGCTTACCTGTTAATTACAAGCCATAATAGTTTTTAAACAGCCACGATCACATACACATTATTCAGCCATCAATACACATAGCACAACATCACATCAATACTGAGCCACAGTCATCATCACTGGTCAATATTAGCAGTGAGCATATACTACATAGCAGCATACATATATACATACATATACATATATACATACATAGCAGCACTGGTTTATTACATCGAGCCGATTC
>NC_089756.1:45834038-45841538 GCF_040412425.1 Macrobrachium rosenbergii
TATTGTTATATATATATACACTAAAAATAGTAAAAGTTTCTTCAAAGGTTAATATTTCAAATATTCATTGGAAATTGACAGTCTTACTTCAACAAAAACACAGGTAAAGCAGGATGTCATCAATATACTTATGGTGCACAAAATAAACATGATCGGAACGCGCTTCATTTCTCTTCCTCAAAAATTCATATAACATAGGAATTACCTTCGTTACGACTCCTCTAATTCTGTGATGTGCATGGCGTAAGTCATGATAGTTCTATTTCACTGCTTTGATTAAAGCTTATAATATCTTCTTCCTCACGCATTTATTCAAAGTTATTTTAGAAATTGACGTCAGAACAATAAAACGGAACATTTCTGCCTAAACAAGACAGCAGTCATCACATTCATTTCACAACTTCTCGAAGTAAACAAAAACAATGAATAACAAACACAGGGCCTTGTTAACGGCCAATCAAAAAATTATCTTTACAGTTTCACTTCTCTGTTGATTAATAAAGAACAAGTCATTTATGAATAAACTGATATGGATATAATCGCAGTGCACTGGTCTCGATTTGCAGCAGTACGTGGGGAGGTGGGAGTTTTCTCCTTCCTTCTCTCTCTTCCTTCTTCTCTTCTTTCTCTTCGCCAAACACGCCCACATTAATGAGTGGAGACTGACGCGTAATAGAGATTTCAAGCTTAAAAACAGGTTCACTAAAGAATGATGTGGCCGAGTACATGAGGTTTACTGATGCAGCCAGCATGAAAACTGTCATTTCCCTGAAGGAGTGCAATATTTGGACATATATATATATATATATATACATATACATATATACATACATATCCTATATATGTATATGTATGTATAGATATGTATATATATATATATATATATATATATATATATATATATACATATCTATACATACATTATATATATATACATATACATGCAATACATGTATATATATAAATATATATATATATATATATATATATATTATATATATATATATATATATATATATATATATATATATATGTATATATATATATATATATATATATATATATATATATATATATATATATATATATATATATATATATACATAGCAAATACATGAATATATATAAATATACTATATATATATATATATATATATATATATATATATATATATATATATATATATATATATATATATATATATATATATATATATATATATACATACATACATATAATGAGTGAATATTATAACAATGTTATCGTTTTGGGCCAGAAAGAAAAATGAAAAAGAATAGCAATGCTCGAATATCTAAAGCGGTGTTCAAAAAAGTGATATGTAATGTTTTCCAGTTTTTCATTGCTCGTATTAGTAGCATATATTGTTATAAAAGCCATCACGTCAACACAGTATTAGGTTTGTGTGAGTTGTGTTTGCTCGGTGATACGAATCGGCACATATATGTTAGTAATGATTCTTCTTCTTTCGTGTTAATCAATTATGTTAGCGATAAATAGTTGACATTATACTGAGGTTAGAGTAAAGAAGGAGAGATAGATTAAAGCAATATTAAGCTCAGCCATTGCGGTTAGTTTATCATTATAATCATCGTAAAAGCCGTCGAGAAGATCTTACTAACAAACTATATGTAAACTTTTAAAATATATTATCTCGACTTCGTGACAAATAAGTGCCTTCAACACAATCTAAAAATTATAAAGCCTTTCAAAGATCACGCTTCGCACATATCTCACATGTAATGCCTGGAAATCTCCGACAGTCACTTCCTATTTCACCGCCAAAGTAGTTTCATTCTTTCAACGCATAATTGCGTAATGCAGTTACTTGTAAAAGAAATCAATACCTCATTAGTAAACAGTTTCAATTGTGCGGAAATTGACGACACACCATATTGCAAAGAAAAGCCATTGGGGCTTATCAAGATCACATGCAGACATGACTATACCCATATTCGTCGTCTTAGTCTTAAAAAGCAAACACATTGTATCTGCGGTCAAATAGTAGCTTCTTACCTAAACAGGCAGTGTTCATAACAACGTACATTACTTGCTGTCCGTAAACAAGCGCCATCGACCAGCTGTTATGTTATTAAACAAATGTGCCACCACACTCATCGTTTGACAACAGTATTTAAAAGGACATCGGGCCTTGAATGACGTAATGGTCTTAACAGCGCCAGTTAATATTTGTTGCGTCGATTTAAGTTGGCATTATTGTCGTATCTGTTAAAACGATCAAACATTTATTAATGACATAAATACAGTCTGTGCACAGGCCTTTGCTGTCTCCTTCATTATGATACCGCAACAATTTTTTCTATTTTTCCTTCTCGTAATATACCAACTTCTGTTATTATTATTATTATTATTACTGTTATTATTATTATTATTATAATAATAATAATAATAATAATAATAATAATAATAATAATAATAATAATAATAATAATAATAATAATAATAATAATAATAATAATAATAATTTAGGAAGTTGAGTATATTACGAAGGAGAAAAAATAGAAAAAATTTATTTGCAATTATCATAATGAAGGGAGACGAAACTAAAGGCCCTGTCACACAGACATATTTTCTATATCATTTTGAGTTTACTTAAACCAATAAAAAGTGAACCTCTTGTTTGTCGTTTTACAGCCAAAGATCGACGCCGGTGAGTTCCTGTCCGACAATAATATAACTTAAATCAGTACAACAGAAGCATAATTAACTAGCGCTGTTAAAGTTACATTGCACATCATTCTAGGAGCCGATTGATCCTTTAAATACTGTTGTCAAACAGTAGTGTTGAATTGTAACATTTGTTTGGCTCTATAAGCATAACAACCTAATTGATGGCCTTATTTACGAGACGAAATAAGTAATGAGAATGTTACGTTGTTACAAGACTACTGCCTATTCCCCGAAGTAAGGAAATACCTATTTGTTGCAAGATACGCTTCGACTGTGTGGCAGCAGGAATAAGATGACGAATAATAAGATTATGAATTGAGAAGTCATGTACCGAATTCTGCATGTGAATTATTTGATATGCAAATTTGAGTAGGGAAAGAGAGAGATTCTTATAGTCAGAGTTGTCATTGTGGTCTAGTATCGAATTTACTTTTTTTTTTTTCTTTTTTGCAATATGAGTGTATCAGTCAATTTTTCACCTGAATTGAAGCTGTTTATAGAAATAGAATTTATTGGATTTTTCTTTTTTTTTATTTTCCGTGCTTGCATTACCTGAATTATGCAGTTGAAGGAATAAACTACTTTGGCAGGTGAATAGGGTGATATCCGAATTTCAAGACTCTATAAACACATAAACAGTACATGTGAGATGTGAAAATTTGCAAGGGAAAATTGGTCTTTGAGAGGCTTTTTATAATTTTAGATTGTATATACTTGTTGGGGGAGGGGCGCCATGGCCACGACAATTTGGAAAAAGTCGACTGAACGTTAAAAGAATTGTACATATAATTTTACCCCGTTTGGGTGAGGATTATTTCGATGAGGCTTTCCTGTTCCTAATTGTAATATCGTTCATAATTTGATAACGAACTGATGACTTTTTTCTGTTAATCCTCTCTCCCTCTGTCTCTCTTCCCCCCTTCCCCTCACTCCCAACCTCAGTATAATAATCAACTAATTCATCGCTTAACATAATTAATTGATTAACCCAGAAGAGAGAGAGAATCATTTACCGGCATATAGTAATGCCAGTTCATTATCACGGCCAGGCCAGCACGGTAAACTGGAAACGACAACCTCACACAAACCCTAATAACAGTCTTTGTCTTGACATTAATTGGCACATAACGATCTCTCTTGTAATACTGAGGACGGTGAGAAAATGGAGAAAAGGCGTCCCGCCATGTTCATAATTACACGTTTTTTGGACACCATTTTTTTTTAATTCTGTTGCTTTTGGAATCGTCAGGCAGTGCTGTTCTTTTTCATTTTTTATCTTTCTGAGCCCAAAACGATGTAATACATTGTTGCCGAAAAATGATTACGCCATTTATATGTATGTATGTATATATATATATATATATATATATATATATATATATATATATATATATATATATATATATATATATATATATATATATATATATATATATATGGTATATTTATATATATTCATGTATTTATATGTATATATATATATATATATATATATATATATATATATATATATATATATATATATATATATATATATATATATATATATATATATATATATATATATCTATGTATGTGTGTATGTATATATGTATAGATATGTATATATATACATATACTGTATATGTATGTATATATATATATGTATGTGTGCATGTATATGTATAGATATGTATATATATACATATACTGTATATGTATATATATATATATATATATATATCTATGTATGTGTGCATATATATTATATAGATATATATATATATATATATATATATATATATATATATATATATATATATATTAATAAATATTGCCTCCTTCAGAAATAAGCAGACTTTTTCCTTTTTTCTTTCGCGCCGGGCGAAAAAAGGATCTCAGTGTACTCGGCACGTCGGATTTTGCGTGAAAAATGAGGGGCCTGTGGGATTTCTATTTTTAAGCGAAGTCTCTATTTAAAACAGTCATTACCATTAATGTGGAGAAAATTGACTGAAAAAATGTGAAGGAGAGAGAGAGAGAGAGAGAGAGAGAGAGAGTCATTTACCCTCCACATACTACTGCAAAATCAGTTAATTACTTCACGATTGCCTCTAATGTATAGTTTATTTCATAAATGACACATTTTTATCTTTATTGTCATATACTGTACTATTTAACAGCAGAGGAGTGGAAGAAAAGAGGAAAACTGTAAAAAATAATTTTTTGATTATTAAAAACAGCCGTTGTAAAGAATATAGAGAGCGTCTCACCATGTTGATTTATTCATTGATTTTTCTTGTTTTGTGATTTTGATATAACTTCCGGAGAAGTTGTAAGAATGGGATATGATGGCTTTCCTTTGTCTGCCGTTTAAAGGACAGAATGTTTCAAAGTTCCGTTTTGTGTTTACTTTATGACGTCAATTCTTTCTTCTAAAATAACTTTGAATAAATGCATTTTCAGGGAAGGAAGATATTATAAAGCTTTAATCAAAAGCAGTGGAAATAGGACTATCGATTGACTTACGCCATGCAATCCTGGTAGTATTGGATTTAGAGGGTCAGTAGCAGAGGTGAAGACCTATGGTATATGGATTTTTGGGGAAGGGGTAGTGAGAGGGAAACTTACTCGACACTGTTGACCAGCGCTGTCAATATTTATTTTTATTACCGGCCACCATAAATATGTGATGACTTTTCTTCCTGTGACTTTACCTTGTGACTTACCTGGACAGGTGATTAAGTTGATATCCGAATTTCAAGATTGTATCCACATATAAACAATATATGTGAAATGTGAAAGTTTGCAAGGGAATATTGACCTTTGAGAAGCTTTATAATTTAGTATATATATATATATATATATATATATATATATATATATATATATATATATATATATATATATATATATATATATATATATATATATTGTTTTTTTTGGGGGCATGATAGTTAAGACTGACACTTGGAAAAGAACGAATGTTAAAGAAATTTTACATATAGTTTTACCCTGTTTGGATTAATATTATTTTGAGAGGAGTTCTTGTTCCTAATTATAATATCGTATGCAATTTGATAACGAACCGATGACATGCCCGTTATTCCTCTCTCCCTCTTTCTCTCTTCCCCCCTCCCTCCACCTTAACTATAAGTCATATTAGTCCACTAAAAACCAGATACCTAATTCATTGCTTAACCCAGAAGAAGAAGAAGAAGAGGAAGAGGAGATGAGAGAGAGAGAGAGAGAGAGAGAGAGAGCGAGCTACCTCATATCCTAATGCCGATTCATTCTCACAGCCTGGCCAACACGGTAAATTGGAAACGCACACACCCACCAAACTCCAATAACAATCTTTGTCTTAGCAAGTAGCTGGCAATGACGATCGTCTCGTGATACCGAGGAACGGTGAGAAAATCAGAGAAGCGGCCTTCCGTCATGTTTGTAATTACACCTTTCTGTGGACAGTGTATTTTAATTCGTTGTTTTAGAATCGTCATGAAGAGAGTTGTACCTTCCCTTTTAGTTTTCTGAAAAGAAAACTGTTGTGCTGGCTTTGTCTGTCCGTCCTCACTTTTTCTGTCCGCCCTCAGATCTTAAAAACTACTGAGGCTAGAGGGCTGCAAATTGGTATGTTGATCATCCGCCCTCCAGTCATCAAACATACCAAATTGCAGCCCTCTAGCCTCAGTAGTTTCGATTTTACTTAAGGTTAAAGTTAGCCACGAACGTACTCTGGCAACGGTATAGATAGGCCACCACTGGCCGTGGTTAAAGTCACGGCAAAGGGTCATACAGACATACCGAGACCACCGAAAGATAGATCTATTTTCGGTGGCCTTGATTATACGATGTACAGAAAATATCGAAGAAACTTCGGCCCATTTTTTACCTGTTATTTTTCGCTTTGAGCCCCAAACTGGTGCATTTCCGTTTGTATGTTTAATCTTTATATATGTTGCTTTCTTCATAATCGAAGGAAACTTTTTGCTTTTTTCTTTAGGCCTAGACGAGGAAAGGATCTCTGTGCACTCGGCCCGTGGACTTTTTCATGAAAAATGAAGGGGTCTGAGAGAATTGTAATCTCCAGCGAAGTGATGTTTTAAAACTCATCAGCATTAATTTGGAAAAAAATGTATTTGGAAAACGTGAAGGATAGAGAGAGAGAGAGAGAGAGAGAGAGAGAGAGAGAGAGAGAGAGAGAGAGAGAGAGAGATCATTTAACTTCTATATACAACTACAAATCCAGTTAATTCACCACCGTCTCTAACTTATAATTTATTTCATGAATGACACATTTTTATCTTTGCTGTCATGTACTGCGCTGTTTAGCAGTGGAAGAAAAGAGGATTTTTCACGTTTTTTTATTCTGATAATTATAACGCCAGGAGAAGTTGTGGAAATGGGATATGGTGACTTTCCTTTGTCTGCCATTTATGACAGAATGTTGCCAAGTTCCGTTATGTATTTACGTTATTTCGTAAATTTCCTTTTTTGTCTTGAAAATTCTCCTTCTCTATTCTTTTTATTTCTTTCATAGACACGCCTTGGCTAGAAAAATGCTATATCGGGTCACCTGTACCACGGAATAAAAACAAATAATGAGCCTTGAACAGTCGCAGACATCAAGGTCGAGCAAATGGAATCCTGTTGCCTCCAAATTAAAAATGTCTTAATGAAAGTCAACTTCTCCATAGAATTTAGACTACGTGTGTTCTCAAGGTGTCCTGGCCTCTTTTCTGAAGAAAGAGTGTGAATATTAGGACCACGCAGACTTGGAGAATACGCCTTTATTTTATGCCCAAAAT
>NC_089756.1:45846538-45869038 GCF_040412425.1 Macrobrachium rosenbergii
GCGGCCTGCTCCCTGGGGGCTGTGCTGCAGGGGGCGCTCTTCCATAGCGTGTTCTATAAGGCTTCACCAATTATCGGGATAAGTCTAATGTTTATGATAGTTTGTTTTGATTTGTGTGTATTGTTTGTATAAAAGAATGAATAGCTATGATTCTTAACTGTCTGCCAATACTTAACGTTGTACTTTCCTGCTCTTTTTCTTTCCGTCTGTATTTTAGTTTGACAGAGATGATTCATCGTAAGAGTTTCCTACCTATTCTCTCTCTCTCTCTCTCTCTCTCTCTCTCTCTCTCTCTCTCTCTCTCTCAAGAAGGTGCTTCCTTACTAATTAATGTTAGCGCAGGAAATTGTAGGTTTCATGTAAAGGAAGTTAGTTAAAGCAACTAATAACCTCTAGATTCTACAGAAAATATAGTTTACTTATTGTTTCCTCTATTTGACCTGCTTTAATGTACTAAATATATTCATATTACACTGTAGTATTACAGGAAAAGTCTAAATATTGTTTACAAAAATATAGTACGAATAAATTGACTACACCGGATTCTCTTGATTTTACAACTTAGCTAACTAGATCGATGAGATCGAACTTCCAGTAGAAATGAGGGGTTTGAGCAGTGGGGGCTTACAGTGTGCCTTTTGCAGCACGTTTAGATAGTGCTAAAGATTCAGTGCTAAAGATTCATCGCAGCGAGCATTAGGCCTCTGCTGTACTGCTTTCTGCCTTTCAATTCTCATCTGTAATTTGTATAAGCTTCTTGCTTAGCTGGCCAACTTCTTGAGCTTGCTGCAAATTTCATTTCACTTATAAGAAAGAATCCCTCGGGCAAGTTGCAAGATAGTGTTGAAATGTGACGGTGCAGTTACGTTAAACTAAAGTTTGATAATAAAAACAACTTCCATTAGGAGCCAAGAGTGTTTGAGGAAAATTCAGTTTTTGAAATATGATGCTTTAACTTACCAGCAGATTGCCTTGACATCATGGTGAAGTTTTAGTACCGAAGGCGAGAAGCGTGCAGAAATGTGATAATAGGATTGAAAATTTTGGAAGGACAGCATCCAGTATGAATAATCGATTTGTAGCCAGTTTGCGTGTTAAAAAAAAAAGCAAGTAATTCAGTTTGGAGCCTTTGTGGTGTTATCTGCAGAGGTAGCTTTATTTGGAAATAATTTTAAAATTAATTTAAGGTGTTTTCAGGAAGACATTGGAAAGCGTTTCAAAACATGATTGGCTTTTGTACGTGGATCAAGTTGGAAATATACACTCACAAAGAGATATGGACGTGGTATTCGTGTGTACTTTTACGTGGATAGATGTGTTTGTTTTATGTGCAAATGAGAACAGTTGCACACATGCAGTCTGTATTTGTGATTCATGAAGTTCCACATATACTTAATATATAATTTATTGACGATTTAGTAAAGAAAGAAAATGTATTATGCTCTGCTTTATACTTTAAAATGTTCTCGTTGTTTATTTGCACTTGATGCAACTTGTACGTAACATCAAAGCCTGCTTATGTAAATTTCAGGTGTTAATAAAAGAGATCACGTGTGGGTTTGTGTTTGAGACCAATGAGTTAGATGAACATTATGTCTCTATGCATATAGTATATATATATATATATATATATATATATATATATATATATATATATATATATATATATATATATATATATATATACATATATATATATATATATATATATATATATATATATATATATATATATATATACAGTGTATAGGCAAATAGATATAAAAGTTCGACTTACGAAACAAAGCATCTTCATTATCTGAGAGCAAGAAATAGGAAAAACTCTTTAATTGAATGAGAGCCAGAAGAATGTCAGAGATGTGTATCTTTTAAGAAATTAACTTCCATGGGGATGAAAGACAAAAAAAAGAGGAAGATACTAAAAAGTTAAGTATACCTTAGTTTAACAAGACCACTGAGCTGATTAACAGCTCTCCTAGGGCTGGCCCGAAGGATTAGATTTATTTTACGTGGCTAAGAACCCGTTGGTTACCTAGCAACGGGACCTACAGCTTATTGTGGAATCCGAACCATATTATAACGAGAAATTAATTTCTATCACCAGAAATAAATTTCCTAATTCTTCATTGGCCGGTCGGAGAATCGAACGCGCTGACCAGCAGAGCAGGCCGAGAACGTATACCAACTCCATCCATCGAGGAACTGAAGATACTAAAGATCTTCCCCTATTTTCTTTCGGATTTATTGTTTAATGGTTTCCGTTTCTTCAACGGATAATCTTTGGAAGAAAAAGAGAAAAGAGCAATATCTCGTGTCTGGAGTGGAAATGTTTCGTTTTTTATATCTCTCCTTTTATTTAGTATTGCCTCCGCTGTTTTTTTGCTTGTTCACATTGCTTTGGGCTTGTTCCCTATACATATTTGATAATTTGGTTTAGAATAATAATAATAATAATAATAATAATAATAATAATAGTGAAGAAACCCGCAACGTGTACAGTAGGTGTAAATATAGATCTAAAATATATGTACGAAACGAGAGCTTTCGAGAACCTGCTCGATTCTCATTCTTCATCCGATTAAAACACTAAAGCAACCATCGAAGTAAAAAGTTTTGAAAAAATAAATCTATAAAACTTTAAAACGTGTTGTTGTTGTTCAAACTACGACAGGTTTTCTTCTGTCAACAACACGTTTTAAACTTTTATGTATTAATTTTTTTTTTTATTTGATGGTTGCTTTAGTGTTTTAGTCAGATTGAGAAGGAGAATCGCGCAGGTTCTCGAAAGCTCTCGTTTTCTATATATATTTTATACATATTTACACCTACACCATTGTGATTTCTTCACCATTTTAGTGACTCATGTATTATGAGATTTTTATGAATATAATAATAATAATAATAATAATAATAATAATAATAATAATAATAATAATAATAATAATAATAATAATAATAAAATCCACTTGTGACGATGAAATCTTCAATCTTCAAAATAAATTTTTGGATACTTATGACATTGAAGTCCATCAGTTGCAATGACGCTATGTTAAATATTAACCAGTTAAAAAACGATTAAGAGTCTGGGGTATTTTAGAACTTGAATGGAGAGATATTATGATAGATAATGACGGTATTTAGGTACGGTACTAATTAATTAATGAGTTACCGTTTGATTACATAATGAACAATACTTTATTTCTTTTTGAAACCAACAGTACTCTGGACCCTTAAAACTTTTATACTTTAATACATTCAGATTGCCGTTTCTGAATTCTTTGTACAATGCGCTCGCACAAGCACGCTGTTCAATATTCATAGGCGCTGTGCATACAAACGCACGCCTGTTTGTTTGTTTGTTTGCATATTGAGATCAATGTATGTGTTTGTATACCATTAACAATCTATGGATGGATTTCAGAGTAAGGGATTGATAGGAAGACAGTACCCCAAACTCACCTCCACCCCCTATTGGATTATAGATTTCATGCCTCGCCCCCTTCCCCCCCCCCCAACTTCGCCATTATTCTCTGACGCTGAGCAATGAAATGTTTTAATTATTTCTCGTTTGCCAAGTAATTTTTTAATTTTCTGGTTCAGATTTTTCTTGCCATTCTCTACACTTAAATCTTTTGAACATATTGTTCCAGCTTAGAACTTTAAGAATTACCTCTCACGTCATTGTACTGTAATTACCGTGAAAATAATCGTTCTTTCGGTATCGTCTTATTTGCTGCTGGATTGCAAATGTTTATTGTTGTATGTTGGCAGATTACAGACGATATTAAAGGCTCATGTTATCACGAGCATAACAAGCAAATATTTGTTTATTTATATTTTTGGGAGTAAAAAGTTTTTCATTTTTTTATGTGAGCTTAGTTTTCATGAAAAATGTTGATCAGATAGCCTTTGTTTGCCTTATTTCACACACTGTATCTTTTTTTTTTTTTTTTTGTAATCAAGCGCATTATTTACTAAAACTGATTCGGCATCAGATTTAGTTTAATAACCTTGTTCTTTTCATAGGCGAGTGATGTCAGTAGAATTCCCATAGTTTGCAGCGCTATTAAAACGGCAGAATCAAAGCCTTGAAATTGTTCATATGCAGTGGTTATGTTTACAGAACCCATTGCTATAGCTTGGTCGATAGCATTACTCCTTGAATTAATTGTTGCTTGAATTTTCAAACGTTTCATCTTACGTTGCGGCTTTTCCGATTTATCATGATTTGGTCACTCCTTCCCTCTCTCTTCTCTTGAATGTTTCCTCATCTCATTGCTTCTGCTTTCACCATTATGGTTCCCACTATATGTGGCACTGAGGCCCAGCCCACGATTGGCCATGTGGTCACTGTTATTCATTACTGTTCCGGTTATTAGAATGACTTCCACTTCATGAGTCTTCTGGGATGTGGTACTTTACAAACAACAAATGAGTTCATTTATGTGAAGAACGAAACGTGAGCTGCTTCAGGAGAAACAGCCCTAGTTGGCGTAAGGCCAGCCTTTTAAGATCTGTAGCAACATCTATAATAAACGTTTGATCTGTATTAACCTTCGCTACTGATGAAGCTAAAGGTGGAGTGCAGTCAGGAAAAATGGAGCCCATTCTGCTTTTGCCTTTGTTGCCTTCGAAGGCACAAGGGATCATGGCGAGACTGAATTCCAAAGGGTAAGATCTTCATTATGAGTATCAGGGAATGTGACGCCTCTTAATCTCTTAGCGGTGTCTTTGATCCCTAACCTGAGCCATTTCCAGAGGCATGACCTAACATTCATTTCATCTTTCCATCAGATGGTATCAGAGTTGTGTATAATTTATCGAAATGCCGCTACGAACTGGATATTTATTCCGCGGAGTGCGTAACTAATTAAATCCGAACAGGTATTCTAGTGCGAATAGTCTTCTTGAGACTTGACGTGCTACGAAACATCTGGTGATCTTTATTAGTAGGTCTATGAGTAATTATGCATTATTGATCCTGGCTTGTCCAAGATACGGGTCAGGTTGCACAAAATGTGATGATTCTCAGAATAAGTTCACCTATTCTATCTGCTGGATGGTTTTCTAGTTTCCGGTCTAAACTTACACAGCCGATGGTATTAGTTGTTTTGTTAGCTAAATGATAAGGCAGCAGCATTTTTTTGCAGCAGCATCGAGTTTACATTGCCGCATTTGATACATTACCGAAGGGTATCTGTTACGAACCGAGTGGCTCGGCCCGTAAGAA
Organism: Macrobrachium rosenbergii; assembly: GCF_040412425.1. Taxonomy (NCBI): domain Eukaryota; kingdom Metazoa; phylum Arthropoda; class Malacostraca; order Decapoda; family Palaemonidae; genus Macrobrachium; species Macrobrachium rosenbergii. The sequence continues at coordinate 45,851,769 of NC_089756.1, forward strand.
AAAAAAAAAAACAACGCAGGATCTTTTATAGATGAAACTATTGGGGGCTGCTCTGGCTAATCGACAGCCTGCACACACAAAGAAGGAGGAATAACAAAATACAGGAAATTGTTATAAAAATAGATTTATTAATATTAAACTTAATAAAAATCTATAACAAAAAAGAAAGCCATAAAAATGAGCCAGGTCCGGGCCACGAAACACAAAAATAAAGCAATATTACTTTATATCCCAAAGAAGAAGTACCAGCAGCAGTCGATACAAAAAAAAAGCCATCTCCAGCGAAGTCCAATTAACTAACGACAACAGGCCGCACATCACGACGTCCCGCTGCCGTCTCGCCAAATACCAAGGACACGGGGCCACTGCACCCGAGCCAAAACCGCCGACAGGGTCTTCACCTGCGGCCAACAAACAACCATCTTCGTTGGTGCGCTGCTCCAGCCTGGGCCCAAACACCGGCTGCCCAAGAAACGTCCTCAAAGTCGAACTGCTGCTGGTACTCAAAAGTTCTCATCCCCAAGAGAACAACCCGCTCGCCAATACGCTGCTGCCCGAACTCGACTAAAGTTGGCGCCACGCCACCACAGGACGCCAACAATCCTGTGAAAATAAGAGGGAGGGGAGAGGATTGAAGCAACAAAACAAACAGGTGTAACTACCGTGTACCGCCCATAGAAATTAAAGATCCTAATAGTATCACACACACACATATGTGAGTGTGTATGTGTGTGTGTATGTGTGTGTGCAAAATGATATTTACAATGCGGTTTGATACTTTAACATACTTTTGTAACCTTTCCAGTTCTGCTGAGGATTTGAAAATTAACCGGAACGTTTATGTCTAAGTGAGATACCATGCGTCAAGTAAATATTCCACCAGAGAAATAACAGAGAAATTGTAAAGTTTCAACAAAGAGCAGACTTCCAAAGATCTTTGAGTATTTCAGCGTAAGCAGCGCTAGACAAAATATCCCGTAAAACTAACTGCAAATGTATATTTGCTAGTATATTTTTTCATGTTTATGGCAAAGGTTTTATAAAATTTTTTGAACAAATATTTTTCGTGTTAGATTCGGTCTCGTTCTTGGAGGGTTTTGAAGACGACGGTGCTTTAGCCGCAATGACGTTTTTGTCCAACTGACTTGGGAGTGTTTTTTTGAAAACAGAGAAGAAAATATTCCCCGTCCCAGAGTTAACCCCAAACTCTAACTGATGAGTTTCCTTTCTTGTCTATCCAAACAGCGTCTTGTTTTTAAGACTATTTTTTTTTTCTTTCAAGAGTAAAGTTAACGTCAGTCTTTAAATTTTGAACGAATTTGTGTCACTTTTCGAAAAGAAAATTTATATACGCACTCCAAGAAGGTCAAATTTTCTTTCATGAATCATTTCCTAACAGAGACAAATATATTTAAACCGAGAATTATTATTAAAATTTTAGACATAGAGTATTCATTTAAGGGATGTAATTATGGTCAAGACATTTTATGAAACTGGAAGAAAATATTTTTAACTGAAAAGATTAAACAAAATGTACATTGGTGGTTCTCTTCGAGATGTGAGGTAAATACGGTATATGGTAGAGATCGTCAATTTTTATGAATATTTATTACATGTTTTTTTTTTTTATTTAGCGTTACTTGTGTGTCTTTCTGTCTGTTTGGGTCAAAACTTGTAACTCAATTTTCGCCCTGTTCCCTTCGTCTGATGGACTTGAAATTTTGCATGGTTACTCAATTCCGGTGACAGTACAACCTCACATGATCAGTAGGTCAGCTGCGATCTCTAGTGAGCCTACAGTGACTTCTCTCCCCAGCATCCCAGGATTTACCATGCTCTTCGGATTTTTCATACCTTCTTTGACTCGGTTGAATAAGTTAACTCTGGATTTTTCAAACCTTCTTTGGCTCGACAGGATATCACTTTAAATGTTGTTTTTTTACAATCATAAATCGGTTACAATTTCTGTCAAAACTAAAATGTATAAAATAAGAAATATAAAAATAACTCAAACACGCTTTCACTAAAATGCACTAAAAGTGAAAATAATTATTTGAGACACACCAGGATTTTCTTGCAATTAATCATGTCTACAAAAATAAAAGCGTGGCCGCCAAACATGGAAGGAAATGCTACAAGAAATAAAAATATATTTCTTTTCCTGTAGCATTTCCTTCCATGTTTGACGCCCACACTTCTATATTTGTAGACGTGATTAATTGTAAGGAAATCCTGGCTTGTTTCAAATAATTAATTTTTTACTTTTTAGTGCATTTTAATAAAAGCGTGTTGATTTTTCTTTTTTTTTAGCTTACCGTTTGTTAATCTAACAATTTCTTTTATTTATTGTGCGTTGGCACAGAGTAACAGACTGAATAAACAATTAAAATCACCAACAACATGTATGCCTTTTATGTCAGTCCTGAAAAGACGGACAACCTTATACTTCCATCCAGAGCTGGCCTAATGAAGAGGGAGCAAGGAGCTGGGGGAGTGGGGAGTTGGGGGAGGGAGGTTGGCAAGGGATGCTCGATTCCAAAGAAAGCTTTTGCTTTAGGAGGAAAAAGCAAAGCTTTCTTTGGAATTAGGAACCCTTTGTTCCCCGCCCCCCTTCCCTATTCCAAAGGAGGCGTTAGAAGGAAAGTTAGAGGACGGTCGCTGAATATGAATGGGACGATGCTTTTTATTATTATTATTATTATTATTATTATTATTATTATTATTGTCTCTCACAGTCACCCAATTCGACTGGGTGGTTTTTATAGTGTGGGGTTCCGGGTTGCATCCCGCTCTGTATCCATCACTCTTTCTCACTATGCGCGCTGTTTCTAGGCAGCACACTTTTCGTATTTAGAGTCCTGGAGCTACTTCGGCATCTAGTTTTTCCAGGTTCCTTTTCAGGGATCTTGGGATCGTGCCTAGTGTTCCTATGGCATATTCCACATCCTTCTCATTTCGATTTTCAGGTCTTGACACTTAACAATTTTTTCTCTTTCTTTCTCATCTACTCTGATGACCCATGGTATTATGGACACTGTGTATGACACTTTCATGATTTTGCCAATCAACGTCACGTTCGGTCTATTGGCACGTAATTCCATTTGTTCAGATAACATAGTCCCAGAGGATCTTTGTCTGATCGTTTTCTATCACCCTCAGGTTGGTGTTCGTGCCACTTATTACTGCAGGCTAGCTGATCCATGCCTCTTTTTGTACTGTTTCTGTGCAAGAGCCGGACATTCGCTTGCTATGTGGTTTATGGTCTCGCCTTTCATATTGCACTTCCTGCATTATTATTATTATTATTATTATTATTATTATTATTATTATTATTATTATTATTATTATTATTATTGATGATGATGATAATAATGACAGTAGTAATAAATAATTTGATCCATCGGCAAATCATTTGACCACTGATTTAAATTTTCAACTATTATACGCCTGATTCGAAGGATTCTTTATTGATAAACTACAATAGATATTATTTACTACGTTGCTGCTTTTAAAATCTGAATAGTTGATAATTTAAAATATTGAGTAGTCTTAAAAATTTCTTTTAAGATTTGTTTCCAATACTTGATATACGTAATTGGCTGAAATGTGGATAATCATTTAAAATGTGTTTGATAATAAAAGTTGGTCTGCATTCAGGGTTTGGATCATTTGGGTCATTCATCAAATACCCAGGGGTCAGGTGAGTGTGACCAGATCGAGGACGGGGTAATATTACTTCAATGTGGCGATATTCTGGAATGAAGGGCACCATAAACCAGCTATTGATATTATCCGTTGTTGTTTTTCGTTGTTAGATTCATGACTCCACAATGACTGCCATTTATTAATGAAATAATGGGTTTTAGAGATGGTAACAAATCACTGACTGAAACAGGTATATGTGATCTCGCATGTGATTTGGCTGCGATGTCGAAGAAGACTCTTATGGAAACCATAATCTCAATTTAAGTCAGTTCGAAACAGTGTTAAACTTTATAAACAATAAATGCGTTTCCTCCGATCTTTGAGGTAAGTTTACACATATGTGTTAATCTCACTTCATTTGTAGAGCAAATTTACCATTGATTTTGAACACAGAAAATGATTTAAAGCGAAAAGCCGAGAATACATACTGCACACATTTTCTCGTCTTCTTGTGTTTTTTCTTCATAAATCACCATTACCTTCCCTAACGTATGACACAAATCTTATTTATTTGCTTCTGGTTTAAAAAAACACACACACACACATCACACATACACACACACACACACACACACACACATATATATATATATATATAATATATATATATATATGTGTGTGTGTGTGTGTGTGTGTATGTATTATTATTATTATTACTCTATATATATATTATTATATATATGCATTTGTATACTTAATTTATGGACACTTAAATTGAAGAGCACATGTTAAACAGTTGGAGGAAGAAAGTGAACAACGATAAAAGCGGGAATGTTATTGCAGAATTAAGATCGCTGTTAAATACAAGCCTGTTATGAATTTCGATAGAAGTGGTAGTATTGTATTCAAGTTTATTACTCTCTGCGTAATAAATAAGTTGGCGGGAACCATAAGTTCTGCCTTTTACGAGTCACAACATCTGAAGAATGTAACTATCGAGTCTATCAGTTTCAGTTAAAAAATGTGTTAATAATTAGAAACAAAATCAGTGGAAGCGAACTTAACAGGGAATGTAAATCATGCTGTTGCCTAAGGGGAAAAAAAGTCACGCATCTTTGTAGGTTTCGCTAAAACGTAATTGCTTCACCCTGACAAGCTTATCAAAAGCTCCCAATCTTAGCGGTTGGACTGTCCTCCGGGTCTTTCTCTTCTGGGTCAGCTGAGGTAAAAGGTATTATACCAAGGGTTGAGTTGGCTAATTTATATTAAACCATAATTTTGAAGGTATGTGGTTTGAAGGAAAGGTGCATTACCAGTTTTAAATTTTACTATATCACTCTGTGGCCAAGGATACATATTAACGTAGCTGTGCCCTGTATAAATTAATATTGTCATTTCTCAGTTGGGTTTTAAAATCAGCTGGATGAATTCAGAACCATGACTCCTAACACTAACAGTTCCAGTTGTATTATAACTTCAATTCAGGTCTTGTGGAAACTACGTGATTGCATTGCTCTCTTTTTGTCGGTTCAAGAATCCTTATTATTTTCAATATTATTGAAGACATGACTGTGATTCACCTTTCCTGATTCAGTTTCTTTTCTTGTGTATAATGGAAGCGTTCCAATGTCACATTAAAGGAGGCTCCCCCGAATTACGTCTTCCGTTTGAAAGTCGGTGCGTCATAAGCTATTGGATCTTTTGTTCTCTGCAAACTGTTTGCTTCTTCGTTCGTGTAGAGGCATTGATGCAATACAGAGCCTCAGCTTCGTTTTCCTTCAGTCTGCGATGTTCAGAGGCTTTTTTTTTTTATCTTTATTCAACAAGGCTCTGAATGCGATCACAAACGAAACTTTTGGTGAGACGCCACTATGCAAATCATTCTTCTCGCACATTTCTGGTATTTCCGCTTTTGCAAAAATGAAGTGCTTGGTTGGGAGGGTGAAAAAATTGTTGGGAAAAGACAGACAAGCAATAATTCTGGTATAGTGAACTCAGAAATTATGTTTTCGTTCGATTCCGATGATTTTGTCTGTGTCTTTCAAGTTTTCTTTTTGGTGTCTTTTTTTTTTTATTTTAGGCCTCGGCTACGGATACGGACCCTTTCAATTAGAGTGACTGCTACGAATACGTACTGCTGGCCGTATACATGATAAATCTACTGTAAATACGGACCTGTACCCCTGCAATTGATACGGTTACAGTACTGATAACTTTTGTTGGCACGGTTTAATGATATCAAATGCAATACGGTCAATTCTGATTAAGTTGTTGTACGTAAAATTTTGATAACCAATCAGTTAGTTGGGTATATAGGAGTCAGTAAGTGACCATGAATACGATTGGTTGTGACATGGGTAACATCACAGGAAAGACATCTCATAATGGCCGGTGTGTTTATATGGCCAGAATTTGTCTCTATACACAGTGTCTATGAGATTTCACTGTATAAATGAATAGTCAGACATACTGATTTGTTAATGTTATCTCCAGATATATGTTAAACATGATGACTTTGAATCCAAGTCTGGAGATTTGCGTGGGCAAAAAATTGGAATCAATTTATTTTTTATGGTGCCTGGACTCTCTCTCTCTCTCTCTCTCTCTCTCTCTCTCTCTCTCTGTATCTGCTTAATTTGCTTGTTTTTATTCATTAAATCTCTTCATCAAACGTCCATTTTTTTTATAGTTAAAACTAGGGTGACAGTGAACTAATCCTCTCAGCAGTCAAAGTGCAAAGGTCAGTTTTGGACTCTATTGCACATATTCTTATTGAATTGATGTTTTGTACTTAGAATCGAAATCAACCTATCGCCTACATGATGCCAAGTCATAATAATAATAATAATAATAATAATAATAATAATAATAATAATAATAATAATAATAATAATAATAATAAAATTTTTCCATATTAAGATGATTCAAACTAATTCAAATGCATGCAAGAAAGTTATTATAAAAGGTAATATCAAGTGACATGTATATAAAAATATAGTTTATGCTTCAAATACCACATTTGAAGTGGGTGGAAAGGACATTGGGAGTTCCAGAGGAAGTCCTCTTGGATAACCAGCGTCGGTGGGCTTCACAGTTACGCCCGCAAAAAGGCCCATCTTATAAAATATGGCCTATGGGCTTCTCTGGGAAGCACCCGAGTCCCAGACAATACCAGGGACCAAGGGATACCCCCTATTAATCAAATTGATATCGTTTAGTTTTCGAAAAAGACACCACGCCTTTTGAAGATCATACAAAAGTGGATGTTTATTGTTCTTTTTGTCGAGTGTTAGAACAACAAATAGAGTAATCTGAACAATACCGTATTATGTTAATCGCATTTTGCAGCGTGGAGATCAAAATCGTCTGTTTAATTTTATTTGGCATATTTAAACTTCTGTTTTATGTATTTTATCGTATTTCTAGCATATTGTCTATTTAGAAATGAATAAGCAGATAATACTGTTTTTATGTTTTTCGAAATTGCAGTTTGGGCAAGTGTCAGTGGGTGGCTACTTTTATTATAAAACAAGAAGTAGATGGTTTTGAAAATGCTCGAAATATGTGACTTTTTTATGAATATATTGGACAGTTGTCACAGGAAAAAATGTTAGTCTTTAATTATGGAAGAGTTCCGGCAAAAATAGCTATTTATCAAATTGTTGCGCTATTTTGCACTGTATGAGCAAGAGAATTTTTTTTTTTTTTTTTTTGCTTTTTTTTTATTAAATATTTCCCTAGATAACAACTAGTAATTATATATTTTTACTGCATGTGCACTCTGATAAGAAAAGAAATGTGTGCACTTGTGTGCTTGGCCTGTAGATATGATTATGTAGATGAATGTATGATATATCTTTAATATAAGATGGAAAAAACCTAAGGGGTCAGCAGTATTTTAGATATTAGCATTTCGCAAGTTTATGGTGAAATCAAGGACCTTGACGAAACGATTGTCCTTAGCTTACGATATATTAATTGTTATGTCTGCAGTATGAAAGAAACGTTAAGACTGCTTGTAGATTTTGTAGGTAGCTACAGAAATTTGAAAAACAACACGCTAAAAACTATAAGTGGTTGTTTTATTGTTTGTGACTGCATGCAATCTCTGTTGGGTGAGAGGTGATTAGTATCATTTACTCATTTTCAGTGCAAGATGTTGAGAAAAAAATTGCACGTACCAGATCCAGTATCAAAATGAGAACAATGGACAGCAGCTACTGTTGTATTCAGGGCTGAAAAGCTGTTTGTCCTTTGAAATCGACAATGAAATGTTGGTCGCTGTCGCTTCATAATCCCGCATCGTTTGGGTTCGAAATATTGATTTGAAATGACGTCGTTACTTAATGATATTGTTTTTACTGTTGTTACTCGCTGGGTCAATGTCATTATGCTAATTGTGTTGGCCAGTATATAAATGAAAAGGACGTTCATAATGGCCATGATAATCTTATCCATTGTAACTGCTGATTTAAGTAACATATAGTTACTAAAAGCATCCGATACAATGGCCAGGCTCTTTGATTACAAAGATAATACACAAAGCGCGATGTGATTTGGTTGGAGTCTCCTTTAGTATTGCATTACTATTGGTGTATTAATGGAGTACGTACTGTGGACGTGAGCAAAAGAGTATGTTATGATTGTTAATGAAGGTACGTCTCTCTCTCTCTCGAGACACACGCATTTACATAGGCGCTCGCGCGCACTAACACACACTCACACACACACACACACACACACACACACACACACACACACATATATATATATATATATATATATATATATATATATATATACAGTATGTATATATATATATATATATATATATATATATATATATATATATAGATATATATATATATATATATATATATATATATATATATATATATATATATATATATATAGATATATATGTGATGTATATATATAAAGAGTATACAGTATATATATATATATATATATATATATATATATATATATATATATATATATATATATATATATACATCAATTGTCTTCTTTCTCTATCACACATGGCATCTATTGTACACACGACACACACACACAGTTTACAGGCTAATTTTAAAAGATGTCCGTCATCTGTGTTTTAATAACCTTTCTCTTTCTTGATTTCTATTTATCTGTCAGTTAAGTGGTGTAAGACTATCTTTATAGTTTTCCTCACTTTTGTCAACTTACATAATATTATGATTTATTGTTCATTCAATTCCCTGATTTATGAAAATCGGAGACTACTCCTTCATTTGATTTTGTAATATCTGAGTAAAGTCATCAGAATAAGTAATTCTTCTATGAAGTATTAGATACAGTCTCCTTTTATTCTGAAGATATGATAGAAAAAACCTCGTTCATTTGAATTTTTTTTTTTCATACCATGATTTGTTTGCCTTCGCCTCTTCGTCATTTAACATGAACGACTGGTGTCTGGGTCAGTGTCAAGCTATTCTGTATATTGCAACCATTCTGGACAGAATAAAAGCGAGTAGTTACTAGGGAGGGCTGAAAATATAGAATGTGTTACGTTTACGGTTACTGTAGACGTAATTTGTAGTTTCCACAATATCATTCTCTAAACCCAGATTATTTTCACTGTTTTGTAAGGACAAAAATTATTTGTATTCCTTATTTGTACCTTTGGTGCTGGCAAGAGCAAGCAAGACAGAATTTCGTTGGTATTACAGAAATATTTTCCCTGCGCATATTCGAATAGTAATATCCCTCCGTATTGGGAGTGTAATGCCGTCAGTGCACCTTATGCCGTGCACTGTATGCGGTGCACTGTAAGCATTACTTAAGCCGTCTCTTAACAATTGATTTACAATGCAACTTCGAGTTTATCCTCCTGTTACAACTTTCAAACCTTCTACTGTCAGTTTCCGTTTCAGCGCTGAATGACCCAATAGGTCCCAGCGCTTTGTCTTTGGCCTAAATTCTATTATTGAAATTCCAATTCCGGTTAATCAGAATATCTATCACCGAGGAGTTGGGCATACTTAGGTAAAAAAGAACTCACTGATGTCACGGCGGTTATTCATCTAGAAACGTTCGTCCTTCCATTTTAGTTACTAGAGAACAAGCACGTCTTCGAATGAGAAGAATCAAGTCTAGAGGTTTTACACAAGGCATTGCCTCTGCAATGTTTGTAGAAGTTAGTGGCGATTATTGTTTTGTTTGCATTAAGGGCAACTTACGTTTGGTACGTCTAATCATGCGTATCATTATTAGCAGTATTATTAATATTATTCAGAAGACTTCTGACGTCTATCTGGTTGTACATTAGTTATATTGCAATGTCGCAATGGGTATGGCTTTCCCACAATAGTCAGGATAGGTTCCCCAACTCCACCTTATTCTCATTTACCGCTTTGGGATCCCCACTGCCTGGAAGGCATTTGGTTGTATTAACTGATACAGAGACTAATTCACTCTTTGCGTCTTCTTTTCACTACTCGATGTTCACCGTTTCGCCTCTTCTCAGAAGTTTCTCAGACGAAACTTTGTAGTGAGTTGCACCGAAGAAGGATAATTAGTCATTCGTTTTTGTTTTCCCCCTGGTAAAATGAAGCTTCTGTTAAGGTTGCGGCTTGAAAGTTTTTTTTCTTGACGGATGTTGGACGGGGTATGAGCTATGGAAAGAAATAGGACTATTAATCATTCCGATACAACGACTTATTTTTCAGTGCCTCGACTTCGTTCGATTCCGTGACTTTGTTCTTGGTTTACACTTTTCATATAAATTTTGTTCTTTGTTATCGAAATTATTTATTTCCGTAAGTCATAGAGAAACTGCAGTTTAATGGCTGAAGATTTAATTTACATGTGGTTTGAACTCTTGTTTAAAAAGCAGCGACGATTATTACCAAGACTCGGAGGCTTTCGGACGACGAGAACTGCGCTAGGGAACTCCAGATTATTTCTAGGTAAAACAACCTTCGGTCACAATGAGGCTGGTCGATAGTGCTGAAACATCAGAGTTGAAAAGAAATTATATCTCTTCCTGGGATTCGTTGAGGTTCCAAATGAGAGAGAGAGAGAGAGAGAGAGAGAGAGAGAGAGAGAGAGAGAGAACTTGACGCTTTGCCAACACTCGGCTGATGAAGAATTAGAACCTGTTCAAAAAAAGATTAAAAAAAAATTACTTCTGCCATCACAGTCGTCTCACATGAAGTCGCGGTATATCTGTCGGACTTTATTGGACATTTTTCGCTCTTTTCCGGGAAAGATTATATGCTCTCTCTCTCTCTCTCTCTTTCTCTCTCTTCCTCTCTCTCTCTCTCTCTCTCTCTCTCTCTCTCTCTCTCTCTCTCCTAGTCCTAAACGACGTTACAAGTACTTATCTTTGTTCTCCTAGGTAAGTGTCTCTTAATGGCCCATTGACTCTCGCACCAGTCTGTATGGGCTTGTTGCAAGTTGCATTTTCCAAATGGCAGGAACTTTAACCCTATGGTTAACCCCTTTTTCTTGTCAGGGTCTTTGACCGGCGTGGGCGTCTGAATTCTCATGGTGGTGTAGAAGTCAAGATGAAAAGCCTTGAAATGCAGAAAGGATCTCATTATCAACTGAATTACAATCACAATCTCAAGTACAATTTTACTAGGACTAATAAACCTTTCGAGATTGAAACCACCCATGCATATATCTCTTAGTCTCTATTGCTCCTTGTGCCAGACTTACCACTTCATGTAATGCCCTCAAGCAGTCATCAACGTGAAAATGATCAATTATCTAATCAATTACTGTCTAATCATGGACATCTTCATTTTCAATTGCAGTTCGTCTCAATGGCAACACTAGGAGAATATGTGGCTCCAGATAAGTGAACAGTCAATATGTAAGTTACGGGTTGGCTAAGTGTATTCCCGTCTTCCCGCCAAAGAAACCGAAGGTAGTCCCAGTCTTCAACAGGAACATGCACCTGATAAAACATTTGCGCAATATCAGCCATATCTGCAAAATTTTCGTAACCTGAACCCAAGTAAAGCTTCCAATAAACTACTTGTCATATCAGGTCCAGAAACCAATTTGTCATTAAGTGAGGTACCATGAACTTTTACTGCACAGTCAAACACTCCACTATCTTTTGTGTTTTGGAGATGAAGCTCTGCAAAGTGGCCTATGTACCAATAGTTATTATTGTCTGCTGGGATAACCTTTACTGCATATAAATTTATCATGTCTGAGATAAGCTTATTATATTCCTGTAAAAAATTGTTAATTTTTATCTGATTTGTTCTTCAAGATAAGAGCTTCCTGTGAGCCAAGTTTATTTGGTCATCTCTAAAAGAAAGTGAAATTTCATAATATCCATTTGGGAGAAGCTTGCAACTAGAATTAACCTTATCTAACCACGTCCTGTCCTCAGCTTATTTCCGTCTCCTGGAAAGCATTTTTATCTACTGGATTGTTGTTAGCGTCAAAGTAACACACACTATAAATTATATATATATATATATATATATATATATATGAAAGAGATATATATATATATATATATATATATGTATATACATATATATAATCCTCAGGATAATCAAGGGCCAGATAGCGCTTCAAAGTTATGCTGGGAGACGAGCTAACATCCTCATTTTCTCAAAAGGATCTAATTACTGCGAGTGTCATTTGGATCTGAAGTGGGCTGACGATTTCCATTATGAATGAGCGTTAATTTCCACACCCAGTCCTGGAACAGAAATCTGTGAATTGTAAAATAATCAAGTAAATCGTCTGAAATAAATTCGTGGTGCAACGGAATTACTTGAGGCAGAATGAGTGAATGTAGTATTTTAGTGTAAATAACAGACTCAGAATGAATTTGTTTTTCACAAGATAGCATATATAATTGTTCCGAAGGAAAGAAAGCCATGATTTCTTAAGTAAATTACAATATCTAATTCTTACATTCACTGAGCAAGAGTTTATGACTGGAACGGTTACATGAACCTAAATGTTGTTTGAATGACCCAGAGGTATAATGGTGTTCCTTAATCGAAAGACTATATAGCTTAAGATACTCGAAGTCAAGGTCTAGACCTTGCTCGGAGTGTTAATCGCTACAATTATTTTGTTTCAGTGAATGAATACGTAAATTTTAAGTATATGAAAAAAACGTTAAAATCATATTACATGCTGATTATACTACTTCTTACGAATCAGTGGAAATCTCTAAATAAATGAATTTGGTCGGGACGACGTGAAAGTTATTCTAACCAAATTTTGAAGGCTAATGACGCGTAGAAGATGATAAATCGCTTCATTCAAAGATATAGTTTCGGTCACTTATCAGTTAAAATTAACCCTTGTCCGTTGTAATGCCGATATATATTGAAATAATCTTGAACGAAATTCCCTTTAATAAAAGGGAACAAATATAATCACTACTCAAGTGTATTGCATGTCGTTTATTTATTTTTCACGTCCTTTTATTGGAAATTATAGTCTCATTGAGCTCCTTTCCCCGATGAAAGGAAGAACACTGCAGAATACCAGTGCATATTATTAAAGAGCACAGAGAAAAGGGACGGGTCATTGCCTTTTCACCAATGTGAGATCTTGGGATAATGAAGGTAAAGGGCCGTTGATGGCTCGGCATCTAGGCCTATACCAATGTGCGCCCTCCTCGAACTCTCTAGCCTTAACTCACGGGGAGAGTAGGTCATGTGCTAGTGGAAATCTTTCATGGACTTGAGCAGGAACTGAACTCGGGACCAGTGCACTGGAAACTGGCTGACACTACCACTTAGCAACCATGACCCATAAACCTCAGATAATGCATGCAATTCTTGCGTATGAGTTGTGAATCCTGTTCATATATAAATACATATTATTACACATAAGAACGCATTACTGTTTTAGTCTGCACCAGATAACAAGAGTAACACTTGCAATCGTGACAGACACATATATCTGTAGTGAAGACGAAAATGCCATATAAATAAAACTTAAGTATAGTGGAAGAGCATCATGTTACGGGAAATACCTCCGTCCTCTTGGACCACCTCTTTTAAAAAGGATAGAGATACCATTCAAAAGCAATGTCTTCCTTCTTTCCCTTTTGTCATATTTACATGGGCACGTTTCTTTTCACTGAATCTTGTTTATAATAGCATTTTTAGCGCATGCGTTTCACGATAACATAAAAGTGGAATTACTGTGCTTCGTTATACGGTACAGTATATCTTTTTTATGTTATTCAACTTGCTCCTACTTGTTTATCAATAAAAATGTACGTTCAAATTTACATCTGTTTGCCTAACGACCGCACTTTATTTCGTTCGATCAAACGGCACTAGTTCGCACTCGATGTTCGGCTCGAGCGTGGCTCGACTTCGGGGGAGGGGTCTCTGGAATTTAATCCTGCTTACGTGGCGATTCTCGGACGGGGAGGGACGGGGGTGAGGGGGGGGGTCGATAGTATGGGCTGGGTACCTTATGTTGCACGAGGGGGAATGGGCTGCTTGTTGGTGTTGGCTTGCAGGAAGGTGCAACTGAGATATAATTTACTTTCTTGTTTTAAGTATTCTTTGCATTTTCTGTAATTTGTATCGTCTCCTTGAGAATTAGTCAAAGTTCCTTTCCCTTTCTAATTTTTACTCAAACCTGCACTATGTAAGGTCAACAAGTACGCAGCTGAATAAAGATATTTTTCCTCAACGTTTGTGTTTGCGTTTTGTAAGATGTGAGCAAGAGATAAGATAGTCAATGACAAAGCCTTAACGGTTAATAGTTGTTAAATAATTAAGTATTTTGCCTAAAATATTCTATTAGTGGTTGAAAGTACATTTCGTTCGGAAACGAAAATCCTAGAGCTATGATAACTATAATTGCTTGTAATTGTATCTTGGTGTATATATATATATATATATATATATATAGAGTATATATATATATATATATATATATATATATATATATATATAATATATATATATATATATATATATATATATATAGAGAGAGAGAGAGAGAGAGAGAGAGAGAGAGAGAGAGAGAGAGAGAGAGAGAGAGAGAGAGAGAGAGAGAGAGAGAGAGAGAGAGAGAGAGTTCTTTTAGATTCCCGATGTCATTTGTTTCTATCAATGTTTTCTCTTTTGGCGGGGGAGGGTGAAACACGGTATTGGAGTTCGCTGTTTACCCTGAAGTATTCAACAGTTTTGGCATCTCCTTTTTCCTACCTACTCATTCGCCCTCATACGTGACTACATCTATCTACATTCACTTAAAATATCTAACGATTGATATATTCGGTTTTGGAGCGCAGGCAGTTCAGTGGTATATATACAATATTGTTTTTGTTATCTTATCTTTTGATTTCTGTTTTAATTCAAAGGGGAGTAGACTTCAGAAGTTTGGCTGGAGTCGTTTGTTGACAGAAACGGGTATAATTGGATTTTCTTGTTTATTTCAGGGCAGTGTAAATTCATGAAATTCACTTGTGCGCCTCTATCAACAAATATATATGTCTTTTTTAAGCGATGGACACGTCCATGATTTTAATGCTTTGACTTTCATTTATATTTCACTCATTTCTCGTAGCGTGGGTGAATATTGTAAATTTGTCACTACCGGGAAAAGTATTTCACGCAAAGCCCACTTATTTACTTATTTGTCAAGGATTCTGATGGCAGAAATTGCATTTAGAGTAGATATTCATGTAAATAATGACACATTTCAATTAATATTTACGTTCTTGCAAGTTACTTCCTTCTGTTTAGTGGTTAGTCAGGGGCACCCCCCCTCCTTTCCTTGCAGGTGAGCTTTGCTTAAGTATTTGGAGTATTTACGGCGCTGTTTGTATCTGCTGAGTCATCCGGCATGTCAAAATTAGTTGCCTTGCACCTGGCAGTGACCATACTTCCAGTCTTCTCAAACCTTTAGTTCTGCCTTATCCTTTGTATTATGGAATTCCATTAGTCAATCTGAGTACCTTCGTTTCAGGATAGACCGAAGGACTCTGTCTTTGCTTATCTTGAATCTTTTATTTACTCAGTTGAATGAATTTGGTGTTAAAGTTATTAGATAATCATGATAAATTTTGTTATATGTTACGTTAGAAGCCTTGAAGTAATATGGTCTTATCCTTACTACTTCTTATTATCCTCGTCCCCATTTTGTGTTTGTGGAAGGTCGCGATAAGAGCTTCCTCTCCGGAAACTGCAAAGGGGTGATGGGGGATGGAATGGGGAAGAGGAGGAGGTTGGGGGGGAGGAGAAGGAGGAGGATGAGGTAGGCAGAAGTAATGATAAATGGCGAAATTAGATAGAGCGAAGTTTAATTTCGCTGGGTAATGAAACGAGACTGCCAGAAGCCGTTATCACGACGCAATTATCGTATTAGATGATCGTCAGGCGATTTCAGTCCTCCTTCCTTGACCTCTCTCTCTCTCTCCATGAAAAATTTGTTATATAAAATAAAGTGCATTATCTGTCACTCTCATGCCCTTGCGTAAATTACGCTTTCCTCCGTATAACTTACCTTAAAAATTTATATATTACCTTACAAAATAACTTCTATCTTAACTAAAAATTTCCATAAATTCATCGGTTACAGTTGTTTTGCTTAATTTCCGTAGGTGTATTTCAGTAACCATCTGCAATAATGTAGTTTATACCTTATTTTCATCTAAGAGATTAAAATAAAAACCCGACCTCGACCCATTAACGTCCACAAGCCAAAGCGAGAAGCCCCCGTCTGTCTGTCGTGGCTGTTGATTCCGTGGAGGAGGCGAGTTTTGTGTACAGGTACCAGGAAGTCCCTTTCAGGGGAGAAGGGAGTAAACACCGGGCAACAATGACACATCAAACATTTACAGAAGCAGGCAAAGGCGGCCTTCCTTTGCTTTCAACTGAACTTTCAAGGACGTGACTTTATATTTGCTCTACCTCGGAAATGTCCCCTTGGTCAAATGTGAGGGCGGTCTTCGGTTTTTCTCGTGACCTGTGTTGTCCTTCGCAGTTTTATTTTTCTGATTTTCGAATGCGATTTCTCTCCTTTCTTCGCTGGATATATATATATATATATATATATATATATATATATATATATATATATATAGTATATAAAGATATATATATATATATATTTATATGTATATATTATATACATATATAATATATATATATATACTGTATATATTAAGAATGAGAGAAATCCATTTTGAAAGTTAAGAATGTGCAACTATACCGACAGAAAAATAACTCATTATTAAAAACCATCGATAACGCTGACATGCGCATACATACATGGGAGTATACAAACACACATGCATATATATGTATTGTTAAGAGAAGATATATATATATATATATATATATATATATATATATATATATACATATATGTGTGTGTGTTTACATATTATTGGTTTATCTTAATATATATATATATATATATATATATATATATATATATATATATATATATATATATATGTGTGTGTGTGTGTTTATGTGTGTGTGTGTGTGTGTATGTGTGTACTTACACTGTTACCACTTAATAGCAAAAGAAAAAACTGAAACTATTGCTTACTGGTCATAATTACAGAGCCACTACTCATCTGTCCCTCTTGAAACGATTAATTTTGAATCCATTTGCCCATA
>NC_089756.1:45871538-45911882 GCF_040412425.1 Macrobrachium rosenbergii
GAGGAGAGGCAGAATGAGATGATGAATGGAGAAAAGCAAAGTTAGAGTGACTTGCAAGAATTTAAAAACGGATGTGACCATGTTCCTCTTGAGTAAAAAAAAGAGAAGAAGTTTGCGATGGACATTATATACACATTCTTCCATTTTCCAAAGTGATGTTATATTTTTCTATTATTATTTTGTTTTTCAACCGCATCTTTTGATTGTGTAAGATTATGACGTCTCATTTTTCACTCAATGGCGCTTTCTCTCGTGTTATTTATACATTTGAATGGTCTTTGTAGTTTTCATTGATCAGTGGTTACTTTTTGATATACTGGCTTTTGTTAACATGGACT
Organism: Macrobrachium rosenbergii; assembly: GCF_040412425.1. Taxonomy (NCBI): domain Eukaryota; kingdom Metazoa; phylum Arthropoda; class Malacostraca; order Decapoda; family Palaemonidae; genus Macrobrachium; species Macrobrachium rosenbergii. The sequence goes on from NC_089756.1 coordinate 45,871,877, forward strand.
TGAACACACACTTGTCCATAATTTTGTATTAAATGCTGCGTACCTGCAAGTAGTATATCTTTTATATAGTTTTAAACTATGAACAATTAGAGTCCGCAGTACATACCTTTGCTTATATCTTTGTAATATCCAGGATGATGTCGTCTCCTATTCTCTCTCTCTCTCTCTCTCTCTCTCTCTCTCTCTCTCTCTCTCTCTCTCTCTTCTTTGATATTAGTGTTGTATCTCCGGTCCTCATTTGATGATGTCGTTCCTACTCTCTCTCTCTCTCTCTCTCTCTCTCTCTCCTTTTGATTCTGGATATTGTATCCCAGTTCTTATTTGATGATGTCGTTCCTATTCACTATCATCTCTCTCTCTCTCTCTCTCTCTCTCTCTCTCTCTCTCTCTCTCTCTCCTTTTGATTCTGGATATTGTATTCCAGTTCTTATTTGATGATGTCGTTCCTATTCACTATCATCTCTCTCTCTCTCTCTCTCTCTCTCTCTCTCATTTTGACACGGGATATCGTATTCCAGTCCTTATTTGTGTTTGTTTTTCCTAAACTTTTTATAGTCATGCACAGCTTTATGTTGTTTTTTTACTTTTTATCTGTATAACGCTTTTACTGGCTGCATTTATTCCTGTCTCCTACCAGTTTTCCCACGACCCTTTTTTCCCTTCATATCATTTTGTACGACACATGTTTTCAATTTAACTTCATTTCTCGAGGCTCGATTTGTATCTATTCATCCCGTGCATTTCCATTCATCATATTCTTTCACATCGATTACTTTTCATCTCTTTTCTTTCATCCCTTCCACAGTCATGAGAATGGGCTTCGCATTTGTGTCTGAGGGCGGTCCGAGAGTCATTTCCTGCATCATAGACTTCTCGTAACTCTTTTGTTTCTTTCCTCGATGACCGCATTAGCTTTTATCAGCTCCTCATTCGGCTTCATATGAACCTCTAACCTGGTCTCTCCGAGTCTCAACACCTCCGTCAGCGCTGCCCATATTCCATATTCCCTTGCTGTATGATTGTTGTTGGGCTTGCTCGAAATGGAATGCTTCATTTGGAAGAATTTGTTACTTTTTTTGCGGGGGGGGGAGGGTTAGTTTGCAACATGCATTGGCATCATAACAGCTTTTGCCAACTTCGCTCAAAAACAATTTTTTAAACGAGAACATAAAAAAAGAAAAAAATCATGAACTATTGCACGATAATGGAATTTTAGCTACGTTCATACACTACACATAAAAAGAGCAGTTGTTGCAAATTAAATTTATATTGTATCCCACGCGATGTCCATCGTTGCTGTGACGCCAATTTAGCGTTGATAACCAATTAGTCTTCGTTGGTGTTCCCAGCGGAAAATATTATCTTCTGTACTGATTTCCAAAACAACCTCCCATGTTTCAAAACTCACATGTCAATTTTTTTAGTCTCCAAGAATCAGATATTTTTATTTTGCACGCTATAAGCCCCGCCACAAAATGTCAATGTAGCGAACGATATTTATAGAGGTATCTTGTGTATACACAGGCAAAAAGAAAACTAGCAAGTACACGTGAATACGTAACTCGGTAACAAATATAACTTCTTTTATTTTCATAGAGAAATAAACGTTTACGGTCATTGGATGCAGCCTCTGTTTTCCATGACATTTGCTCATTAATGTTTAAAAGTAAGTAAAAAATTCATTTCTTTTTCCAGAGTTGGAAATTTACGATTATTTGCTAGCAATTGCTTGTGTAAAGGGGAAAACTTTTCTAAAATAAGAAATTTTGTAGTCTTTATCACATATTTATGGCTAAACCTTAATTTATTGTATTGTAAATAAGGAGAAATTAGGATTAATGCATACCACATGCAATAGAAATTATATATCTTAGTTTATATATAAATATATATATATATATATATATATATATATGTGTGTGTGTGTGTGTGTGTGTGTGTGTATGTGTGTGTGTGTGTGTAAGTATGTATATATTATGTATGTAAATATATATATATATATATATATATATATATATATATATATATATATATATATATATATATATATATATATATATATATATATATATTGAGAGAGTATATATATATATATAGAGTATATATATATATATATATATATATATATATATATATGTTATATATGTATAGAGTATGTATATATATATATATATATATATATATATATATATATATATATATATATATATATATATATGCATATATATATATATATATATATATATATATATATATATATATATATATATATACACATATATATGCACGTGTGCAATTTTTGGTCATATTTCTAGTTAAAATTGTATGACACGAGTCTTAAATGCCAGACGCATTGGCTACAGGTCGTTATTATCATGGACAACACAGAGAGAGAGAGAGAGAGAGAGAGAGAGAGAAAACGAGTTTCTTTATCAACGCAGGAGGAAACCATTACAGACGTAATAAAAGTTATTGCAGAACGATTGTGATCCACTGAATAGAAACGCTTAATGGAAGTGATATTTAATTTTTTTTTTTTTTATCTTTTATTAGAGAAAATATACAACATTTTACATTTTTAATAGTATTACAACCAGAATTTAATCAAAGTTGACTTAACTTTACCGAAAACAAATATAATTTTATCTTACCATTCGAAGCGATTAAATATTTTATCATGTACATTTTACAAATAATCTTTGTATTTCAATGTAAATGTTTTCTGTAGTCACCCATATAAGATTTTTTATCACTATATATCTATTTTTTTATTATCCTTTGATTATTAACCAAGTTCATCACCATCTTTTTATTTTTCCCGCTTCTAGGCTAACCAAATCCCAACAACATAAAGTCACAAATCGAAAATTACAGCAGTGTTCTGTCCTTTTTTGAATGTGCTCAACTCCAATTTTAAAATTCTCAATAAACTTTCGTCTTGATGTGACAAAAATTCGTTTAATAAATCACAAGAAGATTCGACTATAAGGACTTTCTTTGTTGCACTTACAGGAATAAATTAAATGCATCACATTTTCTGACTCTGCAGTTTTCACATAGTTTACTATTTGATATTTTCATCATATACAGTCTATCTTTTGTGGCCAGAATTTCATGAATGTATTTGTACAAAATTTCCCTATCATAACTGTTAATCAATTTACTGTTAACATTTCCCCAAATCAGCTTTCCATTCAAATAAAGGGTATTTTCAATTTTGGGTTGAACTTCTCATATTTAAATTGGGCTATTCAGAATGTATATCCCTCGGGAGAAGGTTTCCTTATCCGAGAACGCCATTCTGATAAATGATGTGAAGGGAAACCCCGTGGCTGTACATTATATACAAGTTTGTCATGACCAAGCAGTTCTCTCGGATTATAAATGTTCAGGGAAAGAAAGGAAAGTAAAAACCAGCGGATGGGCAATATGAGGCGTCCGGAAAATGAAAGGTGGCTCTCATATGAGGCGGATTAACCGTCGCTCCTTCCCGAAGGTTTTATTTAGCTTTTTTTTTATTTTCTTGCCGATGGGACAGAGTCATAGCACATCGAGGAAGGAGAGAGAGAGAGAGAGAGAGAGAGAGAGAGAGAGAGAGAGAGATAATATAATAGTGGATGGTTAGCTTCCCAGAAAAATATGGTTCTGAATATGTATTCAATAAGGATTTGGAATAAAAAAAAAAAAAGAATGTTCCAGATTTAAAAGAACGCTGTTTTCTTATTTAAAATGAGTGCTTTTAAGAAACAAAAATAGCATATTTTCGTAATACTAGAGGAAAAAGTAGACTGGAAACATGTGGGAAATAGTTGGAGAAAGAAGACACTTTTATTTTATTTTTTGGAACAAGCCGGCATTGTTTTTGGTGTTTTCATTACTTTCTAATGAAGAATCAGGTGATCTTGGGTGTTGACAAATCTCTTTTCGGCCAAAAACTTCAAAGGAATTTTGCATCTTCAAAGAGGAGCCCTACTTTTTGTCTCTGCCTTGCTCAGAAGGATGCATGTTTTTTTTTCTTTTTATCAATGAACTTGCATATTCTCTCTCTCTCCCTCTCTCTCTCTCTCTCTCTCTCTCTCTCTCTCTCTCTCTCTCTCTCTCTCTCCCATGGCTATAAAAAAATTTGTTCCAATCTCTGCTAAGTTCTCAGTTCGTTAATATATATACTGTATATATATATTAGTATGTATATATATGTATGTATGTATATATATACATATATATATATATATATATTATATATATATATATATACATATATATATATAGAGCATATATATATATATATATATATATATGATGGAGAAAACTAAAACCAACGATAACTTTTTGGTTAGTAATTAACTAATGCTTTTCTATCAACAAAATTTGTAGGCCTTGTTGTCTAGAAAAGAAATCCATACCTTTGTAGGTATTAGATTTTTTGTTCGCAAAAACAGTAGCTCGAGCACAGCATTTTGCCTCTACAGTTAGTTTTTTTTTTAAAGGTAGGTAATTCTAATGGAGAATAACAGGTAAATTCCCATCGATATGCAATAATAACATTCTGTTTCATAGCGAATAAAAACAGAGAATATTTTAAGTTTTAAACTATTTTGTTTTCGATAGATAGCCTACTCGTGATTCACTATAAAAAAAATTTGAGCATACCTGTTGTAGTTTTTGATGGACATAGGGAGAAAAAAATTATGTGATGTCTTCAGGAAGAATTACTATTCCCTCTCTCTCTCTCTCTCTCTCTCACTCTCTCTCTCTCTCTCTCTCTCTCTCTCTCTCTCTCTCTCTCTCTCTCTCCTGAGCTCTGAAATACATCGGTTGTAGCTAATATTATGAAACGAAACGTTGGAGGCCTCAGTCGGAAGGTACAGTACAATTCTCTCTATTGGAACGCTAAAATTAAATGGTTGATATGATGTACATAGGAAACGAAGTGATGCAGGCTTTTAATTAGATTGCACCACTACTCTCTCTCTCTCTCTCTCTCTCTCTCTCTCTCTCTCTCTCTCTCTCTCTCTCTCTCTCTCTCTCTTCCTTTTTATTTCCATTTGATATTCAAGCACCCCACTGTCCTAATTTGTTTGCGTAGAAGTTACGAAAACTTGATGCATATTTTGTAAAGCGTTACACTTTTTTGGCGCTCTGGATACGGTTTATTAGAGACTGGATCTTGCGTTCTCGACGAGAACAAATCAAAACTTGGCTTGCCTTCCCATTCCTTCTTCGAACTTAGGCTCTTTATTCTTAGCCCGTCTTGGGACATCGAAATTACCATTTAATTTTGGAAAATTGATGAGTGTAAATAGAGATGTTTCATTACCTGTTTGCCTAACATTGGGCTCTTTGCCCTCTCCCTGACTGAAAGCAGATTATTCAGTGCGTCATTAAAGAACTTTCAGCTTTTAACGAGAAAAATCCCATAATTTTTACTGATTCCAAAAGTCCACGCCAATCTTCGCGTAAAATGTATACCAAGCAGCAGGTTTTAAAGGCTTTTGAGGAACTGTTTGCTCTTTTGCGTCACGATTAAGTTAAAATCGTCTAAAAACTCAAACATAAGCAGCATCTCAATAAATTATAAAAAAACTGGGAAACTTGAAAACTGAAGAATCAACGGGATGTAAAGAGAGAAGCACTTTCGCCTCCGTGATCTGATAAAGAGAAGCTGAAGTCGCGGTCTTGGACGAACCCCTTCAGACGAGCTCATGGGAACTTTTCAGGTCTGTGGCCGCTCTTGAGATAGGCCAGTGGCTTCGAGTTCATGGTTTTATGCCAGTTTTATGGTGGGCGACTTGCGCGAAAGATTATTACCTCGGTAGAGAGATGAGGTTAAAACTCTGATTTCTTAAGATTTTTTAAATAAAATATTTTCAGTTTGTCATAATCCATACTCATCAGTGCTTGATGCATCTGAATTTCAGTAGTTACTGATTTTACTAAGTCTGATACTAGAGAAATAAAGATATTTTATTTTGCGCAGGAAATACACATACGCGCACGCGCACACACACACACACAAATATATATGATTTTTTCCTTTCATAATGACATTGATGCATGTTAGTTCCCTCTTGTTCTGATAACCATTACACTTTGTATCTATAATGAGCGAAGCCATTCCGCCCACACCATTCTCATTATAAACCTCTCTTCGTAAGAATATCATATTTTAGCAACATAAGTAGTTTTCCTTCGTTACCACAGACTCCCCCATATGCCATTAACAACTTTCTCTCATGTCCTAGGTGATAAAATTCTTTTGAGGCCTTCATTTTCTCTTCCATTTTATCCTCTTTATGCATTTTAGAAGATGAAAATACAAGATAGAGAACTTTTCTATTAGACCAACAAGTTGCACCGACAACTGAGGCATCGACCATTTTTTTCTCCTCGCTCTTTGTCATTCTTTGCAATAGTAAGAATACCCATAAAAATACCCATTAGCGGTTATAGTTTATTTTTCCAGATGGTGAGTGAAAGGTTATCTGCCAAGCTGTTTGGGGACTGCAAGTTTATTGGTTCAATAAACCCGTTCAACTCATAATGAGAGAAATCCGATAGCTTTTATTGCTTTTCAAAGTCTATTCCAATTTTTATGCACAATTTATTCTACCCATTTGGATTTACAAGTTTTCGAGGATTATTCATATATGATATATTCTGATGAGTAGTCGCAGTTCAAAAAAAAAATTTTTCCAGTGTTAGTAGAGGACTATTTTTTTTTCATTCTGATGACTATATAGTCGCAGTTCAGTTTTGCTTTTCAGTGTTATAATAGTGGAGCTCTGGATTGTACTCGACTAAGATGGCATATGAATGGAAGACTGCCATTTGTCACTTACAAATTGGCTACACTTGTATGGGGTTCTGAAGCCTGCTTGATTCTAGCTTTAGTACTAGTTGTTTGGTTCCCTTGACGATAACGCAGTAGTGTACCTCAACCTAGGAAACATGAGAGCATTTTGCCCTATTGACAACTATAGTGGTGGGATGAGGATGGAAATTATTCTCTAAGTTAGGCCCTCTCTTTTAAGGAAGTTGTTCTCAAGTCGGGTGATAACAAGAAACTGGTTTTTTTTTTAGTCTTCTGCTTGTCATTTATGATTCGTATGAGTGAGAGTAATGAGATTTCAAGAGCAAAATGTTTATTTTAATTAACCATCTTAGTAAATATCGTAATTTTTTTTGTGTTGCCATTTCAGTTTAGTGTCAGTCAGCCAGTGAGTTCATCAAAATAACTTCCATCTTTTAACATAAAGATCCGAACGGAGAGAAAATGAAAAAAATAAATACTTGTTGAACTAGTTAGCAACGTAAATATTTTCCTCTTCAAAGGTGAACTGCAAGTGATGGTGACCACCATTATACCTGGTGCCATTGGCAAATAATAGTCCTGAACGTTACGGAAACTTTCAATAATAATCAGTTTTTTTTGACCTGACGTCCCTAACCAATACTACTGACGGATAAGTCTTGCTTATGCCCTGCCGATGCATTTGAATTGTAACCTCAGGTGGGGGGTGAGCTCCGTGAGCTTCCGCCAATCACGATAGCTCCAATATTATCGACTGTTGATAACAGATCAGTACCGACCTTTGAGACTTTGAGAAAAAAACAAAAATTGGAGAACAAAATGTATTCAGAAGCACATACAGTTTCGGAGCGTCATGCTCCGCTTCTGAATATATTTCCTCTCCAAATTGTGTGCTTTTTTTTTAAAATTATCAGCTGTTACCGCCCCTTAAAAACAATGGCTACAGTTTCCTTGGAGCGGAATTAGACTACTGTGATACGTGGGCATTGAAAGGGAATCTTCGAGAACTGAATAATTCGGCATATGGGAAGTTTCTGGAGTTTCGAGAATGTTAAAAAGGATACTTGCAATAAAACGAGAACTTTCAGATTTATGAGCTTCATAAATGATCGCCAAGTGCCTATTGTGAAACTTATCGCAGACGCTGATATCTCAAGTTAATCGTCAGACTGTAGATATGAGGGATGTCTAATCTGCAGGTTTTCAAGCTAATAATTGAAAAAATATCTTTTTCTATAATGACCTTAATGCACTCCAGGCGGCCAAGGGGTCGTTTCTTAACGAAAGTGTAGACGAGGACAGTGAGACAGAGAGAAAAAGAGGAAGATAATCAACAGGTGTTCAAATTTTGAATATTAAGGTAAAACCTTAGTGATGATTATATGTTAGGCTTTCGTTATCCGCTGTAATAGTATTGTAAAAGACAGAAAAGGAAAGTAAGACGGACAGTAGGTTTAGTAGCTATCAAAAATAGTAAAATACCTTTTTGCTAAAAAGTTATCATAAGACGTGAGATTTGGGACGTTTCTAAGGAAAGAATGACTCTTATCAAAAGAAAAATGGCCTCTTCATCTTACAGGATCCATGCTGTTAGTGAAATTTCACGTGGTGTGTAAACTGTCAGACTGTGACTTTCTTGAAAGGTATTGAAACAGTTAACCTCGTTGCAGTGCTAAATCTCATTGACACAGATGTTTTCGTATTCGAATGGCACCAGAATCAGGCGATTTAGCAAAGCAATCTATAAACAATTGAGCTCACCAGATGACGTTGGAGCTATTCATTATTTACCGGTCATTAAATTCATTTTCCTTGTATGACCGGTAAGGTACATCTCACTCAAAAAGTTGCAACATACTTCAAAACTTTTCGGACAGCTTATAATAGCGACATCTGGCGCTATTGGCAACCTGCTGTAAGCGCGTGAAACAACTGAACACTAGTGTAGGTCTGAAATTACCTGCAGTTTCCCTTAAGTAGGGCTTTTTCTGATACTGCTTACTGTTGTCACATTTTACTTAATTAAAGGATGTTACTATAATACTTCAGAGGTCATCGCAGTGCTTATGTTTTAATATTTTCATCTCCAACTGCCATCACTATCTTGTTTTACCTCCTTCAGATGTGAGAACTTTGTATACATAGGCCTACGACTGTTACAAGTTGAACTGTTAGTCTTATTAACATCAAATAAACATGACTTTTAAAGATTTGCTTCACATTATTATTAATTAAATTTTTAACACTAATCCTATACCTCCATTAGAACTATGAAACTTAATATAAAATATACTGAACTAGACTAACAGATTTCACGTCTATTTTTGTAATACATAGAATATAATCGCACATACACACACATACATACATACATACATACATACATACATACATACATACATACACACACACACACACACACACACACACACACACACACACACACACACACATATATATATATATATATATATATATATATATATATATATATATATACATATATATATATATATATATAATGCCGTTATCATGTGTAATTTCTCATTTCTTTCATTGCTACTTGTGCCTTCATCATTTTGATGCCTTATAGTTAACTGAAAATCATATAACGCCTATTTTGCATTTCTTATTATCTAAGTTTCTGTAAAGAATTAAAATTAGCTAGAAGTTCAACATTAATTTAGCTAATGCTAAATGCCAGCAGGAAGAAGACCACATGCTCATCAGTGGAGAATGTCTCTCCTCATCGCAAAAGATGACTAAAGCAGAAATCATCGGCCACTGATTACATATTATAACGCAAACCCAGCCTCTATTCTGTGTTTCATTGATATGAAGTGTTTCTTCGCAGGAGTATGATGAAATAATATCTTGGTCTCATGCAGCCTGTTACGGATGGCTTGGAGCAGCAACTTAGGAAGGGAGAGCGTAATGTTCTCTCTTTATAGCAACATCGGTAAGTGCTCCTTCAGTGATCATCCGATGATGATACTTCTAACAGTAGTGCGCAACAAATGAGGTTGTCCTCCGTTTTTTACAATGAATTTATCATGTTTCTCAAGTTCTTCTGCTGTTGTATCCTCTGCTACATGGTTGTTTTATTTACGCTGGGTTGCCGAGCAATATCTACGATAGAAACATTAGTCCGGCAAGCTAATGATTGTGGTCCGGTTTAGTGACGAGACAGTTTAAACTTTCCCGTCCGAATGTGGAGTCACACGATAACATACGACGTTATGAGATTTTTTGTTTTGTTTTTGTATGTTGGGTAAAATAATACATTTTATTTATCCCGTTGCAACTGCATTTTTATGTTTATAGAGAATTATGTATTTATATAAATATATATATATATATATATTTATATATTTATATATATATATATATATATAATTTATTGATGGTTATTCAATATTATTTATTAGTCAATATGTTTTCTTATCTGATTCGAAATATAGTTTCTTCTTTACCTTTGCCCAATCATCTGAAGTGAAAATTTTCAAAAATACTGTCATTTTTCGTAATATGAATTTTCCACTCACCATTCTTTTTATATTGTTAACCGTAGCGATTAATAACTAAAATCGAATAAGAAAATTACATTTCCTTTGTAAATATCAAAAGAACAAATTACTGTTAGTGAACGAAAACTTGGAACATGTTGCAAAACATTTTTGAGCGACTGTACATTTATCTATTATAATAATGATTTATTTGGTAACGTCACTATAAACTAGTCATACAACACAAAGTTCTTATTGACGTGCCTTGGTTTGCCCCAAACTTGACTGATTAAGGAGACCTCTCTTCGTCTCGGAAGCTTTTAAGGACTAACGACATTTAGGGAGATTCAAATTTAATTATCCCCCTTCGTCAGCGTCGCCTAAAGCTGCCCTGTAGCAGACAAAACGAGGACAACTGTAATTACAGGAGAAACGCCACTAAGGTGGAAAGGCGCATCTAGAATGAATAAAAGAGATAGGTATGTATCGGGTGGGTTTGAATCGTGACGCCTCACTGTTTTCGCAATAACGGAAGTTTGGTGTCATTGTGGGAATTATGAAGCCATAGTTTATGCTGAGATCAGGTGGATGGTTTGATGTAACTTCGACGAAAATAACTCATTATTTAGATTTTGTCTCTATATAGTTTTTATATAGTGCCTTGTAACTAAAGATCGGCTTAAGATATAAATTGCTTCGCTGTGAGTTGTTATGAAGTGATTTGAAAACATGACTTGAAATAGGTATGTAAATGTCGTTTCCCGTTGACTTCTATACCTAGCATATATGAACTGAGGAACAAAAATACAGAAAATTTTGCTGTTTTTTTTTTATTAGAGAAAATATACAATATTTTACATTTCTAAAAGTATTACAATCAGAATTTAATCGAAGTTGACTTAACTTTACCAAAAACAAATATGATTTTATCGTACCATTCGGGTTGACAAATATTTTATCATGTACATTTTACAAATAATCTATGTATTTCAATGTTAATATTTTTCTGTGCTTACGCATATAAGATTGTATCAGTAAATATCTATTTTTTGTTATCCTTGATTTTATAAACCGTCTAATACCATCGTTTTCTTTTATTCCGGCTTTGTGGGCTAACCAAATCCCAACAACATAGTCACAAATCAAAATTACAGCAGTGTTCCTGTCATTCTTTTTATTGTGCTACAAAATCTGCTTAGGTCCTTAAGAATTAATTTTTAAAGCGTTTTTTCGAGGATAAGCTTGATTGGATGTCCCTTTATTCGTACATTTTTGTAATATAATAGATTCTGTTAGTGTCATTCCTCTGCCTGTCTCTTCTCTTCGTTTTAGAAGATCTGGAGAGCTAAGCAAAGTGAACAAGTTAGCAAAAATCCTTGGCGGAAAGTTCTTTTGAGCTATCGGGAAATGAATTTTGATACTAATGTTGCATTTATATACTGGGATTAAATGTAAATATATATATAGCATATATATATATATATATATATATATATATATATATATATATATATATATATATATATTTAATGAGATTATATATATATATATATACAGTATATATATAATTTATATATATATACATACATACATACATACATACATACATACATACATACATACATACATACATATATATATATATATATATATATATATATATATATATATATATATATATATATATATATATATATATATATACACACACACACAAAATGTAAAGCCGCACATATCGTTTAATATCCAAGAATTGAGGATTGATAGGTACTTCGTCACTAGTGAGATTCGAATCGCCTTCTAGTTTACAAAAAATTATGTATAGTAGTCAAAAGTCACTGTACATAGTTGATTCTAAACCAGGGAGCGGTTTTTTGAATACCACTAGTGACGAAGCACCTGTCAATCATAATTCTCCTTGGGTGCAAGGTATTTCCGAGATATAGTGAACTGGGTCTTAAACGATATGTGTGGCTTATTATTTGTGAATATAGAAAAGGTCACTGTGTATGTGGTAGAAAAATTACACACACACATTATATATATATATATATATATATAGTATATATATATATATATATATATATATATATAGTATATATATATATTATATATATATATATATATATATATATATATATATTATATTTAGTATATATGTACATATGTTAGAGAATAGATTCTAAAGAATCCAGTGATGCTGGTATCACTTTCTCAGAGCTTTTTTATAAGATCAGATATTTGTTTTAAGACATGTATGTATGTATGAGATTAAAAATCCTCTGAGGACTTTGTTGCATATATGTATGTGTGTGTGTGTCACTGTGTGTTTGTGAGAGAGAGAGAGAGAGAGAGAGAGAGAGAGCGTGTGTTTCACCTGTTATGGTTGATTCCAGAGAAAAAAAACTACAACCTTCCTTTCATGCTGCATTCATACCTTAACTGCTGAATCGTGGGTAAACCCCATGCAAAGTAAAACTACATAGAAGGTTGTTCAGCAATGCGATTCTGTTATTATTATTTTTCTTTCCCAGTTCATTTATTTTCCTTCGTTGTTCTTTTTCGATTTTTCTGTTGCCTGAAGTTTGTCAAAATTACCCGCTTCCATTTACCTTCAAAGTCTGATGTATTATGTTGCTGTTGTGTTTGCATAATTCGTATCACATTTTGCATTTCTGGTCGTTCTCGGCCGTCTTCAAATTGTTTTTAGTTTTGTCTTTCATTAAATTTCAGCCAAAAACATTTTTTTTATTTAACATGTTGACAATAAACAGAACAATCTCGCAACGAGTTGGCTTAATGTATCCACATCCATTACCCAAAGGTGACACGCGATAGATATTGATTGATTTTTTTCCCACGAATTAGCATCTCAGTAATTATGGTCATGGATGTAAATAATGAATTTAGGTGCACATTTTAAGACAGTATTTAGGATTGGACGTCCATATAGTTCCCAGAGGGATGTGTGACATGAGCACGATTTCGGTCTAAAGGATGTCTTTCTTAATTGGTTTCTCTTACTCGTAACGGTTCTAAGAATTATCTCGAATTTCTCCTAAACAGAGAAAATTCTAATTTTTTCCTAATCGACACGGCCTAAGTTCAGTCCCTCAGAAAAGAAACACCCGAGAAAAATTAATAGATAGAAAAAATACATTTATAGAAATAAAACTTTCCAGCATGTAATAACGTCAACTGAGAGAGCTACGATGCTCTTCCTTGGGGGACCCCTCTGAAGAATATCAAGTTACAGAATTTTTTTCCAGAATCTACCAAAAAGGTTTGGAGGCGTGAGTGGCGAGGCGTAAAAGGGTCTGAGGAAAAGCAATACGACTATTATACCTGTTGCCAAATCCAAGAAGGTAATCTCAGGTGCATCACGAGCTCAAAAGGCGCGTGGGGGTGTTTCCCTTACCATTAAGAGTGACAGGATGCCAGGTTCTGAGAGACAGCAGACTCCAGGTAATGGGATCACAGCCGAAGAGACTGTTACCGTGTATATGTGTGTGTGGATATATTTATTTAAGAAAAGAAAAAAACATACGTATCCCGTATTTCATACCTGCAACAAAACTAAGACATGATGCCTCGAATAACTTTGGCCCACAGCGTAAAAAAAAAAATAATTCAAACGAATAACGTATTTAAACAAAACTTCAGGAATTGTGTGTGATGAAGCTGATCGTTATACCGGGATGATGTTTTTTAAGGTGTCCTACAACTATGAAAAGGACGTAACGCCATGAATGCGAAATCATTCGGTCTCTCCCAAAAGAAGTTATTAATTCAGAGACCTGAAGAGTTCTCATTAGTGCGTCAGGAAGGATTCACCCAAGAACGTAATTTCGAGTCCTTATCCCGAATCAAAAGGTGTAAATGTCCTCTTTTTATCTGGAAGCTCGGAAGACGTCAGATTTTCTCTCTCTCTCTCTCTCTCTCTCTCTCTCTCTCTCTCTCTCTCTCTCTCTCTCTCTCTCATTCCGTCCCATTTTGTAATGCTTAGTCTCCCTTCTGCTTTCACTTGAAATTTCACGGTGTTATTTTTTCTTTGGCAATAAAATTCTCTCATTTATTTATATATTGAGGTTCATGCACATTTGAAACTTTACCAAAATGCTTTGCCTTATTAAATTCTGAGAAAGAGAGGCGGAAGGATTCTGTGTGCAATAACCAAACACAGAAATACGACCTTAATACTTGTCTTATCATCATAGCCGTTCCACCTCAGTGCTTGGATTAAGTGATATTGCAGATGAAGTGATTTTGAGTTTCGTGTTCAGCATTAGGTAAAGGGTAAGGTCAGACCTACAGTTTTTTCTTAATATCAGGATTTTTTTTTTTTTTTTTTCACTACAAAAGGTACAGAACTGGGTGATGTAATACAAGACGACGTGTCTGTTAAGTGTGGTCATTGTTCTACTCGTTACTTTTATTTATTACCAGTTAGTAAAACTATATTGAAACTATTGTGCTCACGGTTGTCTGATGGTGCAATATTAAGCTCTAAAATTTTCATGCGGTAATTAAATATTACTTCATGTAAGACAGAATTTTTCTCTCTTTAAGAGTTAATATTCTATATGGTATTCTTCTGACGATACGCTCTAATGTTCTGATTTAAATGATTTTCGCGTTATTTGGTGTAATACCATCCACCTTTCATGAGATTTTTCGTGACGACAGTATGACGTCATACTGTCACTACTGCATATCGAATTAGTTCGTTGTTGCTACCGCAAGTGAACTGTAAATTTAACGCGTGCTAACAATACTTTGTATAAATAGCAGCTTTGTTACTAATACACAACGACAGTATTAAGACTATATATTACGACTTTATTGGTAATAAACAACTTTTCCAATGCACAGCGAGGTGACTAGAAATAACAAAACTACTTTTTCCTGCGCATATTGATAAAGAACGACACTTAAGAAAACACACTGACATTGTCTTTTTTGCTTTCTCTCCGTTGCCTCTATACATGATAACATCCGGAGTTGGGGGAAATCATTTCTCTGAACGTGTTGTTCAAACTAAACGTTTTGGGATTCTCTGCAAAATAAACACAAAGGTGATGTTAGAAACTGTGGAACTCGTGAATGAAAATATAATATTTCTTATGATTTTGTGTGATTATCTACACTGTTTTTTGCAACCATTTTAACTGTAAAAATACAGCTGTATTAATCTTTTAAGGCATTGATTACCACACTCGTAACAATTTATTGATTATTGGATTATACAGACAGAAAAGCACTCAGTTGAACTGATAAGTGCCAGAAAAGAAATTTGATGCAAGGGCTTAAAAATGGAAGTCGAAGAGAGAGAGAGAGAGAGAGAGAGAGAGAGAGAGAGAGAGAGAGAGAGAGAGAGAGAGAGAGAATTCAGTTGATTTATGGGATTTTGACTGATTTGCGATTGTAAAACCAAGCCTGGACAAATTCAGGAGAGAGAAATGTACAAAGACTTTCGATATCTCGAGCAAAAGAACAGCAAATGGAAGCACAACAAAGTCGAACGAGTACAGGAAAGTAAAGTGAATTCAAGTATGTAATTGGCATCGTCGAGAATACAGACAAAAGATCCAGTCTGCGAAAGCTGCTTCAACCGTATCCCAAACTGCAGTGGAAACAAAAATATATCGGGTTATAAATTCAGGAGCCAAGTTTTTTTTATTATTACTGTAAAGAATCAAGGATATTCCGAAGGACATTGAAGTTTAGGAAAAGAAATTAGCATTATTATAATATGATCAAAGGAACGCTTCTTATCTTTCCGTATTAAAATTCTGATCTCTAATTATTTAATGTGGAACTGCGCCGCGCGCGTGTATAGCAACAAACCTTACCATTTACACATGTACGGATTTATGCGAACATGAAACTTTTCTCCCGTAGCGTTAGCAGTAAAGCGTCGTATATGTTAACGCCTTTCTGGTAACATGCAATTTATAACATTATTCGACAAATCGTCTTTAGACTTTTGTCGTCACTATTATATGATAATGATTCAAGCATACCTTGTATTTTTGCTTCTGAATCGCCCATGAAATTTCTTTTTAGCAGTTTCTGGTATCTCTCCTGAAGCTTCTTCTTACAGCTGCTTTGTAAGACTTTCGTACTTCACGCTATAATCTTGGAGAAAATGGAAATGAGCTTTCTCGTGCATAATGATTTTAGGATTAGCAATTGTTAATGAATGTTTTCTGAAAGATGATCCAATGAAATCTCCCTACTACTGGCCTGTTCTGTGAGACGAGTCAGGTATGAAATTAATTGACATTCAATCTTTTATAAAAAGCGAGCAAGGAAGAAGGCGGTGGAGCAAGAATGCCACTATAAGATCATATTAGCGTTCTTATTCCTTTTAGAACAGAAGTTGCTATTTAGACATGTTAAACGTCTATAGTAGGAATACTTTATCCATAAACACAACAGAATCTGTTTATTCACATATGCCAAGGACTCCAAATTAAAAAGGGACCTCCTGACTTCTTAGTCTAACTTACCACATTACTAACTTGACTTTTGGGCCTGAATACTGATTATGCAAGAATTCTAAGGTTTGTTGAAAGCTTCAGTAAATCTTGGATTTTCTCAGAAACCGAGATGTTCACCCAGCGCTCAGCCCTTCTCTTTTATCGTAAAACTCACGAAACTGGACACGATTTTTCAAGCACGTTCCCCCAGATATGACATAAAATGGCTTATCGTTGTATATCATTTTTTAAAATCGTATCCTCACTGTAACAAGACGTTATAATCGTTATAATCTTTTCAGCTGAAATATGTTGAAAGATGCCTTCGTTCACTAAATAATGATAACGGTTTTATCTATTATTTTACTTTGAAATGAATAAGAAACAGAAATTTAAATACGTAACAAGCCGGTTGTTGTGCATGTTTCATAACAGCCACAGCGCAGTCAAGGTAAAGTAGAGTTGTTATTCTTTTTTTTTTTTTTTGGAAGGTTGCTGTTATGCTAAAAAGAAAAACAGTAAACAAAGTATTTTTATGTTGAGGAGAAAACGGTATGATTAGAAAAGAAAAAAGGAATTACTGCATTCGTTCTAGAAACAGCACAGATGTTTTTTGGTGAAGACCAGTGCCCATTCTCATAGCTCAAATGAGGTTTTCCATTGCCCTCTGTTCTGTATATCAAGTCGCGAAGTTCAAAGGTCAAGTATATAAAAGTAGTCGACCCTATTGTGTTGTTCTGAATGCCCCATCCACTCCCCCCTCCCTTCACACACACAAACACACACACACACACACACACACACACACACACACTTCAGAAATTCTTTCGTCACGTTGTCGTAATGTTTGGTATCGGTTTTACATTAGTCGTTACATAAACTTTATATATGAAAATATGCAAAGGAAATAATGCAGAAACGATTGACAGTCTCATATTGGTATAGTCAACTAATTTCACAGTATATCAATAAAAGCAAAGGTACAAATTTTCACTTCTGAAGCCCAAACCAGGCAATAAAGTTAACATTCCTTTAGGGTGCTGTATCATATTACACCCACGTTTTGTAGTCGAAACATTTTCAGTAATCCTGATGATTTTCCTGGAATTTGTCCATAAAAAGCTAGCAGTTAGACGCCAGGAGAACGTTGAGTGAGTGAGGGAACGTCGGGAGTAGAACCTTAATATGTGGGAGTTTGCATAATGATGAGTGAAGCACATTCCAAAAGAATCTGGCAACAAAAATGTTGTCGATGAAAATTTCAGAGCAGCTTTTTGGAGACCGGAACAAGTGATTAAATTTGGAAGAGAATGAACTACATTTAGGAGAAGGAACCATTTGGACAGGATTTGGGCATTGTCAAAGTGAGATTTGCAGTCCCCATCGCTCATGGTTTTTTCTACTCTGCTGCCTGGGAGCATCTTTCAAAACATTTTCTTCTTGTATTTGTGCGATGTTTATACAAATATTTGAGTACGGGGAATAAGATATTTTACATGGATTAATAAGAATTGATAAAACCAAACAAAATTAAAAATAAGGAATAAAAAATCTAAGGAATACACCGCGAGCAGAAATGACACATAATTTGGAGATGAGTGATTATTAAGTTTCGTTGTGTTCATCGTGAATATTTAATTTCATAATGCAAAGGTACCATGCCTCGTGAAATCTGATTGCCAAGCTATCAATGGCTATCTTTCGGTTGGTGTTTTGTCCCATCAAGGGTAGATGAGTACCACAGAATGTGAGCAGTGCCAAAAGCAGTGTATGCAGCACACTTAGCGAGGCCCATAATATTAGCCTTCCACTGTTTATCATAATGCAAAATACCGCTACAGCCTGTATTAACAGGATTTTGGGAAAATGATCTTAGTCATTTTTGTTGCAGTAACAGCAATAACAGTACATTTTTTTTTATTTAATTCAGGCCTGCAAATAGAATGAGGAGCAAGAAACTGAGCAAACAGTTCACTTAAAAACCAAACAAAATTAAAAATAAGGAATAAAAAATCTGAGGAATACACCGCGAGCAGAAATGACATAATAGGCTTATGAAAAATCACATTGTCGCTACTCATTGTAGACCTATGTTCCACCAGGCGTTAGTTCCTTGTCGCCCACCACTCTAATGGTTGCGTCACACAATCTCCCTTGCCGTTGATATCAGCGGAAGCATTCTGCTTTTGATTACTTATTTACATTTATATTATAAAAACGGCATCAAAATGGACAATTTTAGATTTTATGGGTGCGCAAGAGCAAGTAGCATTAATGTTATGACAATTTTTTCTATTTAACATTCTGAACTGGAGGCTTGATGATGACTTTTTTTCAAATGCATCGAAGATGAGGAACGAAAGTTCTGGAAATTTTTCGTAACGGCTTTCGAAGTTTGGCTACGTGTTATTTTTTGCAGTTTTGAAACATAGATAGATTTCACTTTGGGAAACATATGGCCTTTGATTAGTGCTACAAACGTGTTTTATATCAGTAATAGATAAATTTGGAGCATGATGTTGCCAGTTAGTGAATTTTGAACGAAACTTAGCAGTCATGTTCTGAGCCCAGCTCACATTATATCTATATAATTAATAATTGATAATGCCTTTCTTTCGGATTAACACTTTTGGATACGTTTGTCACTACAAAACCTTAGATCCAAATACAAGAATATGAAATAATTCTGATTTCCTTTTCGTGATCAGGGCAGCAACATGACCTCGCTCAGATATTCTGGATGCGGGTTCGAATCCTGCTGCCAAACATCAGAATTACTTCCATTTCTTGCATTTGGAACTAAGGTTTTGTAGTAATAAACAAACGCATCCAAAAGTGTGAAGAATTCGAGAAGTTAAGAGGCATTGTGGATATTCGTATCAGTTGACCAAAATATTCATATATATATATATATCTGGTAAAAGTGATCAGTAGATTCTATATATATATATATATATATATATATATATATATATATATATATATATATATATATATATATATATATGTGTGTGTGTGTTGTGTGTAAGAGTTATTTATTTTGAACATAGAACATTTTTTCCAACTAGAAACAACCTTTTTTTTTATTCGTGTGATGTAAACTCCAATGTAAAAATGATTTTTTTTTTTTTTCATCAGCTTCTGGAGTCATTTTAATTTTTCAAGATATTTTAGTTTCTTCATTACACTATCGTCGTAGGTGCCCTAATTTTGAATTTTTTCTCTCTTGCAACAAACAAACCTTTTTTAATACTTATCTGTCGAAATGATTTCCATTTCATCAGTCTTCCATTTAATTCAGGATTTCTGTTGTGTATATATAAAATCCTCTTTTTCATACCTCTCTCTCTCTCTCTCTCTCTCTCTCTCTCTCTCTCTCTCTCTCTCTCTCTCTCTCTTCAGAATGCTGGGGACTTTTCCTTCGCTAATATAAAAGAGGAAGAGATTTTTCTGGCGAGGAGGGTCTAATCCTCGGCATATGAGAGCCACCTTTCGATTTCCTGATGCCTCTCAGAGCGCGTCCGTTTGTTTTTGTTTTTAGACGTCTAGGGTTTCAAATCTTACGAGAGCTTGTATTTCTCTCATATTTTAGGTCATCATAACATAAAGACAGCAAATAGAGCCTTAGATATTAACTTAATACTCCGAGAGGGTATTTGTCAATGGCTTTTGTAGTTCACCACAAAAATCGTTATGAGGATTAACGTTAAATTTCGTATCAAGTGGTTCATCTGTTTTATGTTTGTATTGATGAATTCTCTACAGCTTACAGAATGATCTTTTCTTTTCCTGAAAAAGAACTTATTTTCCTTATATATATTTTATAGATATATATATACATTATATATATATATATAGTTATATATATATATATGTAAATATATAATATATTTACAGTATATATATAGATATAGATATAATATATATATATATATATATATATATATATATATATATATATATATATATATATATATATATATATATATATATATATATATATATATATATATATATGTAATATATATATATATATATATATATATATATATATATATATATATATTATACTATGTATGTATAAATATATATATATATATATATATATATATATATATATATATATATATATATATATATATATAAATTGCTAGGCCAACGACTTTATTCAATATGGATGCAATTTACCATAGTTGACTAACTACCAGGTACATTAACAGAAGCCAGTGAGATTTAATGGATTACTTCCAGCCGGTCCACTTGGTTTGGAATCGACCGCAGGTCTTCTTGGTGAAGCGTCCTTTAAAGCCTATATAATTTGTTTACTACGAATGACAAAGAATTCGGTTGATTTCTTCGTATCAGATTTTCAAGTAAGGGCAAAAAATAAATATCCAGAGTTTCACAAGAGAGTAATGAACGTCATTATAAGATTCCCATAGAGAATTTAAAATGATGTTGATTTTATTTTCAAGATAATTCCGAGCCTTGAAGTATTTATGGATTAAAAACTTTGCTAAATTCCCCTGGAACTTGACAGACAACGTTTCATGTTACGCTAGAGAGATAATAAAATTCCATAATAAACGCTAAATTCTAGTATGAATTACAACAAAAACATGAAATAAGAAAGCAATATCAAGGACAAAATCTGGTATATATTTAAAGCAAGCTATCGAAATTAGGAAACGCACGAGACACGTAAACCTTGATAGTATTTTCTTCTGTGCAACGCTGGCTTTCGTAAGGTAAACATTTCCCAATTCCCGATTCAGTTTTACGAAACGAGTAAAAATTCCGCTAACCTCATTGCATCTCGTTAAGGAGTTGACAAACGTAGTCTCCTCGGTAGCGTCCGTGATGAGCCGCTTAAACGATAAACTAGTTATCTAAATTGACTTTTCTTTTAATGGGGCGGGGGAGAAACCGGACTGACTTTCTCCTAAAGGAAAGGTTGGTGTGAAACGAAGAATTATTCTCGAAAATTTTAAGGCCGACGCAATGCAATTATTTCGGCGGGACACGAAAATTCTCTACGGGAATAAAACTCCCTAATGGGATAATTTGCGAGGCCTGCTTTGCAAAGAGCCGGAACTCTATTCTTAATGCCTAGCTTTTGTAAGTTAATGGGATTTTGTATATATGTATGTATGTAGGTGTTATGTGTGTAGGAAGTCCCCATTTTTCTAGAGAATTAATCTTATAATTACGTTCTTCATTTAATCATTAAAATAACGAGACAACCTGCTGATTATGCTACAGATAACGTCGTCAGTTCCTCTTTCACGAAAAGACAAATTTTGCTGATGTCAGTAGCCTAATTCTGCCTTACTGCCCGTTCACCTAACTCAGAGGTCTCGTCTGCACTTTAACCTGAGTTTGTCAGAAAATTATATCGAATGGGCAGTGATCTCGTCGATATGTACTTAGTAAATAATAACGAATATTCTCACCAGTTTTTGAGATTCCAATTTAGTACTCTTCAGATTGCTAGTTAAATTTAACCCGTCTCCTCGTCTGTCATTTACCAGATAGTTCTTGATATAGCTGAAGATCTCCCTGTTCTGTTCACTACTAATCCTGCATCCCCCTTATAACTCCTGCTCTCGAGGTTCATAGCGCTCTTGCATCCTAGGCAACTGATAAGGCCTCAGGCTAAGACCGCAATACAGTACGATAATTTGATTTTGGCGAAGAATAGACAACTGTATTTTGACATCATCATCGCTTAGCTGTTGATTCCTAATTAACTTGCCGTCTGGTGATTTGGCTTCTAATGTAGTTGAAGCACTCTAGACTTTATTAAACTTTCACTTCCTCACACACCTGGAGGCAACGGTTCTTTGGGATTACAGTGTGAATGCAGGATTTGGCCGAAGGGGGTTAGTGCCGTCAGTGCACCTTATGCGGTGTACTCTAGTCATTACTTTTGGTTCTTTTCAGCGTCCCCTCGTCCCCTAGCTGCAGCCCCTTTCATTCCTTCTACTGTACCTCCGTTCATATTCTCTTTCTTCCATCTTACTTTCCACCCTCTCCAAACAATTGATTCATAGTGCAACTGCGAGATTTTACTGTCAATTTCCATTTCAGGGCTGAATAACCTCATAGGTTCCAGGGCTTGTCCTTTGGCCTAAATTCTATATTCAGTTATATTCAATGCAGGATCTACCAGACACCCTTTTTCCCCTGTCTAACTGATATTTGGTCATAATTTCCTGGAGTCTTCGGGAATTTTATTTATTATTCTCTGTACCTCAAATCATCCAGCACAATCTTGCATAAGGTTCTGCTAACAAATCTTCCAGCTTATTTGTAGCGTTTATCTAATTGGTCTCCTTTATCCTAGGGTTTTTGAGGGTCCTGTTCTTTTTGACTACTAATTGCATTCCTCTTTATCAACATTTTGTTCAGTTCATCTTTTCATTTATTCATTATTTTGACGATGACTTAGCCCTCCTTATGTCTTCTTTCAGCTCCCATACAACTACTGATGTTCTAAGTGTTTTCACACCACTAGAGTCTGGTTTTGAGAGCATATTAAACATGGGTCCCAACAAGTAATGAAAATCAGAGTTTCCAAATACCTCTTAGGCATATTTCTCTACCTACTGTTTCATCCAGTTCTTTCATTCTGTTCGATAAAAAAAAATAAATAAATAAGCCTGTGGTATCTATTCGTTGTTTAGATACTCCACTTTCAATTTTGTGGTAGAGTTCACACACTTAAGATTCCGAAATCTCAGTAAAACTCATTATTCCCTGTGTTTTTTTTTAATTAATTCCTTATGGAAGTTGTTATTTTTATGTTCCTTCTGAAACAAAATGAATCAAGTACACAAAGCCTTGTGCTCCCTTTAACATCTTACCATACTTCCGGGTTTCCGTAGGGCAAGGGCCCATCTGGTGTGAATTATTATTAATTATTATTATTATTATATTATGGTCTATCACAGTCATCCTGTTCGACTGGGTGGCTTTACTGTTTTATCTGGGTTGCATCCTGCCTCCTTAGGAGTCCATCACTTTTCTCACTATGTGCGCTGTTTCTAGTTGCACACTCTTCTGCATAAGTCCTGGAACTATTTGGCATCCAGTTTTTCCAGATTCCTTTTCAGGGATCTTGGGATCGTGCCTAGTGTTCCTATGATTATGGGTACAATTTCCAATGGCATATCCCATATCCTTCTTAATTCTATTTTCAGGTCTTGATACTTTATCAGTTTTTTCTCTTTCTTCCTCGTCTACTCTGGTGTCCCATGGTATTGCGACGGCAATGAGTGGTAATTTCTTCTTGATTTTGTCAATCAACGTCACGTCTGGTCTATTGGCACGTATCATCCTATCTGTTCTGATACCATAGTAACAGACAATCTTTGCTTGATCGTTTTATATCACTACCTCAGGTTGGTGTTCGTAGCACTTATTATTATTATTATTATTATTATTATTATTATTATTATTATTATTATTATTATTATTATTATTATTCCATCGAGGTCAAGAACAGATTTTTCTCCTAGCTGGCCCAGTAACGCCTGTCAAACCACAACTTTTCTCATTATTGTTTTTTCCCTTCGCTGCAGAGCTTTGGAACTTGCCTATTGTTTTCTTTTCCATTAATTCCTATTATCTTCCTTCATGTTTACTTGTTTACACCCCGCTGGCTACTGCTCCCATCAGCCTTGACGCTAAGAAAAACAGAGAGAGAATATTGTTATCTGGAAGCTTGTATATGGGATGGTGTTACGTCAGTACTGTAGAAGGGAGTTTAGAAAACTAAAACTAATATTGGGCGAATTGGTTAACTCTGGTTCAGTATTTTAGTTTTATTACATTTTTGTTTTGTTTTGTTTATTTATTTTGTTATTGTTTATTTGTTTTGTATATTTATTTGTTCATTTATTTATATTTACACGCCTGTTAGTGAATAGTGCACTATTCTATTTGGAATAATGTACAAAAGACTCATTTACTCTTCCACCCTGTTGGATATTTCCTGTATCGTGTAACACGCCTCTTTTTTTTTAAGAGGCTGGGCTGTCATCACCCAATAACTAACACTTTTCTTGCCTTGAAACACTTCACCTTTAGTATAGACAGAAACTAACCAGAGACAAAGCGCTGAAATCCCTCGATCTACGAACTTTGAACTTTCACTGTGACTTTCAGGGCTTCAGTCTCTCGTCAGGACATCAGCAAGTGGGAATTTCAACGAGAGTAATACGCCTTAGGCTTTCATCAGCCCTAGAAATTAGTTCAAATTCGATAAGCCGTCAGCCAGACAAGTCTCGTAAATCCGCTTTGGCGCAACTTTAGGCGAAATCCGGGACCCTCTTCCTCCTGCAAAGGTCTGTGAGGTCACGTCTTACTGTGAAATCTATTGGTAAGAGATTTGTGTAGCTAAAGTAGCTCAAAGTGCCTGTTTGCGAAAGACACCAGTTGGTTCAGAGAAAATTGAAAATTTCCCAAAATCCTTTATGTCCGTGCTAATGCGGCATCGAAGAGACTGTTAAGATACCTTGTAAATATTAAAGCATTAAATCAATTATTGGAAACAGTCCCTACCTTACCTAATCCTCTCTCTCTCTCTCTCTCACATGAATGAATGAAACCAAACTCACTCTTTATAATTTCCTCCTCAGCTCGTTATTTCGTTTTTTCTTTATAAGGCCGGGTATTCACGATCAAGATTACCTGCCATTCTGTCAGTTCACCGAGTCTGACGTTAAAACTTATGCGTAGACGACAGTTTGTGGGCGGAGTCAGTCCACTCACCAGAACGGACGAGCTGATGGAATTACCTAAAGTTCTTCCGACCGACTGACAGGTGACTGCACGTGTGGACGGGTAAGCAACGATTTCGTGACAGTTCGCCGCTGGATGTCATCTGGGCAGGATCTCAGTAGCTCTGATCAGAATATGAATAAATTATGTATAGGTCTAATTCATTTCATTATTAGACCCTGCAGCGTTATGTGTAGGCCGTTATGAATCTAAATTATAATTATAATAAACATTTTAAACAATATTTCCATGTGATACACATAATTTGGTGTAGGCTTAGGCAAGTGTCCTGCCTTTTTAGGAAAGTAGGCTTCACTGTCCATTTCATAAATAACTGAACCAACCCCCAGGTTCTAATTTAAACTCATTCATTAATATTGTATGAGAATATGCGTCTTTTTTCAATAAGAAATATTTCGACCATACTCTTTTACGCCTTTTCGTTTCTTTCCTATTATTAAGTGAGTTGCCGCAGCGGGTAGTCTATGCAGTTCCACCTCCTCATCAGCCAGCGGAGTTTTCATCGCTGCCACATAATGTTGCCACAATGAAGTCAAGACGAGAACTGAGGACGATGGCCTCCATTTGACGGCCTGACTGACAGTTCTACTGTTTTCAGTGGACGCTCATCCGTCGAACGGTCGCAGGTGAACTGACAGGTAAACCTGAGCGTGAATACCCGGCCTAGCTTGAACCCTCTTTCAGGTTTTACACTTAAACAAATGTTCCCGAGTTCACGAACAGCTGTGTATTGTCTTTTGTGTCATAGAGCTTCTTTCATCGTTTGAGTACATTTAGCTAAATTTAGAAAATTTTCACTTAGTTGAGGTCATCAGTTATGCTCACACCTTAAAAGAGAGAGAATAAAGTACTGCTATTCGAGCGTCAGTAAAAATCCAAGATAGTTTTGTTCATCTTCATAAAGAGCACCATTCACGCTGTGTCTGTGTCCACGACCTTTTCTGTTGACGCAAAGGTAATTATTATATATATAAAAATCAATCAGTTAATTAATGCAAACATGCATGTGTAAGAAGTAGAAATATTAAAGTGGTATCCAGTATGACTTATATAGACTTAGGACTAATATTTAAAAAAGACTGAAAGCTAATAACTTCCCCAGTGGTGTCTAGTTGTATTTTGACACAAGACTTGAGGTTAGGCACTCAGAAAATAAAGAAGAAAAACACGGAAAACAAAAAGCTGAAAAGAAACTTCAAATTGCCATGATCCACTAAACTACTCAAAGATTTTTGGTGGCCTTGACAGTGGTCTTCTTGTGTTGGAACTTGGAACACCCTGTCATCTACATCTAATTTGTTTTTTTACATATTTATCAACTCTTTTGCGATTTCCTTCCATACGCCAAGCATCCATATACCATACATGACTCTCGTGGAGAAGTTTACTCTTTCGAAGATTGATGGAAATTTCTTGAAACGGAAGACTAACTGTGACGTGTAATACCTAATTCTTATTTATCTAAATATTTCTTTGAACTTTCCTTCTGTCGAAGTGTTGAATTACAAATGGTATTTTCATAAATCTTGCATATTGCAACTTACTTATACTCAAAAGTTTCATTCCCTTTTTTTATGCTGTGTGAAGTACTTTTTCTAGGATTTTTTTCTATTTACATGAAGTAATGATGAATAAACCGAAAATGTCACAGATGAGTGAAAAGGTTGTCTATTCGCAGGCTTTTTATTGTAATGTATATTTTTTTATTTGTGTAAAAACAAGAAAATGACTCTGCCTGAATTTCCTTCACAAGCCAAGAGAATGTCCCAGTTGAGTAAAAATTGTAATGAAGGTTTAAAAACGGTGTTTTTCTTTTTTTTTTTCCGGAATAGTAGCAAAAACGAAAGTAAAATACGCCATAGTATGAAAGGAAATTCGTTGTCAAATGTGATAGTTTTGTGTTTTTCCAGAATTAACTGAAAATATACTTGTTGAAAATAATGATTATAAAACCCATGAAAATTAAATTAAAACGCGTTTATTTTCCAGGCATAACAAAAATAACTTGTCCATGACAATTTCGCAAAGTTTCGCCTACAAAACTACAGCAATAAGGGATAATGAAAAGTAGAGAAATTAATTACGATATGCATAGAAATGAATGGATTGAATTTCTTTCAATTCACGCCAGAACCGCTTGGTAGATAATTCAGCCATTTATATGCTCCTAAAAATGTGTAACATCGGTAAAGCACGATCAGGCGACGGGATCGTTTTTCCGCCTGGTTTACCGGTGACGTTGGAGAAGGATTTTTGAAAGTGCGCCAATGGTTACGATTCAATTTCATGTACGGCTGAGGAAAACTTGGTCGATTTGATATTACAAAATGACGTCGGGACTACCATGGTCATCAGTGCAGAAAATAACCTATAAGGACAGGTAAAATGTACCGTATAAATCGTAAGCACCAAGTTTCAAACCAGTCAGAATGTTTTGATCTTATAAAAAAAAAAAGCGCGTCTATGTATTAAATTCCAGTTAACTAATCGAGATAAATAAAACCTACGCCAGAGTCGTTACAACTGGGTTTTAATCTGTAAATTAAATAGCGGACATTTGAAAGTCTTAACACTGGTAGTAAAGAATAGCGTTTTGTAAGGAGCTACCAGGAAATTTTTAACCCTTTTTTTCTCAGTGTCTCACCAGCTCCATGTTTTGCCAATGATAAGAGGCAGTTATGAAATTTGGATACAACTTCATAAATACATTTATCAACGTCCTATAAAGGTTTTGTCGAGGTGCGTTAAATTACTAAACATAAACTTCGTACCATGGGTTTGAAGAATTAGCCCACAATATTTGAAGGCCCCGGACACCATGTTAGAATTCAGTGTCTTGAATGGAAAGGTGTACACATTCTAAATTTCAAACCTCAGTTTAGTTTAGGTCTTTGGTTGAACGGTTAAATATTTTCGGTTGTCTGGCTCCCAAGTTATTGCACTAAGACAACTTTACTACTTAGGTGGTTGCATTTTCCAGAAAGTCAAAAACATCTGGATCATTTGCTTCAGAAATACCATGAGCTGGTAAATATATCAGTTCTTAGGTTACAACTGCATAAACAAATGTGTCGGTCTCGATATGACAGTATGATGACAGCAGCGCCACGTCAAAAAAAAAAATTATATATTTAAAAACGGTTTGGGACTAATACTAACAAATTCTACAGCGTAATTCTTTTCTCTCTGAATGGTTTATACAGTATAGTCAACGATTTTCCTTTCTGTCCTAGGCAGGAAACAAGGTTCTGCGCTTGGTTGCATCGCCCTATGTATTTTCGGAGAGTCCCTGGTAGACGTCAGATGAACGATAAGCTGCGAGAGCTATTTTAGTTAATTTCGTATTCTAACATTCTTTCTTCATTTGTAGTTTTGGTTTTGAAGTAGTGATATTATCATGATTGTTATCTCTTGAATATACTTACCTCATACTTGCAGATAACAAAATTCATATGTTAACAAGTAAGTGAAAAGAAATACATTATTCTCTGAAACCCTCAACCCGCCCAGTATCACATTTGTTGCAACGGATATTTAGATATTTACCAGAAGTTTCCTAAAAACATCTTGTAAATTCATCTCCCAACAAAATCACTTTCACCAAGATCCTCTTTCAATCAGGGTCTCTAGACCTTGCTTTCAGTGACAACAACAAACGCCTTTTAGATGCGTATCGTAATTTTATTTCTTGATAGCTTCAGCAGTTGAATGTTCGTCGTGTACTCATGTCCTTACAGTATACCGTTGACATACTATCATGAATATCGGGAATAACCTCTCTGGTGACTCTGTGGTCATAGTCACTACTTTTGTTGTTCCCCAACCAGGCGGCAGTTTGCGTCCCACTAGTGCCGAAACATTTGTCAGTTATAATTCAAACCCTTGGGTGTAAGTTATTCCGGGAGGTATAGTGAACTGATATTAAACGAAGTCTGTGGAATGTTATATATTTATATATATATATATATATATATATATATATATATATCAATATATATTGTGTCCTTTGTGTGTGTAAGCATCTACTTTGGCACAGGGATGTCCTTCCAAAAAGATACTGTCATATTACAGTAATGGAAGGAGCTGACAGTCTTAAGTCCTCTACTGGAAAGAAAGTTGTCGTTAGCTGAAGGACATACATATATGCAAGCATACAGGCATCGGCCTTTTATATATCACAGTAGAATAGAGCTCCACAAAGTTAATGAATATGGTGGTCACAGGTGAAAATTTGACTTTCGTAGTAGGTATTATTGCTGTGTGTGACAATATGTTAGATAGGTAATCTGTCAAAAATGCGATACAAATATAGTGAAAGGAAATACGTCATTACAACCTTTGTGCAAAAACTCACAATTGAGTAGAAGGAAACCAAATGAAATTCTATAAAATAACGTGAACTCCACAAAAAACTCACAAGATACACTTAACAGCTGACATTCACAGAGAGAGAGAGAGAGAGAGAGAGAGAGAGAGAGAGAGAGAGAGAGATGGGGTGGGGATTATTCACGGAAAGAAATGAGAGAGAGAGGAATTATTTATGAAAAGAAATGAAAGAGAGAGAGAGAGAGAGAGAGAGAGAGAGAGAGAGAGAGCTACTATGGAAAGGAAATAGTTTAAAGAATGAGAGATTATCTATAAAATCAAATATCTCCTATTTTTTAGCACTGTGATAAACCTAAGGACAAACAGCGATACAGAGAGGCAAGTACAAAGTAAACACAAATGTATGGCATACCAGCAGCGCATAATACATGACTCGCATCCAACAATACACCGACTCATTTGCATTTATATTGCTTCCTTAATGTCTGCGTTATTCATTCATGTGAAATATGAAGAACAATTTGGCTGTATATTCGCCGGAAAATGATGTATATACAGCTGTAAACATTGAACATTACAATCTTTCGCAGTTACGGCACACATACACGTAAGTTTAACCATTTGTATTCAAAACTTACGCATACATCTGCACGCACACACAAACACACACAGGAACAGGAATATATATATATATATATATATATATATATATATATATATATATATATATATATATATATATATATATATATATATATACACACACACATACATACATACATATATATACACATACGTATGTATGCATGTATGCATAATAATAATATAATAATAATAATAATAATAATAATAATAATAATAATAATAATAATAATAATAATAATAATAAAAGGAGCCCATAAAAACACCAAAAGGGTAGAAAGTTATAGCTATATTTCGGAGACACTGTCCTTCTCCCTCAACAGGCAGGTAATGAATGCAATAAGAGTTAAAGAGCAGTAGTATTTATACCAACGACGGAATATTCCAGAAGTCAGCCGCTACGTCACTCCTGTTGACAACTTCTCCTGAATCTTATTAAACGCTGGCTGGAGGAAGATTCAGATCTGATAGATAAAATTTTCCTCCAGCCAGCCATTATATAATGTTCTACCCTTTTGGTGGTTTTATGGGCTCCTTTTATCAGATGGATTTCTGTTTTAACAGAAAATAATTATATATATATATATATATATATATATATATATATATATATATATATATATATATATATATATATATATATATAGAATTTGGACATTAATCAGCATTTATCCTTTTATCAGCATTATCCTTACGATACCCATGTAATTTTATTTTATAAACAAATAAAATACACGTGCATTGTAAAGTCTGAAATTTAGCACATACTTCAAGAATGATAACTTAAGCAAGGGAAAAATAGTCTTGCATAGAGCTATAATTGCTCGAAACTGTGTTGATTAAGAGATGATTAATATTTTACTTACGGAAACATGAAAAATGCAATAACGACTGAATCTGTGACTAAAGAGGAGAATAACGTACCTTGTGCATAAAATTCTGCTGTATGTTATAGTTTTTCAAGAAGAACGCTCTTTTCACATCAGCAGTGTTTATAAAAACTTGTTATATTACCTTCCTGGTGGCGTAGCTGGAATAGTTGAAGGATAGTTTAAGCACCGAGCACACGAAAAGTTTGCTAGCTCATCGAGAAAACTTGTCTCGGAGCTTGAGAGAGAGAGAGAGAATGTCTGTTCCATTACCTTTTTCCTCTTTTCAGTTGGTTGGGTAATGCGCAACTTCGCGTAAAATCAGTAAGGCCAATAAATGCTTGCCTGATTGAAACGCCTTTTTACGAAAATAGAAATAAGCTTTTGGAACACGAGGCCCTTTGACTCATCACTCACTGTCATGTATGGATCATATCTCTTCTAGAACGGGAAGTGATTAACGCTTATTGATTAATAATTAGGAATGAGCATCTTGTAGTGCATCTTGCTGTTCGTTCTGTGTCCGGTTCCCTGGGACATTCTGGGTCATGTGCACGTTAAAAATATGTGCACCACAGCAGGGCGCCTCGAAAAAGAAGGGAGACATCTAGAACAATCTTTAAGCTTACGGGAACCTAGGTTGCAATTCTGACATTAATCACAGTGAAAAGGTATCGTGTATTCGGGGTTGTTAGTTATAATGTTTGACTTTTTCGTAATTTATTTATATTTATTCAGTGGCACATTCATAAAAATTAGGAGGTCAGTTGCCAATTTGATCCTAGGCCCTTCCCATTTCCAAAAAAATAATAAACAAATAAATAAAATTCGTTGTGCCTCGGTTGGTCTAAGCAACAAATTATATACCTTATTGATACCCTATTGTTTTGGTGGCAGGAAACGTACTGTAAATATGGGCAAAATAGTTTTGAACAAAATTCAGTGCACTAAGAAACAGTCAATGAAGAGGTTGTTTTTAGTGGACACTTGCAAGGAATTTTATCTTAACATATTCTGTTGTTTTAAATAACTCGGATTAAATGAGTTATATTTCTGGTAGTAAATTTCTAAAAAAAATTTTTGGTAAAAACTTTTATAGTAGTATGTCACAATAAATTGAGAGAGAGAGAGAGAGAGAGAGAGAGAGAGAGAGAGAGAGAGAGAGAGAAGAGAGAGAGAGATAAAGCAAGGATCAAGAAACAAATCTTAATGTAATTTATAAAATGGTTTAGGAGCACATTCATGGAAAAGTATTTGTAGCTCTTTCAATGAATATATCTTTGAAACAGTCATATACTGTATATGCAGTATATATATATATATATATATATATATATATATATATATATATATATATATATATATATATATATATATGAGTTAGCTTTTATAGTATATATATATATATATATATATATATATATATATATATATATATATATAGAGATATATATATATATATATATATATATATATATATATTTATAAAATATATATATATATATATATATATATATATGTATATATATATATTATATATATAGATAATATAGTTATTCACACAGGCACGTACAAAAAAAAAAGAAACAGGAAAAAGGAAGATCGTCCAAAATTTTTGGTAGTTTAACTGATATTTATTTTTATTCTTATTAGCTATGCCCTAAAACGACAGTTTTGCGGAGAAAATGAAAACGTACCCAAATAGTTCAGAAGGTATTCTCACATGTCAGAGGATAATGTACGGCACCTATTCGCCTCTCAAAATAACACATTCCATCATGCCGGAACCCTTGCAGGACCAGAAGAGACCACATTGGGGAAACAAAGACCCCTTTCATTATACGATATATATGCCTCTAGACATGTCCGATGATACCCCTAGAGAGGAGGGTTAATATCGAGTATATCCCAACCTTTTCTTACTAAAACAACCTCCATCTCGTTTTTCGCAGTCGCTTGAAATATATTTTCCCAAGAACAATGTTCCTCTCTCTCTCTCTCTCTCTCTCTCTCTCTCTCTCTCTCTCTCTCACACACACACACACACACACACACACACTAATTCACGTAAAATTCTTTCCCAAACCACAACATATCCATCCATTATAAGTTGTAATTAGCGTCTCTTTGTTAGCTCTTTCTGGAATCCTGTGAAAAGCAGAGAGCGAATTTACCCTAATGCTCTGAAGGAAATGGTGTCAAGATGCAAATGGTTCCTTTCTTCTCAACTTAATGGACGATTCATGCAAATACCTGGAAAGAACAAACACTTCAGCCATAATGAAGGATTTAAATTTTTTCATGAACACTGTATGTATGTACAGTATGTATGTATGAATACATGTATATATAGCTTATATATGTGTGTAATATATATATATATATATATATATATATATATATATATATATATATATATATATATATATATATATATATATATATATATATATAGATATATATATATGTGTGTGTGGGTGGGCGGGTATTAGTACGTCCAGTTTAAGATTTTATTTATAGCTATTTATATTCACAAATCACGAGAAGAGCCAAACTAAAGTTTTCAGCCCTAAAACGGCATCAGTGGTTGTAAAGGTTGTTTAGTCTTAACACCATGAGTGTCAAAATATTGCACACTGTTAAAGTTAGGGTTGTCCCTCACAAAATTGTGTTTGTACAATATGTGATGTGAATGTAACTATTTAGAATTTTTGATTCCTGTGATTATAATGTCAAAATAGCTGATTAATTTCCTATTTCAATAGTATACCTTTATCCTTGGCATTATATGTACTGTATAGAAAGGAAGACGATTAGAATGTAATAGCATCCTGTATAATTGCACAGGGAGGAATTACAAATCAGAAATCTTGCAGCTGGGTTCCATTGCTGATTTTTTTCTCAGTTACCGTTGTTTTTAGAGGTGGGATAATAATACTGCCCTTGTGTCGGTAAAAATAAATTTAGATTAGTGTTCTTGTTCGAGCAAGGAAAGGATACGAAAACTGTAGTTTAACATGTCACCTTCATCCTTGCCTTTCGCATTTTTGCCCAGGCGGCCATTCGCCTGGTGGACTTCGGGTCGGTATGACACATAAGAGTTTTTCCTGACGTTATTCGTAAGGTAAATAAATTTAAATTGTTATTTATTGTGATGTTGAAGTTATGGAACATATTTCATCGATTTATTTTAACTATTCGTTAGTTGGGGATTGGTTAGATTTAATTTCTACACAATTGTTACTTAAATATTTGGGTTCTTGACATGCCAGAATTGACCAACCAGTGGTCATCTTGCAAAAGAAAACACGTGAAATGTTAGGACTAAGGTATTTTCATTGGCGTTGGCCTAGGTTATGTATTGCTCAGGTAAAAGTGCATAGGGAAATAGCTTAGCAGAGTACCAAGAATGGCCTTATGTTTGAAGTTGCTTGCAACAACCATGGGTGTTCGGTATTGGAGACAGCTGTGATTCAGTAGGCTTGTAGGATGGTGTGCTAAGTGTTAGGGATATCTGGGTGTTAGTATATCTAGGCCCATGAGGAGTTAATGATCCATTCATCAGCTCCTGCAGATGTTGGAGATTTTATGCCGTATTCATGTCTCTTTTAGGCCTACTGTAGGCTTCATACAAAAATTGGTAAATTTTAACCTTAAACCATATCACATTCAGGGGTTGAAAATATTTCAAGCTATGTTGTAGACTATCAGCTAGGCCTATATGCTTTTAACGTTTTTGAGGGTTTTATTTCGTTAGCATATGACTAGTATTTTAGATACTGAACTCCCCTGGCCCCATATCTCCTACAGTTGAGGGGACCACAGAAGGAAAGCAGGGTTTTTGGGAGGAGGGATATAGGCCTATCACAAAATTTCTGAAATGTACAGATGGATTTAGCCTAACCTGATGTAGGAGGATGGGTCCATACTGAGTCAGCTGTCAGTGGACCTCCCAACCTAACCTAGGGTACTGGAGCCTAAAGTAGTCAAGGGACTTGTCCCCTGAATCTTCCACCTAACCTAAGGCATAAATTGAAATAATAGGGTTGTGACATAACCACATTTAATTTACTCTAGGGTACCAGGACCTCAACTAACTTGGGGACTTGGTAATTCTAAGCCCGCTGTCTGCGGTGAGGTAGCCTATGGCAGTTGACGTTTTTTTAGAACTTTACCTGCTGAACAAAATTTTTCAAAATTTTGTCGGTCGGCTGTGACTATGCGTAATTGACACTTGAAGACCACCCAGTACCGTGGGTCCCCTGCACTGGCGCATACAGCTCAAGGGTAAATTACAGTTTAGCTGCAGCTGACGGGCAAAATGTTACCCTAAACTCATGCAAAGCAAGCAAAGCAACACTGAAAAACGTCAAATGCCACAGGCTACCTCAAGTGCACACACTAACCGTTGCTTGCGGGGCGAAGAAACGAAAACGGTAAACAAACTGCCATCTTGGGTTAAATAACCACTAGGAGCCATATGTTCAGCAGGGGGAAGGTGGGGGTACTGCACAAAAGGTACATGTTGGTAAAGTGACGTAGACTGTTTATGTAGAAACATGGCGTTAAATGACAGTTACCAAAAAATAATAACGCTCCTACATGAAAAGCACTAAAAGTTAATAACACCAAAACATGGTGAACTAATTACCTAATAATAAAGAAGGATAGTTTAGAAACCTTACCTTAAAGGGATGGAGGGTACAATTCAGCTGCGCTTTATTTAACGCTGCGTGGAGCCTCAAGCTCTCCAGCGATCAGATACAACAGTTGTCCCTTCGGAATAATGTAGACCTTATAACCAAGGTTAGCAATTGACACAGGTAAGTGGGCAAATTTCTTGGTTACAGGCTCAGAGGAGCGTGGAGGTTCCGGGGTGACGTCCACCATAGTGCTGGGTTGAAGAGTGAGTGAACTGTGCCGGTGAACTGCACCGGAACAGGGTAGGAAGGAATTTCAAGCTAAAAGTGTATTTCTGCTTTCAGTTTTGGAAGCGGAACGTAGCTGCGCGCTTTATCCGCATTTTTTAAAATAATCTGGCAGGCTCGTATGCTCTGGCAAGCGGTAATATTTAGCTGCGCGCGCCAACCACAGGCTTACAAAACATGTAAAAAAAGGTTTCTGTTAACTCACTGAGAAAGTGGTAAATGAAACGTCCTGTAAGACCTTTCTCCTCCTACCCCATACATGCTTCAGGTGTCTGCCGACAAGTGTAAAGTAATTTTTGTAAGTTATTTAGGGTAAAATCATGTTGCGAAGAGACGTCAATATATTTGTGAATGGAAAACCACTGGGAAGAAGGTTGTAGGCACAAGCTACAACCAATAGGAAACGGTTATAAAACAGTTGAGCAAAAGGCTACATGTAACTGAGTTTTATGTATCCCCAAATTCTCCCACCTGGGTGAAACGTAATGTTGGGGTAACGAAAAACGTGATTGGTTGGGTACAGCCACCCGCCAAAAACCCACCAACTACTCTCTCAGTTGGAGGCATTGATGAACCGAAAGCTCCTGTAAGATAATAGCGACATGGCCTGGAATCAGCAGTAGTAGTGGTATGTGAAAAGTGCCTTTGTAACGGCTCGCACTGTCCATTTATTCCCCTTATTTTTACGCTTGTTTTTCGTGTTCCAAATGACATATATAACTGGAAATACAACAATAAATTGCCCAAACCTTTTCCCAAGTTATTTACCCCACCCAGAACCCCTGGATTCCCAACGGGTCCCTCACCGTGAGCTATTCTCGAAAGTGTTTTACCCACCCAGGACCCAGATTCCCAACCGGTCCCCCTTACCGTCGGCTACAGTTCTAAGGTAATTTATAGCTTAATTACAGCTGAGCGACAAAATATTACTTTAAATTCTTGTTCAGCAAGTAAAGTTCTATAGATAAATGTCAGCTGCCATAACCTAGCATGGACAGCCGGGTTTAGATCTATGGGGACTTTTTCCCCCATAGACCCCCAACCTAATTCCCCCATAGACCCCAGCCCAATTTAGGTACCAGTGGCATTACCTAACTTGGTTAGCCTTAGTTTTCAACATTCATTTTATTAAATAATCCGGCTGTCTCATGAGTTAGACTATGGCAACTGATGTTTTTCTATGTTATTTTACTTATTTACAAGAATTTAAAGTCATATTTTGTCCGTTGGTGTAAAAACTGTTTGACCTTGAAGACTCACTACGACAGGTAGATCTAAGCCACATCCACGGCGAGCCCCACCTGCCTCCATAGACATGTTCAAAATTCTAACCAGTAAACACCCCTAAAAATACCAACCAACGTACCGCAGGAGTGCTTACTGGTTACAATTTTGCCATTGGCCATGAAGTGGGGTGGTATTTCATGGGATGCTGGCTTAGACCTACCCTACGTTAGGTAATTCAAGGTGTAGTCTTCAAAGGTCAATTACAGTTCAGTTACAGCCCAGACAAAAATATTACTTTAAATTCTTGTAAAGCAAGTAAAACAACATAGAAAAAACGTCAATTGCCATAGTCTAATTCATCGTGGACAGCTGGCTTAGAATTACCTTCATTTCAGTAACATTAGTAGTTTCAAGATACTGGAATCCCTTGTATGCTATGATGATGGGGGACCACAGTGGGAAACTAGTTTTTGGGCGGGCGAAAATACAAAACAAGTGAAATGACAAGGGTGTAGTTTAACATCCCTTGACAGCCTACTAATACAAGCTCTGGTTCTGATTAAGATAAGGCTTACTGAATGCTTGTTCAGTTGCTAAGTTTTTACTGTAAACCATAATTGTATCCTTGAGTCAAAAATAACATTTTCCTTTTTAGTGTGTCTTTTGTATGTTTGATGTTCATTTTGGTAGCAAAATATTAAGTTAGGCCTTGTTTTCAAAATACTAGACTCCTATTTTTAACCTACAGTTGAGGGAACCACAGTGGGAAGCTGGAATTTTTGGTTGAGGGAAATTATAAAGGGTATTCTGACATCCTCATGATATTTCTGAGAGTGAAGAGTGTGATTAATATAGGATTAATTGAACATTTTTTTTTAATGTCATCACATACTAGGTGAATAAGGACCTGGTAACGTAGGTTATGTTAGAAGACTCAGTGCCATTGGTTAGGTTAGGTGTGGTCACAGTGATTTTAATTTTCAGTGCCATAGGTTAGATGGGGGATCTGCCTTGGTTAGGTTAGGGCACAGACCAAATTATTCTAATTTACAGTGCCCCAGGTTAAGTTAGGTGGGTGTCAGCGGCTGGTAAAGGTTCAGAATGGGCTATTAAGGAATCTGTGCCCTAGTCAGGTCAGATACATCCTTGTATTTCACTACTCCTGGTTTTTCCCCACTCAAAAAATAACCAATTTGTTAGCGAAATGAATGTCAGACTTTCAAAGCACACATTTATATGTAGGAAAGTCATATTTGAACTCCATAAACGATTATGGTTTACGGGCTGCTCGAGGAGCAAGAGCCTGTGCTGGCACAAGGCCAGCTAAATCTTAAACAACAACAGCGATTATGGATTAAAGTAGAAATATGTCAATAGTACATTTTTACTCTGAACCATAATTGCAGTTTGAGATGATAACATGATTTTCCTATTGTTTAATGTGTACTTTGAATAGTGGTTTATTTTTCCAGCAGATAGGTAGTTTTTGAGATAATGGACCCCTTTTACTTCCTCACTCATGGGAGGTTTGGGATTGAGTTTGTCCCTCTAAAGCTGAGCTACAGTTTTTATTGCTTTCAACTGAAATACCTTCTGTGTAATGCTTTGACTGAAATACCTTTTTGTGTAATGTTTTGACTGAAGTACCTTCTGTGTAATGCTTTTGACTGAAGTACCTTCTTTGTAATGCTTTTAACTGAAGTACCTTCTGTGTAATGCTTTTGACTGAAATACTTATGCATAATGCTTTTGACTGAAATACTTATGCGTAATGCTTTTGACTGAAATACCTTCTTTGTAATGCTTTTGACTGAAGTACCTCTCATGTACCAACATAAGATTTCAGTTTTCACACTGGCACTTTCTTTAGTACATACGATGAACACAAGAATGATTTTGCTGTTATTAATATTACTGTAGACATGACCTTTCCAAATATAGAATTGTAGATTGTTAGAAGTTTCTCTTAAACTGTAGTTGGAGTGCCTACGTTTAGTTGGCCAAGGCTGTCATCTGCCAGTTGACACGTTGGTACCCAACACCAGGTAGCAGTAGGTTCCGACAGACCTAACCTTTCCTATAGTGCCAGGTCCTGACCTAACCAGATGTAACCAACCTAACCTAACATAGGGAGGCATGCCCTAACCTGGCCCGGGGGGGCTTTGCCCTGGACCCCCCCCCCAGAAAGCCAGCTAACACAAATTGGGTCGCAGAACTACTTACCTTGGCGGAGTGATTGTATTCCAGGCAGAAGGTGTTGCGCGGCCTGGCCAATTAAACTGTAAACTACCCCTGTAGTTTTATATATGACACTTACCAAGTAGTTACAAAGCTATAGTTTCTACTTTCAACAACAGCTTAGAATTGAACATCGCGGGTAGCACTCTTTTATTTTGGTGCAGGTAGGTAC
>NC_089756.1:45912382-45927382 GCF_040412425.1 Macrobrachium rosenbergii
GTCAGCTCTCCGACTACTATTTTAAAAATCAAAATGGTTGGCTTTCTTCAAGGTTTTCTTTCCAAATCATCTTCAGTTATAGTCTTTGTAAACCTCCCCACCTTTTTTCTGCCTTTTTTCGAAAGTGACCAGGCCAAAATGTCCAAATTAACAAATCTGAATTCTTATTTGCTATATTCTCAAAGACTTGAGAATTTTATGACAAAAGTTATTTTTGTATAGCGAACAATGGAACCAATTAGTGGGGAAGCCCTTATATTGTGGGTTTCAAGATATCCAAGATAGTTGTAGTGTGCTTCAGTCTCTTGTTTTCCTTGTTAACCATTGAAAAGAATTCTTGAATGAACCAACATTTGCCTGATTGGGTCTTGATTCACTGTAGAAACGGCAGTCATTGCGTCACTCCCAGACCCGTCATCTCTATCTCAGAATGAAACAAAAATTTTCTAAAAACTTATGAAACAATAATCTGTAGTCTCCAATCTCAACTCGTTTCCTTAAAATAACCTTTGAAGGCCGTTTCTTTTTATCTCTCTCTCTCTCTCTCTCTCTCTCTCTCTCTCTCTCTCTCTCTCTCTCTCTCACACACACACACACACACACACACACACACACACACACACACACACACATAAGGTCGTATGTATCCTTAAGACTGTCCATCATAAACTTATTTTGTATCTCTCTCAAAAGATCATAATATGTAGATTGACATCCATTACGCTAACCGATTACTCGAGTGATGCTTCTTGCAACGGCACTCATGGGGATGTACCCGTACCACAATTTAGCTTCGCTTTAACGTTTGGGCTTAAGCTTATCACATTCAGTATAGAGAATAGTTGGTACCACAAAGTACATAAGGAAGAGTTTTTCCTTTTCTAATATATTTTATCATCCTGGAAGCCCGGTAGGGTTAGTGCCTTTAGTGCACCTCTCGAGGTGCACTGGAAATCTACTAAAGATTTTATGCAACTTTCCTTTGGCCCGTAGCTGCACTCACTTTTTAATATTATACTTTACCCCCATACCTCGTCTTTTCTTCATGCTTGTTCTATCCAGCACTTTAACTCACTCTTTTCATTGCTTGAAGCACTTAATAGCTGAAAGTGCCCCAGTACTTGGTTGAATGCCGAATTTTCGTAAATCATCATCAAAGAGGGAATATGGATGTAAGATAGTGTATGACAAGAAACCGTAGGATGTTCACCCTGTGTAGGAGGATCAAATTCATCAGAGGAAGTATGGTCAGGTTTTAACTGTGTTTTTGAACATATGGTTGTGAGTCTGACTGTGCGTAAACAGATGCCTATATTTTGATATCGATGTAATATAGTGTATGACAAAGAAACTGTATGATGTTCACCCTGTGTAGGAGGATCAAATTCATCAGAGGAAGTATGGTCAGGTTCTAACTGTGCATGTGAACATATGGTTATAAGTCTGATTGTGCGTAAAGTAAACATATGCCTATATTTTGATACTTTTATGTATCTATATAATTGTGAATATAGGTGGTGAGACATACATACATACATATATACATACATACATACATACATACATACATACATACATACATACACAATATTTAATTATATTTTAGGAATGGACTGAAAACAAAGTTAGATAACAGGCGGATATATGAGCATGATAAGCTTGAAGGAAAATTACTCACTTTAATACTATTCCCTCTTTGCGCTTCTTCGTTCTTTGGCTGACGAGCTATATCAACATCATCCATAACGTCCCCCCTCCCCCCACCTCATAAGGTGGAGGTGGTACCCCATCTTCCGGGCTACTGCTCTCATCACTCTTCCCGATCGGCAGCAGTGATTCATGCGAAATTCCTAAATTGGAATCACGCTCCGTAGAATCTTGACGGGAATCTTGAAAGAAATCCTGTCGTGAAATGATCCCAACACTTTTCTTGCTTGTAGGTTGGACGTCCTTTTTCACTTTAAATACTTATGCAGACCATACTGCTTATAATAAAAAATAAAGAACACTTTTATGAGTATCTTCTGTCTGAAGTGGAAGTATTGTGTATAGAAAACCTTACTCAGAATAAGTAAAAGATTAAGACGACATCTGTGTTGGGTAGA
Source organism: Macrobrachium rosenbergii (assembly GCF_040412425.1). Classification (NCBI taxonomy): domain Eukaryota; kingdom Metazoa; phylum Arthropoda; class Malacostraca; order Decapoda; family Palaemonidae; genus Macrobrachium; species Macrobrachium rosenbergii. The sequence continues at coordinate 45,914,488 of NC_089756.1, forward strand.
ACTTTTGTTAGCAGTGATGTGCATGCGCCGAGCACGAAACCCAACACACTCGGAAAAGTTACTCGGAAATAATTTTCACGGAGAAAGGTAAACGGTCTTGGCAAATGCATCCTTTCCCAAGGAGCGATAAAAGATGGAAGAATCTCCTATTTATCTTCCCGACTAGATATGGAAGTGCATTGGAAATGGAACGCCCATAAGAAGTCCGCTGGAGGTGACTGCATGCGGTGCCTTCGTCTGCACTGCAGCAGCAGCGGCGATGGTCTTGCCAAAAATATTATTCTTACGAAGAAAGATATATTTGATGGTTCAAACTACCCTTTTCATTCCTTCTGTTGATTGGGTATTTGCTACAAAGAGGCAATTTGCAGTTTTTTTGCTTTACATCAGTTTAGGTTAAGCCCATGTTTAAACCGGTCTTATGCCAGAATGGGCCTTTAACCAAAGGCGGCCTTTATGTGTGGCACAGTATGAAAGGGAAGAAGTGGTCTGATGTGGACATCTGAACTTATCTCGACCAGCTTAACAAGTCAAGACAGTCTATTAAGGATGGTTAGCTTGGATGAAACATTTCATGGAAGGGAAACTGAACTCGCAGAGTTGTCAAGAACGGTTTCTTTTTATTTTACATGAATCTTTCTAATTAATCCACGCCGAAATTAAATTATGTAATATAAAAGTCGTGAAAATCTCGTTCTCTTCCATGGAACGAGGTCAGGAATAATCAGAGTTTAAGAGTGGAGCCATGTAAGAAGGTCGTTCAATTATAAGAGTTGCGTCACTGAGGTTTAAACATTGTTAAGGACGCTCCAGGGAATGATGTAACGAGGATGGTGAAAGTTATTCAAAGTTAAATGTTAGTATATTTTCTCTTTCATTTGCTGAATTTTCTTATACGCCCAAAGTTAGTTATTCATCTAAGGTAAGATTATAAAACTTCAGAGAGGCTTTGACTGGTTGTGATAGCTTTCGCTTACTTGTGGAACCGATAAATTATTGCTTCGCATTAAGTGTAAATGATTACAGATATGTAGTTCCGCTGTAAATGTTTAGGAGTGGCTGATTACCTTTGACATTTATAAAGGTATATTTCACCCTCTACCATTTGACTTGATTTCTGAAATACATGATAATGTGATAAAGAGGTTTAAAACGTTAATATGCTTGTCAAATATTGTTTTGCCTTCATAACACCAATGTAATTACTCCTGGTGCGACTGCCTGTGTTATTGTTTTATTATTGCAATTTTAAATAGGTATCCGGATAAGATTTCGTCACCGAAACAAACAAGTAAAAATGCCCCAGTTTCTTAGGCGCAATCGAGTTTTCTGTACAGCCGCTACAGCGTATAACCAAAGCCACCGAAAACAGATCTATTTTCGGTGGTCTCGGTATAATTCTGTATGAACTGCGGTCCATGCAACTTTAACCACGGCCCGATGGTGGCCTATCCTATATCGTTGCCAGAAGCACGATTATGGCTAACTTTAAACTTAAATAAAATAAAAACTACCGAGGCTAGAGGGCTGCAATTTGGTGTGTTTGATGATTGGAGGGTGGATGATCAACATACCAATTTGTCGCCCTCTAGCCTCAGTAGTTTTTAAGATCTAAGGGTGGATAGAAAAAAGTGCGGATAGAATCAAATGCAGACGGACAGACAAAGCCGGCGCAATAGTTTTCTTTTACAGAAAACTAAAGGAGAAAGTGTATTTTGTTTTAGTGATGATTATGTGTGGAAATTAAATCGAAGAGACATTGTTGGTTTTCCGCCAGTTCTCCTTGCAGTTACAGTTCATTTGCTTCATTGATTAATATTAGTCACGAATGTCAAAATTCTTCGAGCGTCGTGAATGATGTGGAAATGTGGATTCGTGTTTTTCCTTTTAATTTTTTCTTTCCTGTCGTTTTCAAATTCTTACTTTGATTTTCTTTAAATTAAGCTTAATTAATTTAAGTAATTTATTCTCTCTCTCTCTCTCTCTCTCTCTCTCTCTCTCTCTCTCTCTCTCTCTCCGATCAAAACAAAACTAACACATATCCCTTCTCCATCATCCACATGTGGCCCATCGCTTTTTTGATAGTAGTTCATTCACAAGTCTATTATCTTTTCCAGTTTTGCCAGCACGAAGTGTTCATTTATGTACTGGCTGTAAATTGGCGTTGTTTTAAATAAACAAAATTTGCCCTTGTACGCAATTTACTATTGTCGTTCTGTACGCAATTTACTATTATCGCTCTCTTTAATAAATTCATGTATACCAGTTGCAGATGACACAGCTTTGAAAAGAAAATATTTATGTTTGTCAATGCAAGTATTTGAAAACAGCATTACCATATGTGGTGATGAATGGCGTGAATCATATAAAAAATCCCATCATGTAAACTGACGAATATCAAGGCCTGTTTCTCAAATATATACAATATATATATATATATATATATATATATATATATATATATATATATATATATATATATATATATATATATATATATATATATATGTATATATATATATATATATATATATATATATATATATATATATATATATATATATATATATATATATATATATATATATATATATATATGTGTGTGTGTGTGTTTGGTATCTTTGTAACTGAAGTGGTGTGAAGAATGTTGTGTTGAGTGGCTGATGTTTGCAGATAACATAGAGGTGTTTGGAGGGAGGAGAAGGAAGTCTTAGAAAGAGCTGGACTGATGGTGTAAAAGAGGCATAAGAAAAGAGGAGCTTTAATAACCAGGATGTCCAAGAGTTAGAGCAGGATAAAGGGGAATGGCCGAGGATGTTTAGGAACGTTCTGTATGTTGCTGTTGGGAATTGTGTGAAGGTGTTTGAAGCCAGTGATATTGCGGAAGTTTTCTTCACAAGCGTTTTGGGGTTAAAGATTGAACATTTCACCGAACATTATGTTGTAATTACAAGATAACAGTCACTGTCATTTTCAATCTTTAACTCCAAAACCCTGTGAAGGGTGTTCGAGCCACCTAGGTACCAGTCCATTTATCATTTATATTTCCCCTTCGGTGATATTCCCGAAGTAGCGTGAATTGGATATTAATGTGATATTTGTATAAAATGTTTGTGTATAAATTACGGTGATGTGATAAAAATTCAGAAAAGAGCTACGTGTTCCAAATGTATATAATCGGTTGTCATGGTGGGGTGGGTTGATGGGCTATATTGTCATGGCCATATATATATATATATATATATATATATATATATATATATATATATATATATATATATATATATATATATATACAATAGGTATATATATATATATATATATCTATAAATATATAATATATGAGAGATATGACATGAGTCAGAAATTTATATATATATATATATATATATATATATATATATATATATATATATATATATATATATATATATATATATATATATATATGTGTGTGTGTGTGTGTATACTGTATATATATATATATATATATATATATATATATATAAATATGTGTGTAAATATCATAAAAATATCATGTTTCACAAACGACACAAGTCGGACATGAAAGTACTATAAAGGAGAACGTGAAGCCAAAATAGTAGAGACTTTCTGAAATGCCTTTTTAGCAGAAATCGTAAAGACTTTCAGGAGCTTTTACTTTCCAGCATCTTTATGGGTCTCTTTGCAAAAACGAATAACCAACTGGAAGACATAAATGTCAAGAAAGAGTTAGGGAAATTAAGACGAGATAAATCTATCTCTCTCAAGCATCGCCGAAACAAAAATATATTATTTATATATATATATGATTATTTATATATATATATATATATATATATATATATATATATATATATATATATATATATATATATATATATATATATATATATATATATATATATATATATATATATATATATATATATATACTAGCTGCCGTTCCTTCTAGAAACAGTGCCTGACAGATTCTTTTGCATAATTGCACAAATAAGGATTTCTGCTTTTAATCTCTGTAATATCTAGAGGTAATTTAAAATTTAAATACTTCGTTAGCTTTGGTATTCGAACACTGCAACACTTATGCCGCTTTTCAAGTAGGTTATCGATACGACACATAAGAGTAAATTTGTGAGAAAAAAATGACAAAAACAGGAGAGAGAGAGAGAGAGAGAGAGAGAGAGAGAGAGAGAGAGAGAGAGAGAGAATTACTCAAGTATTCATCGGATCCCCAAAATCCAGGTATATCTGCATTTTTCCTTCAGGAACCCTGACAAGTACGTGAGCTATTTGCCAATATGACTCTCTGGGCTTTGTAACCCCTTCTCCCTCTCTCTCTTGTTCTTGTTTTTGTCACACAGTTAATATTATGGGGAATGAAAGAGGATCGTACTTATTACATAAAAAGTGTTAAAAGATAGGTCTTTTATATTTCAGATTGACTTCCTATTGTTTGCACTTAAAGTTGCATCTTGATAAATCATGCTCTCTCTCTCTCTCTCTCTCTCTCTCTCTCTCTCTCTCTCTCTCTCTCTCTCTCTCTCTCTCTTGTTAATTTATTTTTTGAATTTATTTGCCAATGACCTTGATAGTTGTGATACTGAGTATGTTAGCAATAAAAAAATCAAATTGCACCGTATCTCTCTTGAATTCAGCAATCAAACTCTGCCTTTAATGGAGTTCCCGGATTCTAGGTCCTCAGTTTTCTAGGTTTGTCTATTTTATTTACAGCTTTCTAAGCATAATATTGATAACAGTTTCCTAGATGAGTTACTGGAAGTGAAATCAATGAAAGGGAAGATGGTATTGACTGCCTGGGTGAAAGTTTCACATGGGCAATGTTGTCCAGTTCTGACATCACGTTTTTCTGGATAAATCTTTAAATTGTAGCCTGATTGGAAGCATCGGTTTTAGGCAGCTGTGGAAGATCAGTATATTATTGAGGCTAGAGTGATCTCGAATATTACTGGATAGAATGTAAATCGTTGATGCCACTTCTAGAGAATGAAATAAGCTGATTATAGATTATCATGTAGTGTCATTGGTCAGTATCACTGTTAAGTTAAAGGATCAGTGAGTATCTGCTTACAAATATTAGCAACATTCTTACAGATAAAAACATTTTTATTTCTTATTGCCACAGTTAACCATTACTTTGTTTAGTTCATTTATCAGTCATTACTAGAACCTTGATAGAAGGTATTTAGCATAATCATGTCCAACAAGATAGGCAAAGGTACATAACTAAAAGGAAGTTTGTTGTTGATTAGCTGAAACTTACAAACATATGCAATTGTCTCTCCTATCAATTTTTATCTATCTGGAAATCTAATACTTAGTTCAGGGGCCAGACAGAGAGAGCACAAGCTGTTACACCAATAATAACGCTTCTGGCATGTTCTGTAATCTTATTTACATATAAAGTGCTCAGTTCTTATGTTAATCACAGTATAAATGCAAATGCGCTTTTGCCAGAATGGTTACGAGAAGACAAAGTTTCCCTCCGGGTTAGACAACTTTGCATAACAGTATTGTGTACTGATAGACATTTTACGTTGTTTTTTTTCCTCGGAATATTTTAACTTCTTTGTCATGAGATGAGTGCCTCCTCCAAAAGTTGTACCATTTATATATATTTTAAACATGGAGGGTAGAAGTGCCTTTTTCGTGCTGATGAAGGAAAAATGTTTTATTTGTAATATTCTGGTAGAAAATAAAATGATTACAATTAGGCAGAATTTTTGTCTCACGCACGCACACATTCAAACAGGCACACATGTATGCATATATATATATATATGTATATATATATATATATATATATATATATATATATATATATATATATGTATATATATATATATATATATATATATATATATATATATATATATATATATATATATATATGTACATTTATAAATATATATATATATATATATAGTATATATATATATATATATATATATATATATATATATATATATATATATATATATATAAAGTGTGTGTGTGCAGCGGAGGGAGACTGTCTTCCACACACAAGATAATTAATTATACAGCCAGTGAAAGTTGTTTTTGCTGTGTCCCACTTGTCTCCCCTTTCCTCCATCTCCGGGAACTTGTCGCTGTATTTAGCCCATCTCGGCTTCCAGTTAAATCTCCTTTTGAAGATTTAAAGATGTTTCTACCAGAGACACGGAAATCCCATTCATTTCCTCGACACTGGAAAAGATTTCCTGTTGAAGTTGACTCTGTTTTATTTGTTCTGTTTCCTTCTGTCGGAGCATCAGCTGAAGTTTGGAGGGAAGTTGGGTGGACGTTAATTTTTCTCGGCAAGGTTGGTTAGATGTTGAAAGGCATAGGAGAACCGCGCTGCTTATAAAAGATGGTTCAAGGGAATACAATTTATGGCGTGAGTATAGACCCGGAATAGGCTGTTTAATACTGATGCATTGAGAAGATTCATGGAAATCCTAACTAGCTCGGTTATTCTTTTGAAACATAATGGAATATGGTTACAGCAAATATGATGATGCTTATTTGTATACAGTTCTAACTTACGCTCATATCTCTTAATTCATCTTATTTATTTAAAAAAAAATAATTTAATTTTTGTTTTAACGTTCATCGTTTGTTCTTTATTTGCAGGTGAGTACTCTTGAGAGTCTGCCTGTATGACAAAAAATATCAAAAATGTCCTATATATATATATATATAATATATATATATATATATATATATATATATATATATATTATATATATATAAGGTAAGGAATTTTTCAGTCAGCTTTCCATAGTTTAGCCTTGAATTTAGTGAAAGTAAAGTAAACGCTGAAAGCTCGTATTAAGCTATTGTGAGTAAATTCATCGCTGCACAGGCGACCCCAATTGACCTAGTCACCAACACATTAAAGTTATCAACATCCCGATCTGTCCTTTTTTTTTTTTTTTTTTTTTTTTACCTGGGGACAATCATTCAGAAGGCACTGTCAATAAGGTCGATGATGAGGCTGACTGTCACTCCCTTAAGCAGCTTAGTTCAACTAAGCTGCTTAAGAAAACCATTCCGAAGGCAGATTGAGCTGGCTGGGTTGTCTTTGCACAGGAATACCTTGGGGAATACAAGCAGATGGCCAGAACACCTGGACGAGTGACACATCCTCAGCTCACTACCACGTGGGCCCATAACTGGGGGCCCTACTTAAGGCAGAGGCTTAAAGGGCCTTGGACAGAGACATCTTTGCAGCTAGCCATACATGGGTGAGTGATACAAGTCGCTGAGAGGTCACCTTCACCCTTTCCACCCAGATGTCCACACCAAACTCCTGAAACGAACCCAGTACTACAGTCCTCCTCGAAGTCAGGCCCGATATACGGCCCACCTTCAGCCGTGGATCCAGTCGTGCAGTCATCCCCGAATGGACCTACCTCCCAGGAACCTGATGTACCGTGTGTGATCGCCCGTTGTCTTTCTACGCCAGAGCCCCGTAAGACTCCCACCCCTAAGATAAAGTATGATTGGAGGCCTTTTCAGTCATGACAGTTTGCCCTTTTGAAGAGTTATCGAGTGCCAGTAGTGTTTCCTCATCCTTATGTTATTTGTTCAGTGCCTTTTGCAGTGTTTCGGGTTCCAGTGTAAAGTGTTCAGTTATTCCTCGAGTCCTTGGCACCCTCAGTGCAGACTCGAGTCATATTCTGTGCTATATTTTGCCTTTACTGGCATGTAATGTGTAAATCTCTCTTCCAGAGGGACCTATTCACAGTGGACTCATCTTGGACTGTGCCTTGCCCTTATTCAAGACTCCAGTAGGAGGATCTTCAGGCGTTGCAAGCCCTTTAACAATTCAATTACCCATTTCCCTTCTAATGCTTTTCTTTTTATAAATATAATTCCTTAATTTATCTCAAGTGTTTACGCAACATTTCCTTATGAAGTAGAGCCAACAGCTCCTAAAATCATCCCTTTTTCTTTGTTTTTTTACGAATTCCCTTTACGTAAGTCAGAACTCCAAGGTCAAATAAATAAAGTTTCAGTTGCCAGCCTGTAAAAATCTCTAGAAATCATACAACCCTAGGGAAATTCGTAAATATGGCGACCTTCCCATAGATCTTGTTTAATAGTTGCATCTTCCCCTCTCTTGTTGCTTCATTTCATTTGCAACTTGCCAGATCAGCTATTAGCAAAGCTAAGCTGGGTGCGAGACGAATTCCGAAAATGGTACCAAGAGCACAGACCAAGAGGGATCCACGTAAGTAGAGTGTGTATCTTAGCAAATTTTTATTTTTTTATTTTACAATCGTGACTGGTCCTAGGAAATTAGGGAATTAGGGACACATGTACCCACTCAAGGGAGAACCGCTGTTAATGCATGCCCTTATCAGGATAGGTAAATAGGAAGTAATAAGTGCTAACCATTTTTGTTCGAGGAATAGTGCGAAATTCCTGTGTTAAAATCTTTGCCAGTTTTCTGTTCGAGGAATAGTGCGACAGAAATTCCTCTGTGTTAAATGTTACTTCGCATTTTTTCGGATTGGCGAATTATTTAGGCGCGAATAAATTCCCACGTGGGACAAAACGAAGTCAGTTTGCATTGCTGAAATACACTCTCAGAATAGCTAGGAAAGCGAAAATCTGTCATTATATACCCATCCTGGGAAATTCCCCCATAGTCAGGAGACCAGACGGTGTTGTGTAAACAAATGGGTCAAACCAGTATCTAAAAATAGCCACTTCGGTGGGAAACAGACGGCCTTCGCCCTCCCCCTCCTCCCCGCGTGTCTACCCCCTTTACACTCATTCCCGAGTAGTTTGTTGTTTTAGAATTGTTCCTACTCGGGCTACCCTCAGTGAAAATTTTTTTCCTCTTTCAAATTCTCATGTCTTACGAGACGCCCAAATCCTAAGTCCTATGGGACGCCCAAATTCTCACGTCTTATGAGATGCCTAAATCCTAAGCCCTGCGGGACGCCCAAACTCTCACGTCTTACGAGACGCCCCAAAATCCTAAGTCCTACGGGATGCCCAAATTCTCACGTCTTATGAGACGTCTAAATCCTAAGTCCAATGGGACGCCCAAACTCTCACGTCTTATGAGACGCCCCAAAATCTGAAGTCCTACGGGATGCCCAAATTCCCAGTCTTATGAGAAGCCTAAATCCTAAGTCCTACGGGACGCCCAAACTCTCACGTCTTACGAGACGTCCCAAATCCTAAGTCCTATGCGACGCCCAAACTCTTATTTTTACGAGACGCACCAAAATGCTAAGTCCTACGGGATGCCCAAACTCTCACGTCTTACGAGACGCCCCAAAATTCTAAGTCCTACTGGACACCCAAACTCTCACGTCTTATGAGACTCCCCAAAATCCTAAGTCCTACAGGACGCCCAAATTGTCAGTCTTACAAGATGCCTAAATCTTAAGTCCTACAGGACGCCCAAATTCTCAGTCTTACGAGATGCCTAAATCCTAAGTCCTATGGGACGTCCAAATTCTCACGTCTTAAGAGACGTCCCAAATCCTAAGTCCTATGGGACGCCCAAACTCTCACTTCTTATGAGACGCCCCAAAATCCTAAGTCCTACGGGACGCCCAAACTCTCATGTCTTATGAGATGCCCCAAAATCCTAAGTCCTACGGGACGTCCAAACTCTCACGTCTTACAAAATGCCCCAAAATCCTAAGTCCTACGGGATGCCCAAATTCTCAGTCTTACGAGACGCCTAAATCCTAAGTCCTACGGGACGCCAAAACTCTCATGTCTTACGAGATGCCCAAATCCTAAGTCCTACAGGACGTCCAAATTCTCAGTCTTATGAGACGCCCAAATCCACGTCCTTCGTGACGCCCACGTCCCTTGTGTCGCCCGCCAAGCCCTCATGACGCCAATTCCACGTCCCCGTGACACCCATTCCACATCCTTCGTGACTCCCACGTCCTTTGTGACGTTCACCACTTCCTCGTGACACCAATTCCACGTCCTTTGTGACGCCCACGTCCATTGGGACGCCCATTCCACGTCCTTTGTGACGCCCACGTCCCTTGTGACTCCCACCAAGTCCTCGTGACGCCAATTCCACGTCCCTCGTAACGCCCATTCCACGTCCCTCGTGACGCCCACCACGTCCTCGTGACGCAAATTCCACATCCCTCGTGACGCCCACGTCCCTTGTGACTCCCACCAAGTCCTCGTGACGCCAATTCCACGTCCCTCGTGACGCCTATTCCACGTCCCTCGTAACGCCCACGTCCTTTGTGATGCCCACCACGTCCTCGTGACGCCAATGCCACGCCCCTCGTGACGCCCACGTCCCTTGTGACTCCCACCAAGCCGTTGTGACGCCAATTCCACGTCCCTCGTGACGCCCACGTCCTTTGTGACGCCCACCACGTCTTTGTGACGCCAATTCCACGTCCTTTGTGACGCCCATATCAATTGTGACGCCCATTCCACGTACTTCGTGATGCCCACGTCCCTTGTCGCCCACCACGTCCTCGTGACGCCAATTCCACGTCCCTCGTGACGCCCATTCTACGTCCTTCGTGACGCCAATTCCACGTCCCTGTCTCTTCCAGGTTTCTACAGGGAGTTCCTGAGTAAGTCCTCTTGGATAACCAAGGTCGGTGGCCTTCACAGTTACGCCAGCAAAAAGGTCCACCTTATAAAATATGGCCTATGGGCTTCTCTGGGAAGCACCCGAGTCCCAGACAATACCAGGGACCAAGGGATACCCCTTATTAATCAAATTGATATCGTTTAGTTTTCGAAAAAGACATTGCACTTTTTGAAGATCATACAAAAGTGGATGCTTATTGTTCTTTTTGTCGGGTGTTAGAGCAACAAATAGAGTAATCTGAATAATACCGTATTATGTTAATCGCATTTTGCAGTGTGGAGATCTAAAGCTTCTGTTAATTTTATTTGGCATATTTAAACTTCTGTTTTGTGTATTTTATCGTATTTCTAGTATATTGTGTATTTAGAAATGAATAAGCAGAGATAATATGTTTTTATGTTTTTTCGAAATTGCAGTTAGGGCAAGCGTTAGTGGGTGGCTACTTTTATTATAAGACACGGAGGAAATGGTTTTGAAATTGCTCGAAATATGACTATTTTATGAATATATTGACAGTAAAAGTGTTAATCTTTAATTATGGAAGAGTTCCAGAAAAAAATAGCTATTTATCAAATTGTTGCGCTAATTTGCACTGTATGAACAAGAGAATTTTTTTATTAAATATTTCCCAAGATAACAACTAATAATTTTATATTTTTCCTGCATGTGCACTCTGATAAGAAAAGAAATGTGTGCACTTGTGTGTTTGGCCTGTAGATATGATTATGTAGATGAATGTATGATATATCTTCAATACTGTATAAGATGGAAAAAACATAAGGGGTCAGTAATATTTTAGATCTTAGCATTTCGCAAGTTTATGGTGAAATCAAGGACCTTGACGAAACGATTGTCCTTAGCCTACGATATATTAATTGTTATGTCTACAATAAGAAAGAAACGTAAGAGTGCTTGTAGATTTTTAGATAGCTACAGAATGTTGAAAAACAACCCGCTAAAACTATAAGTGGTTGTTTTATAGGTTTGTGACTGCATGCAATCTCTGGTGGGTGAGAGTTGATTAGTATCATTGACTCATTTTCAATGCAAGATGTTGAGAAAAAAATTCCACGTATCAGATCCAGTATCAAAATGAGAACAATGGAAAGCAACTACTGTTGTATTCAGGGCTGAAAAGCTGATTGTCCTCTGAAATCGACAATGAAAACGTTGGTCTCTGTCGCCTAATAAGCCCGCATCGGTTGGGTTCGCAATATTGATTTGAAATGACGTCGTTACTTAATGATATTGTTTTCACTGTTGTTACCGACTGGTTCAATGTGATTATGCTAATTATGTTGGTCAGTATAGAAATGATAAGGACGTTCATAATGGCCATGATAATCTTACCCGTTGCAACTGCCGATCTAAGGAACATATATTTACTAAAAGCATCCGATACAATGGCCAGGCTCTTTGATTACAAAGATAATACACAAAGCGCGATGTGATTTGGTTGGAGTCTCCTTTCGTATTGCATTACTATTGGTGTATTAATGGAGTACGTAGCCTATTGTGGACGTGGGCAAAAGAGTGTTATGATTGTTAATGAAGGTACGTCTCTCTCTCTCTCGAGACACACGCATTTACATAGGCGCTCGCGCGCACTAACACACACAGATTGCGGCTTGAAAGTAGTTTTTTCTTGAGGGATGTTGGACGGGATATGAACTATGAAAAGAAATAGGACTATTAATCATCCCTATACAACGATGTATTTTTCAGTGCCACGACATCGTTCGATTCCGTGACTTGGTTCTTGGTTTACGCTTTTCATATGAATTTTGTTCTTTGTTATCGAAATTATTTATTTCCGTATGTCATAGATAAACTGCAGTTTATTGGCTGAAGATTTAATTTACGATGTGGCTTTGAACTCTTGTTAAAAAGAAGCTTTCGGACGCCGAGAACTGCGCTAGGGAACTCCAGGTTATTTCTACTGTTCGGTGAAACATCTTTCGATAGTCACAATGAAACATCAGAGTTGAGAGAAAGAGAGCGTTGAAGCATTTGCAAACGCTCGGCCGATGAAGAAAATTAGAACCTGTTCAAAAAGATAAAAAAAAATTACTTCTGCCATCACAGTCGTCTCACATGAAGTCGCGGTATATCTGTCGAACTTTATTGGACATTTTTCTTATTCTTTCCGAAAGATTTTATGCTCTCTCTCTCTCTCTCTCTCTCTCTCTCTCTCTCTCTCTCTCTCTCTCTCTCTCTCTCTCTCTCTCTCATAGTCCTCAACGACGTTACAGTACTTATTTTTGTTCTGTT
>NC_089756.1:45929882-46073797 GCF_040412425.1 Macrobrachium rosenbergii
GTACAAAGATTTGATTTCGGTCACTCATCAGTTAAGATTAACCCTTGTCCGTCGTAATGCCAGTAATCTTGAACGAAATTCCGCTTAATAAAAGGGAACAAATATAGTCACGACTCCAATGTATTGCAAGTCGTTTATTTATTTTTCGCGTCCGTTTTATTTGAAATTATAGTCTCTCTGAACTCCTTTCCCCGACGAAAGGAAGAACACAGCAGAATACAAGTACCTATTATCAAAGAGCACAGAGACAAGGGCCGGGTCACTGCCCTTTTCACCCACGTGTGACCTGGGATAACAAGGCAGTGGCCATTGATGGCTCTGCAGGTAGGCTCATACCCATGCGCCTTCCTTAACTCACGGGGAGAGTAAGTCATGTGCTAGTGGAAATCTTTCATGGACTTAAGCAGGAACTGAACTCGGGACCAGTGACCCATAAAACCTCAGATAATGCGTGCAATTCATTCGTATGAGTTGTGAATCCTGTTCATATATAAATACATATTATTACACATAAGAACGCATTACTGTTTTAATCTGCACAGATAACAAGAGTAACACTTGCAATCGTGACAGACGCATGTATTTGTAATGAAGAAAATGCCATATGAATAAAATAAAAGCATAGTGGAAGAGCATCATGTTACGGGTAATGCCTCTATCCTCTTGCAACGCTTCCTGTTTTAAAAAGACAGAGATACCATTCGAAAAGTAATGCCTTCCGCCTTTCCCTTTTGTCATATTTACATGGGCATGTTTCGATTCACTGAATCTCGTTTGTACAGCATTTTTAACAAGTTTCTATCGACAGCATAAAGTAGAATCACTTGTGCTTCGTTATACACTACATTATATCTTTTCATATCACTCAACTTGCGCCTACTTCTTTATCAATAAATATGTAAGTTCAAATTTACATCTGTGTACCTAATTACGCAACTTATTTCGCTCGATCAAACCGACCTAGTTCGCACTCGATGTTCGACTCGAGCGTGGCCCAACTTCGGGGAAGAGGTCTCCGGAATTTAATCCTGCTTACGTGGCGATTCTCGGAACGCTGGAAAGGGCCAGGACGGGGAGGGGCGGCGGTGGGTGGGGGTCGATGATATGGGTTCTGAGTACCTTATGTTGCACAAGGAGGAATGAGCTGCTGGTTGGTGTTGCCACGCAGGAAGGTGCAACTGAGATATAATTTACTTACTTGTTTTAAGTATTCTTTGCATTTTCTGTAATTTATATCGTCTCTTTGAGGATTAGTCACTGTTCTTTTCCCTTTCTAATTTTTATTCAAACCATCACTATGTGAGATCAACAAGTACCCAGCTGAATAAAGATACTTTTCCTCAACGTTTGTGTTTGTGTTTTGTAAGATGTGAGCGGGAAATAAGATAGTCAAGGACAAAGCCATAACGGTTAATAGTTGTTAAATAATTAAGTATTTTGCCTAAAATATTCTATCAGTGGTTGAAAGTACATTTCGTTCGGAAACGAAAATCCTAGAGCTATGATAACTATAATTGCTTGTAATTGTATCTTGGTGTATATATGTATATATATATATATATATATATATATATATATATATATATATATATATATATATATATATATATATATATATATATATATATATATATATATATATATAGAGAGAGAGAGAGAGAGAGAGAGAGAGAGAGAGAGAGAGAGAGAGAGAGAGAGAGAGAGAGTTCTTTTAGATTCCCGATGTCATTTGTTTCTATCAATGTTTTCTCTTTTGGCGGGGGAGGGTGAAACACGGTATTGGAGTTCGCTGTTTACCCTGAAGTATTAAACAGTTTTGGCATCTCCTTTTTCCTACCTACTCATTCGCCCTCATACGTGACTACATCTATCTACATTCACTTAAAATATCTAACGATTGATATATTCGGTTTTGGAGCGCAGGCAATTCAGTGGTATATACACAATATTGTTTTTGTTATCTTACTTATCTTTTGATTTGTAAAGTGAGGACAACCCCTCATAATCATTAATCTGTTTTAACTCAAAGGGGAGTAGACTTCAGAAGTTTGGCTGGAGTTGTTTGTTGACAGAAACGGGTATAATTGGATTTTCTTGTTTATTTCAGGGCAGTGTAAATTCATGAAATTCACTTGTGCGATTAGGGATAGATCTGTAGAACTGCCGTCAACAATATAAGCTTTTATCAACAAATATGTATGTCTTTTTTAAGCAATGGACACGTCCATGATTTTAATGCTTTGACTTTCATTTATATTCCATTCATTTGTCGGAACGTGGATGAATATTTTAAATTTGCCACTACCGGGAAAAGCATTTTAATCAAAGATCATTTATTTACTTATTTGCCAAGGAAATTCACCCTTAGGCAGGGTTCTGATGGCAGAAATTGCATTTAGAGTCGATATTCATGTAAATAATGACACATTTCAATTAATATTTACTTTCTTGCAAGTTACTTCCTTCTGTTTAGTGGATAGTTAGGGGCACTCCCCCTCCTTCCCTTGCAGGTGAGCTTTGCTTAAGTATTTGGAGTATTTACGGCGCTGTTTGTATCTGCTGACTCATCCGGGATGTCAAAATTAGTTGCCTTGCACCTGGCAGTGACCATGCATCCAATCTTCTCAAACCTTGAGTTCTGCCTTATCCTTTGTATTATGGAATTCCATTAGTCAATCTGAGTACCTTCGTTTCAGGATAGACCGAAGGACACTGTGTTTGCTTATCTTGAATCTTTTATTTACTCAGTTGAATGAATTTGGTGTTAAAGTTATTAGATAATCATGATAAATTTTGTTATATGTTACGTTAGAAGCCTTGAAGTAATTTGGTCTTATCCTTACTACTTCTTATTACCTTCGTCCCCATTTATCTGTTTATGGAAGGTCGCGATAAGAGCTTCCTCTCTGGAAATTGCAAAGGGGCGATGGGGGATGGAAAGGGGAGGAGGAGGAGGAGGAGGAGGAGGAGGAGGAGGAGGAGGGAGGCAGAAGTAATGATAAATGGCGAAATTAGATGGAGTGAAGTTTAATTTCACTGGGTAACGAGACGGGATCTTTTAGGAAGATGTTATCACGACGCAATTATCGTATTAGATGATCGATAGGCGATTTCAGTCCTCCTTCCTTGACCTTTGACCTCTCTCTCTCTCTCTCTCTCTCTCTCTCTCTCTCTCTCTCTCTCTCTCTCTCTCTCTCCATGAAAACTTTGGTATATTTTTAGAAAAATGCTTTATCTGTCACTCTCATACCCTTGCGTAACTTACTCTTTCCTTCATTTAACAACCTTAAAAAGTTCAATATTAAGTCACAAAAAGCTCATATCTTAAATCAGCATTTCCATTAATTCATCGGTTACAATTGTTTTGCTTATTTTCCGCAGGTGGATTTCATTACCCATCTGCAGTAATGTAGTTTATACCTTATTTTCATCCAAGAGATTAAAATAAAAAACCATCCCTGGACCCATTAACGTCCACAAGCCAAAGCGAGAAGCCGCCGTCCGTCAGTGGCTGTTGATTCCGTGGAGGAGGCGAGTTTTGTGTACAGGTACCAGGAAGTCCCTTTCAGGGGAGAAGGGAGTAAACACCGGGCAACAATGACACATCAAACATTTACAGAAGCAGGCAAAGGCGGCCTTCCTTTGCTTTCAACTGAACTTTCAAGGACGTGACTTTATATTTGCTCTACCTCGGAAATGTCCCCTTGGTCAAATGTGAGGGCGGTCTTTGGTTTTTCTCGATGACCCGTGTTGTCCTTTCACGCAGTTTTATTTTTCTTGATTTTCGAATGCGGTTTCTCTCTCTCTTTCTCTCGTTGTATGTGTATATACAGTATATATAGTTATATATATATATATATATATATATATATATATATATATATATATATATATATATATATATATATATATATATATATATATATATATATATATATAAAGATAAAATATATACATGAGGGAAACGAAACCACTGGAGTGCTGCGAGGCCTTTCGACACTTACGTCCTTTACTTAGCAGACTGAAGAAATATAAAAGTAAGTTTACAAAGAAAGTCTCACATAAATGACAGATGGGGATTATAAAGGAAACATATGCACCTGGAATCCAACACAATTGAAGAATTAGTAGAACTGCCAAAACAGGGTTAAATATTTAAGAGGTTTTACAAAGGATTAGGGTCAGCTGTTCAGAAACAGAGACAGGATATGACCAAAATTAAATTAATTGCTTTGAATTATATGAAGTTATTATAGATATATTGTTTTATAAATATATATATATAATTTCTATTATATTTTGTGATTTTTATAATATGACCACATTTAATATTGAAAAAAAATATTGGATGCTTGTCCAGTTTTGACTGAATATTTTTATGTTATCTCTGTTGTATTGATTATACATCTAAATCTTTGCTAGATTGGCCAATATAAAAGCGTTAACACGAAGATGTTCGGTCACCCTTCCACTGAAACGACCAATCTGAATGTTTCTATCTTTCTCTCTCTCTCTCAGACTTAATATGATGGTAATAATCACCCTTCCACTAAAACGAAAAGTTAGAATTCTCTCTCTCTCTCTCTCTCTCTCTCTCTCTCTATTTGTTTTGTTGATTTTCTCTCTCTCTCTTTCAAACTTAATATGTTGCTAATGATTTTTAAGGACCAACAGATAAAAGCTGAATTGATGCGACGTTCGGTAAAATTTCTTTCTTAATCGACGTTCGGTAAAATTCTTTCTTAATCAGTTAATCATTCAATCGCCTAATTAAGCAGTTAGTGAGAGAGGGATATTCTTTACCTCGCATCACGTAAATATTTCCTCCAAAATTACTAGTAATATTTCAAACAGAGAGAGAGAGAGAGAGAGAGAGAGAGAGAGAGAGAGAGAGAGAGAGAGCATATTGCGATTAATGCCCCAGCAAACAAAACATCGTCCAACAAACAGAAACCTTGGCACAGTACAAATCATGAAATAATTGGGAAGAGGAAAACGGAAAATGAAACGCCACAAAGAAGAAAAAAAACCCGTTTCCAGTTTATGCAAACATTCACACCTTTGAGATCGACCTCCAACCCCCAAGCACATTTTTTTTTATCCTTCGAGCACTTTTGAGAAATGTTTTCCAATGCTGGGAAAAGCTGAGAGGGAAGAGGAGGAGGAGGAGGAGGAGGAGGGGAGGAGGGAGGAGGAAGAGGAAGAAGTGAAAGGAGTGTTGTTGAAGCAAAAGAACATGACGGGGAGGAACTGAAAAAGAGATTGGGGAAGATAGAGAGAAAGAGAAGTAAGAGACGTGGAGGATGAACAGGTAATGTGGCCCATACATCTCATATAATTGAAGTATTATGGCTTGAAATAAAACAAAGTTGGCACTCACACACACACACACACACACACACACACACATAAAATATATATATATATATATATATATATATATATATATATATATATATATATATATATATATATATATATATATATATATATATATATATATGTATATGTGTGTGTGTGTGTGTATATATATATATATACACACACTCACACACACACACACACACACACACATATATATATATATATATATATATATATATATATATATATATATATATATATATATATATATATATATATATATATATATATATATATAGCTTAATTTTGCGCCGCACGCCAAGTATATACAAAAAAAAGTTGATTTTTTTTTTACTCAACCTTGTTTCTTTCTTACTTCAATCGCTTATGTTTTCTCTCTGGTACTAGACGTCACCTATTGATCTGTGTTCATGTTACCATAAAAATTCTCAGTACCTTCCAAGTTATATATCTCGTAATCCGAAGTAATGTTTTCTGAATTTGCCTAATCAAGTTCCACTGAAATTTTGACTGCCTGCCAGAAGCGAAGATTATAGCATTCCTTCTTTATAGAAATGTAATGTATTTTAATGTCTAAAATAATTCTATATTGATTTTATAGCATCGCTTTTTTATTCGTCCTTTATAAAGTTATACTGTACACTGAGAATTTGACGTAGAATTTGACCCATTTCTTGATAATAGAAACTACTTGAACAGATTATTTGTTTTGCTCTTATGTCAGATATATATGAATGGATACGTGAATTCTCATACAGTAGATTATTTAGAATAAATGGCATATAAAAGTGCATTTGTGCATAAATCCCAGTAGTAAAGTGCCCCGCGTGAAATAGTGTGCCCTACCATCCGCAAAAACGACGTCATGAAGACACCTCCACTCTTGTCTTCCTGGAACTCGAATAAAGTCAGAGTACAAAGAAGCAGCAGACACTTTCCAGCAGACACTGCAACATCAAGCACCAGAAAATAACGCGAGCTTTCAAAGCGGAACCAACCTCGTGCCAGGCATTATTCCTAACGAGAGGTGGAACTCAAAAGGAACGTGAGAGATGTACTCGTGTCCTTTCCCACTCGAGAGACGAGAGACTTGGCTGAAAAGAGAGGAGAGGCAGAATGAGATGATGAATGGAGAGAGCAAAGTTAGAGGACTTGGCAAGAGTTTAAAAACGGATGTGACCATGTTCCTCTTGAGTAAAAAAAGAGAAGTTTGTGATGGAGTTAAAGTAGTATTGCCATTGCATTTTTATCGCCATTTCCACTCGAGTGAGAAATGCACAGTCGTGCAGAGGCATTGTTTCAAGTGCGTTATCACGATTAAATAATGGCTTTTCGATATACAACAATGTATGTGAATGTGCCTTTGTATAGTGAGAGATTGATAATTGGTTGGTGAGTTTTGATATGAAGTTTATTTTGATTCTCTTTTATTCGGGATAATTGCTGCAGCGAACGCGCTTGATAAAGTAACAGTACTATATTTAGATTAAATCGTCACCTTAGAAAAGGATCTATGTGGATAATATTATACACGATCATTAAAAACATAGTGAAAATATTCTTTATTATATTTTAAGATAGCACGCCTATTGTGTATCTCTTTTGCTCACAAATGCCAAGTATGACAATTATAAAATCTCTTGATAGAGAAACAACTATACTTTGCATAAGTTAACACTATTACTGACGAAAAAGTTAAGTTGAGTATATCTTAGTTTAACCAGACCATTGAGCTGATTAACAGCTCTCCTAGGTCTGGTCCGAAGGATTAGATTTATTTTACGTGGCTAAGAACCAACTGGTTACCTAGCTACGGGACTTACAGCTTATTGTGGAATCCGAACCACATTATGACGAGAAATGAATTTCTATCACCAAAAATAAATTCCTCTAATTCTTCATTGGCCGGTCGGAGAGTCGAACGCTGGGCCAACAACGTGCTAGCCGAGAGCTCTACCCACCCCTCCAACGAAGAACTCATTACTGACGAGACCATAGGTCTCATTTGTTATTTGTCCAGAAGTCTTTTGATTTTTTGGCCGAACTCTTTGTTATTGCTGGTAGACACACCGAGTGACTGCTCGCACAAAAAATGTTAAGTAAGATTGTACTTCACTTTCGCAAAAGAGGTTATATATCTGGTATGGTTGCTTTGGCGTTATTAGCAGGATATAATGTTGGGGAAAACATCCACTGCAACATCCGCCTGAGTGGTTATCTCTGCCATTCTGCATGTCTGCCTCTCTTTTAGCGGAATTATCAAAAAATAAATGATGCATTTTATGAAACTAGGTGAAACATTCACTGGGAAACTCCGTCCACATCTTTAATTTTCACATGTATCAAAGAAGATTTGTCACTGAAATAACTCCTTGATTTTAACCAATTCCAACCAAAGGTGTATCATCCAAAGCGAGTCATAAAATAAATGTTTCTACAAAATTCAAACAATATCTGTTCATCCCTTTTCGTCTTATTATTATTATTATTATTATTATTATTATTATTATTATTATTATTATTATTATTATTATTACCCAGACTATAAGATATGATGCCAATATAAGAAAGGATCGAGACTGCAAACCCCAACCTTAGGACGTTTTGCATTGTCCCGAAACTCAGACGAAGGTACCTTTATTTTTAAGACATAATTGAGGTCAGTGGTAAGAGGCTGCTCCTGGGCTGGACGATGGAGCCTGAACCTGGTTTTCCTTTCCCATAAACTGCCATTGCTACGCAAAAAGTACATATATAAACACACATTGCTTTATATTGTATAGAGAATATTGTTAGTAATGTTGAAAATGGTAGAACAGCAGTAATTAAACTGCAGTTGCCTTGGTGGAAGTTTGCAATCTCTGCCTTCTTTCATTTTTGTTTTATAACACTCTTGATTCACTACTTTCAACAGGAAATTTAAAACTTTGTGTGGATGTTATTGTCTCTTTTTGGTTTTACACTTTTATTCATAATTCCCTAACATTGACATCAATATTTCCATACTACCAGTTAATAAGATCATTATCTATTAATGTATCTTTATTTCCTACACTCCCAGTCAGTCACCTTCTTGAACCTCACTGTAACCCTTTGCTTCCCTACAAATATTCATTCAGATGAACTTAATCACGTGTCGCTAGATAATTGCCACCCGTCCCTTTAGTGCACAAGCATTGTAACTGCTATTGCTCATCTTTTTCACTAAGAAATCTTTTTCCTATCATTTTATCTGATGATGTACTGAGCCATTGCCGTGGCTACTTTCTCACAACTCATTTAAAAACAAATGTGCATCGTCCAGTACATCGGTTGTATTTGAACTGTCACTGTTTTCATTTAATTATGTCAGTGTTACTGTTAATGTCACTGAGGTCACTGTTGTGGACATTATACACACATTCTTCCATTTTCCAAAGTGATGTTATATTTTTCTATTGTTATTATTATTAGTTGTTCCAACCACAGCTTTTAATTGTGTATGATTTTGATGTCTCATTGTTCACTAATGGCGCATTTGTATATTTATATATTTAGCTATCTTTTGTAGTTTTCATTGATCAATGGTTACTTTTTGATATACATCGGCTTTTGTTAATATGGACTTGAACACACTTTTGTCCATAATTTCGTATTAAATGCTTCGGACCCTGCAAGTAGTTATTCTTTTATTTAGTTTTAAAACTATGTGAACAATTAGGAGTCCACAGTACATACCTTCTGCTTATATCTCTTGTACATCCAGGATGATGTCGTTCCTATTCACCATCATCTCTCTCTCTCTCTCTCTCTCTCTCTCTCTCTCTCTCTCTCTCTCTCTTCTTTTGACATTGGATATTGTATTCCAGTCCTTATTTGATGATGTCATTCCTTTTTATAGTCATCACTGTCTTTATTTTCTTTTTCTCTTTATCTCTCTCTCTCTGATTCTCATTCTCTCTCTCTCTCCTTTTGACATTGGATATTGTATTCCAGTCCTTATTTGATGATGTCATTCCTATTCACTATCATCCCTGGCTCTCTCTCTCTCTTTCTCTCTCATTTCATTCTCATATTCTCTCTCATCGATTTCTTTTCATTCTTTTCTTTCAGGATGTTGTATTCAAGTCTTTATTTGTGTTTGTTTCTCCTAAACTTTTCATAGTCCATGCACAGCTTTATTTTGTTTTTTACTTTTTATCTGTATAACGCTTTTACTGATTGCATTCATTTCTGTCTCCTACCAGTTTTCCCACGACCTTTTTTTCCATTCATATCTATGTTCCTCCCTCCATTACCCTTAAATCGTTTTGTACGACACATCTTTCCAATTTAACTTCATTTCTCGAGTCCCGATTTGTACCTGTTCATCCCGTGTTTTTCCATTCATCATATTCTTTCACATCGATTACCTTTCGTCTCTGTTCTTTCATCCCTTCCACAGTCATGAGAATGGACTTCGCATTTGTGTCTGAGGGCGGTTCGAGAGTCATTTCCTGCATCATAGACTTCTCGTAACCCTTTTGTTTCGGTCCTTGATGACCGCTTTAGCTTTTATCTGTTCCTCATTCGGCTTTATATGAACCTCTAACCTGGTCCCTCCGAGTCTCAACACCTTCGTCAGTGCTGCCCTTATTCCATATTCCCTTGCGGTATGTTTTGCTGCTGGGCCCGTTCGAAATGGAATGCTCCATTTGGAAGAATTTGTTACTTTTTTGGGGGGGTTTGGTTTGCAACATTCATTGGCGTCATAATAGGTTTTGTCAACTTCCCCCCAAAAACATAATTTTTTAAACGAAAACATAAAAAAAGGAAAAATCATGAATTATTGCACTATAGTGGAATTTTAGCTGCGTTCATACACTACACATGAAAGAGCAGTTGTTGCAAATTATATTGTATCCCACGCGATGACCATCGTTGCTGTGACGCCAATTTAGCGTTGATAACCAATTAGTCTTCGCTGGTTTTCCCAGCGGAAAATATTATCTTAAGTACTGATTTAAAAAGAACCTCCCAAGTTCTAAGACCCTCATGTCAGTTTTTTAGCCCCCAAGAATCAGATATTTTTATTTTGTACATTACAATCCCCCTCCACAAAATGTCAGTGTAACGAACGGTATTTATAGAGGTATCGTGGGTACACACAGGCCAAAAAAAAAAAAAAAAACTAGCAAACAAACGTGTGAATACGTAATTCGGTAACAAATATGACTTCTTTTATTTTCATAGAGAAATAAACTTTATTGTCATTTGATGCAGCTTCTGTTTTCCAGGACATTTCCTCAATAATGTTTATAAAGTAAGTAAAAAAATTATTTCTTTTTCCAGAGATGGAAATTTACGATTACTTACTGGTAATTGCTTGTGTAAAGGGAAAACTTTTCTAAAATTAGAAATTTTGTAGTCTTTATCACTTATTTATGGTTGAACCTTAATTTATTTTATTGTTAATAAAGAGAGATTAGGATTAATGCATACTCACAGTACATGAAATTTATATATATATTATATATATATATATATATATATATATATATATATATATATATAGAAATTATATATATATTATATATATTATGTATATGTGTATATATATATATATATATATATATATATATATATATATATATATATATATATATATATATATATATATATATATGTATATATATATATATATATATATATATATATATATATATATATATATAATATATATTTATATATATATATATATACATATACATATATATATATATACACGTGTGCTTGTAGCATTATAAGCAATTTTTGGTCATATTTCCTATCAAAGTTGTATGACACGAGTCTTAAATGCCAGACGCAGTGGCCAAGGTAGGTCATTATTATCATGGACAACACAGAGAGAGAAAACGAGTTTCTGTATCAACGTAGGAGGAAGCCATTACAGACGTAATAAAACGTTATTGCAGAACGATTCTGATCCACTGAAAAGAAATGCTTATTGGAAGTGATATTTAATTTTTTTTATCTTTTGTTAGAGAAAATATACAATATTTTACATTTTTAATAATATTACAATCAGAATTTAATCAAACTTCACTTAACTTTACCAAAAACAAATATAATTTTATCGTACCATTCGGGTTGACAAATATTTTATCATGTACATTTTACAAATAATCTATGTATTTCAATGTTAATATTTTTCTGTAGTTACCCATATAAGATTTTATCACTATATATCTATTTTTTTATTATCCTTGATTTTATAAACCGTCTAATACCATTGTTTTCTTTTATTCCGGCTTTGTGGGTAACCAAATCCCAACAACATTGTCACAAATCGAAATTACGGCAGTGTTCCTGTCCTTTTTTGAATGTGCTTCAAAATCCAATTTTAAAATTTTGAATAAACTTTTTGTCTTGATGTGAAACAATTCATTTAATAAGTCACAAAATCAATTAAGCAGTTTCTTGTTTCACTAACAGAAATAAATTAAATGCATCACATTTTCTGGCTCTTTGCAGTTTTCACATAGTTTACTATTTGATATTTTCATCATATATAATCTATCTTTTGTGGCCAGAATTTCATGAACATATTTGTACAAAATTTCGCTATCATAACTGTTAATCAATTTACTGTTAACATTTCCCAAAATAGTTTTCCATTCAAATAAAGGATATTTCTCTTCAATTTTTGGGTTGAACTTCTCATACTTAAATTGGGCCATTCAGAAAGTAGATCCTCGAGAATAGCTCTTTCTCTGAGAACGCTATTCTGATAAATGGTGTGAAGGAGAACCCCGATGTACACAAGTTTGTCGTGACCAAACAGTTCTTTCGGATTATAAATGTTCGGGGAAAGAAAGAAAAGTAAAAACCAGCGGATGGGCAATATGAGGCGTCCGGAAAATGAAAGGTGGCTCTCATATGAGGCGGATTAACCGTTGCTCCTTCCCGAAGGTTTTTTTTTTTTTTTTTTTTTTTTATTTTCTTGCCGACGGGACAAGGTGATAGGACACTGATGGGACAAGGTGATAGGACACTGAAGGCGCGCCCGAGAGAGAGAGAGAGAGAGAGAGAGAGAGAGAGAGAGAGAGAGAGAGAGAGAGAGAGAGAGAGAGTATAATAGTGGATGGTTAGCTTCCTAGAAAAATATGGTTCTGAATATGTATTCAATAAGGATTTGGAATAAAATAAAGATATCCCAGATTTAAAAAAAACGCTGCTTTCTTGTTTAAAAAATGTGAGTTCTTTTAAGAAAAAAAAGAAGCATATTACGTAATACTGGGGAAACTGAAGGGACTGAAACATGCAAGAAATAGTTGGGAGAAAAGTAAACCACTTTTTTTTTCTTGTTGGAACAAGCCGGATTGTTTTTTTTTTTTTTTTTTATTACGTATATGAGCAATCAGGTGATCTTGGGTGCTTGACAGTCTTTCAGTCAAAGACTTCAAAAGGGAATTTTTCATTTTCAGGTGAGGAACCGTATTTGTGTCTTGCCTTGTCCAGAAGGATGCATATTTTTTTCAATGAACTTGGTATATTCTCTCTCTCTCTCTCTCTCTCTCTCTCTCTCTCTCTCTCTCTCTCTCTCTCTCTCTCTCTCTAAAAAATTTGAATTTGTTCAATCTTTTGCTAAGTTATATATATATATATATATATATATATATATATATATATATATATATATATATATATATATATATATTTATATAAAATGTACTGTGTGTGTGCTGTGTGTGCAGTATGTCGGCTGTATAGTTTATACTAAATGTTTTTTTTTATATGGCACTCACTTGCAGGTGTATTTACTAGCTGATTGGTTGCAAGTATTTTGTCCGAATAGCATCTTTGTTATCAAATAATTACCAAGTATATATATAAATATTTATAATAATATATATATCAATATAATGTTATATTATATATATAAATTTAATAACAACACCCGCCGAAGTCAACGACAGGAGCTTGTTTTATGCACGCTGTACAATTTTTACTTTTCACATATTTTAACACCAGTTGGGATAAATTACACTAAACATAAGAAAAACATGTTATTATAAACTTTTCTGAATAAGAATCTACTAAAAACTGGAATTAATAACATCTATTTGCAGGTGAACAGCTCTTTGCGAGATAAGAAAACTTTTATTTTCTTATTTTGTTCTGTAACACTAAGGTTAACACGAGCTGGGGATATTTTGAGAAGTAAAAGAATATGCTGAGTAGAAAATGTACTATAAACATATACATTTTAAGGTTTAGTAGGCTACAGCGTCTCGTCAAATGCCGAGGCGGGTATCAGGGGGTTTAATACTGAAATCAGTTTTAATTGTGATTTTTTTATTTTGGCTACAACGAAAAATGCGGAATAGAATTTGCCTACGAAAAGTGTAGCAAAGTTGTGGACTTCATCATAGGCTTACATCTCCCAATGCATCAACTGTTTACTGCTTTAAAGAGAGAAAATTATTCAATTGTCTGCTAGCCTAGTTTTTGCAAGAAATAAAGCCATAATAATTCAGGAAGTATCGGTTTATTTTAGAAGAAAAAATAGCTCCATCATTTATCATAATTATTTATCACCAAAAGCCTATAAAAGATTGTATCTTTTTTTGCCCATCAACGTTTGCTGCATTTCCATATGAATAACTAAATTTTAGGCCTACCTATCTCGTAATTTTATCTAAATTTTATTAGGTTGTTCCTTTTACCTCCTGAAGTTTCCATAAAGCGAGTTTTATGAATTCCTTGTTTTTAGTAGATTCTGGTATTCAAAGAAATTTAAACATGTTTTTCTTATGCTTACTGTAATTTATATTGGTGTTAAGATATGTGAAAAGTAAAAATTTATGAAGCGTGCATCAGAAAACAAGCACTGTCACACACGGGTGTTGTTATTAAATTTAGACTTACCATCACAATACTTTATAATATTCGTTAACATTATTTATGACAAAACATATATCTGAAGAGAGAAAATTAGGTTAGTAAATAATGATTTACATTACTTGTAATTATTTGAAAAACAATGATATTCGTACAAAATATGCAACCAATCAGCTAGCAGGAAACTTTTCCGAGCTAAAAGGGCACCCTGCGAGTCTGAGCAAATGCGCCTCGGTAAAAAAAAAAAAAACAGAGTTTAATTAGTTTGCTTGGAGCTTTATTTTGGCCACAACTAAAATGCGGAATAGTTTGCCTAGTGTAGTTGAGTCTTCTAAACTCCCAATGTTCAATTATTCCTGCTTTTTGCTGAAGCCCCTGTATTCAGGAGTATCGGTTTATTTTCAGTTCCATCATACTGAATTATTTATCACCCTTTCCTTTAATTTGTCTTGCTTTATATTTATAGCTCTCTTGGCTTTATTATCTGTTGACTGCGTCCATAAAGGTATTCAGCTGAAGATTTAAGTAATCCATACATACATATATATATATATATATATATATATATATATATATATATATATATATATATATATATTATAAATGTATATATATATATATATATATATATATATATATATATATACGGATTTACATAAAAGCTGAATTGGGGATGAACCCTTTTTACAGGTCACTCACTATTTCATGTACCTACACAGAGGCTCATGAGCAACGTGTCAGACCTTCATACACAAACTTTTCCATTCAAATCTCTCGCTTCCTGAATATTAAGACCTTCCTTTCCAGTACCTCGCTTGCTCCATGTATCCAGGACAGTGATAATGTTAAATTTCCTTGAGGAAAATACCTCTGAACCCCATAGTGCAATAAAGGACACTCAATAATATCATTAATGGAAGAACTGAAATTTGACGTTGATATAAATTTCCGCGTTTGCAGTGCAGAGTGTAAGTCACAGTTTCGAAACTTGATGTTTCTTCTCCAGTGTTTAGACGCGATGTTTCAGATGTATTTGTGAATTACAGTATTCTATATACATCTAAATTGTTGTTTTTCTGCATTTGTTGCAGTTCGGTAGTGATCTTCTTGAATTATGTTCATGCATTCTTTTTTTTCTTACATGCAAATGGCAAATTTGAAATGTATTATTATTGGGTTAATGGATAACTGATTTTGGATGAAATTTTAGTCATAGTCAGTTACGATTGAATAATTAAATTTATTATGAGTATTCCGAAATCACAGTGAAAATTACATCCGTTTCAAGCAGCCTGACTTTTCATGGACTTGCATTTCGTTGTTTATTTCAAGATATGTAAAAAAACTAATGCCTTATGTTAATAAACTACTTTTCTTAAGTTATGAAGGAACTGTTCGCTTAAGCAGAAAACACAATGCCGTTAACGGCCAGATGGGAACGATTCCAAGTAGTTTATCAAATTATCAAGAAGGTTTTTTCTAATGATTGTTTTTCTAATGTTTTCCCGTAGGTTAATATTAATGGGTTACTGTCTGTTTGTCGTGGAACGATGACAATTTTTTTAGATTTTGAGATGGATCTGGATGTGGATCCAGATTTTTTCAAAGTTTTTTTAATATAATGTTTTCCCGTAGGTTGCTACAGTCTGATTTTCAATTTTTTGTAGATTTTGAGATGGATCAGTATCCAGTATTTTTTATTATTATTATTATTATTATTATTATTATTATTATTATTATTATTATTATTATTATTATTATTATTATTATTATACAAAGCAAATGGTATGTTCTCCCTGGGTAAATGCTGTCGCTGATTGTAAAATTTCATTCTGATCAAAGCGACAGTAAATCATTTTTGTCGTGGGCTGGGTATGCACTCGGGATGCTT
The DNA here is from genome assembly GCF_040412425.1 of Macrobrachium rosenbergii. Taxonomy (NCBI): domain Eukaryota; kingdom Metazoa; phylum Arthropoda; class Malacostraca; order Decapoda; family Palaemonidae; genus Macrobrachium; species Macrobrachium rosenbergii. Next base: position 45,946,021 of record NC_089756.1, read on the forward strand.
TGTAGTATCGTAAAAAAGAAAAATAACTGGAAGAGAGATTTTAGAATATTTCCCTAAACGAAAATTTTATTATATTTGTTTCTTGACGAAGTGCAACTTCGTAGAAATCAGTTTTCGGTGTTCATATATGCATGTTTATTTCAGAAGTACCTTAATGAAAGTTAATTTAAAGTAACATTTGTTCTCTTGCTACTTTATGATTACTTTGCTTTAAAAAAGGGGGGCGCCATTTATGTAATGAGAGCTTGAGGAATATCACTTGTGCTTAGGATACAATTGTTATTATGAATGCCATTATTATATGAAATAAGATTTTTCGGCTGAACAGAGAAGCATGTGCCCCAAAGTTTCCCACGCTTTGCCGACAGTCTGTCGCCACCTGCAGCGCACCTGCTCGCTGACCGCGACTCCCCACGTCTCGCTCCTTAGCAACAAGTCGAGCCAGCAGAATAGCAACACTTCCGCGACACACCGGGTTTTCATATATCCAGAAGACATAAAGTCTAACATCAAATGCATGTGCACTATTGGTCTGTTAGTTACTATGTAAATTTCCCGGTCTCTGATTGGTCAGCAGTCCATATAAATACCACTGTCGTTTGTTAATAAATCAGAACTCTAAGATCTCGCGTCGTAAGGTGCTGATGGAGAAAAACTAAACCAACGAACTTCTGTTTCGATAACTTTTCGTTAGTGATTAACGAATAGTTTTTTTCTATCATTAAAGTTTATAGGGCTTCGTTGCCCTGAAAAAAATCCATGCTCTAGTAGGTATTGGATTTTTTTCACATGAGAGTAGCTTGAGCACAATATTTATGCCTTCTACGGTTAGGTTTTTAAGGTAGGTAATTTTAACGGAGAATAACAGGTAAATTCCCCTCGATATGCAATAATAAAGTTCTGTTGAAGTTTTAAACTATTTTGTTTTCGATAGATACTCCTGATTCAATATGAAAAAACCGAGTACAACTTTCGTAGTTTTGATGGACATAGGGAGAAAAATTGTCTTCAGGAAGGGTTATTCTCTCTCTCTCTCTCTCTCTCTCTCTCCTGAGCTCTGGGATACATTGGTTGTACATAGGAAACGAAATGTTGGAGGCCTTTAGTCGGAAGGTACAGTACAATTCTCTCTATTGGAACGCTAAAATTAAATGATTGATATGATATACATAGGAAACGAAGTGATGCAGGCTTTTAGTTAGATTGCACCGCTACTCTCTCTCTCTCTCTCTCTCTCTCTCTCTCTCTCTCTCTCTCTCTCTCTCTCTTTTTATTTTCATTTGGTATTCACGCTCCCCACTGTCCTTATTTGTTTACGTATAAGTTAAGAAATCTTTATGCATATTTTTTTTTATTATAAAAATACAATTACATTTCAATAATTTACATTGAGTAATTCTCGTAATACAAAAGTATAAATATAAACTTAGATAACATTTTGCTACAAAATAATGCAAATCAAAATCAAAGATTATAATTTAAAAATTCTTTGGTTACATACTTGGAAAGATTGCTTGTATATCTACATTTAATATACATCCTTTGTGATTCTAGTTTATTTGTCAAAAAATCAATTATATTTTGGCAGCTATTGTTGTGTCTGTAACACATCCACAAACAGTACAAATAGCTGGTGATCAATAAAATGGCTGTGTTTTTATCAACATTTGATTTCCCTACTATATCATAGAATAATAGTTTCAATAAACTATAATTATTTAGTTTACAGCATTTCCTTAGAATGGAATTAAACCAATTTACTATATTTTTCTTTTCTCTACAGAAGTAAAAAATTTGCATTTGATACTCTGTTTCAGCGTTACACTTTTTTGGCGCTCTGGATACGTTTTGTTAGAGACTCGACCTTGTGTTCTCGACGAGGTCACATCAAAAATTGGCTTACCTTCACATTCTTTCTTCGAACTTAGGCTCTTTATTCTTAGTCCGTCTTGGGACATCGAAATTACCATTTAATTTTGGGAAACTGATGAGTGTAAATAGAGATGTTTCATTATCTGTTCGCTTAACATTGGGCTCTTTGCCCTCTCCCTGACTGAAAGCAGATTATTCAGTGCGTCATTAAAGAACTTTCAACTTTTAACGAGAAAAATCCCAAAATTTATACTGATTCCTAAAGTCCACGGCAACCTTCGCGTAAAATGTATACCAAGCATTAGGTTTCACAGGCTTTTGAGGAACTGTTTGTTTTTGTGCGTCATGATTAAGTTAAAAACCGTCTTAAAAAAACTCAAACATAAGACAATCTCAAAAAAGAAAATGAAAAACTTGAAAACCGAAGAATTAACGGATATAAAGCAAGAAGCACTTTCGCCTCCGTGATCTGATAAAGAGAAGCTGAAGTCGCGGTCTTGGACGAACCCCTTCAGACGAGCTCATGAGAACTTTTCAGGTCTGTGGTCGCTCTTGAGATAGGCCAGTGGCTTCGAGTTCATGGTTTTATGCCAGTTTTATGGTGGGCGACGTGCGCGAAAGATTATAACCTCAGTAGAGAGATGAGGTTAAAACTCTGATTTCTTAAGATTTTTTAAGTAAAATATTTTCAGTGTGTCATAATCCATACTCATTAGTGTTTGATGCATCTGAACTGCAGTAGTTACTGATTTTACTAAGTCTGATATTTGAGAAATAAAGATGTTTTATTATGCGCGGGGAAATAGCGCGCGCACACACACACACACACACACACACACACACACACACACACACACATATATATATATATATATATATATATATATATATATATATATATATATATGACTTTTTTCCTTTTATAATGACATTGATGCATGTTAGTTCCCTCTTGTTCTGATAACCATTACACTTTGTATCTATAATGAGCGGAGCCATTCCGCCCACACCATTCTCATTATAAACCTCTTTCGCAAGAATATCACATTTTAGCAACATAAGTATCTTTCCTTCGTTACCACAGACTCCCCCACATGCCATTGACAACTTTCATGCCTTAGGTGATAAAATTCTTCCTTAATATATTAATTTTCTTCCGTTGTATCCTTTATGTATTTTAGAAGATGAAAATACACGATAGAGAACTTTTCTTTTAGACCAACAAGTTGCGCTGGCAACTGAGGAATGACCATTTTTCTCTCCTCCCTCTTTGTCACTCTTTGCAAAAGTAAAAATACCCATTAGGGTTTGTGGTTCATTTTTCCAGACGGTGAGTGAAAAGGTTATCTGCCAAGCTGTTTGGGGACTGCAAGTTTATTTGTTCTTAATTAAAACCCGTTCAACTCATAATGAGAGAAATCCGATAGCTTTTACTGCTTTTCAAAGTCTATTCCAATTTTTATGCACAATTTATTCCACGCATTTAGATTTACAAGTTTTCGAGGACTATTTATTTTATATATTCTGATGAGTAGTCGCAGTTCAAAAAAAAATTTTTCCAGTGTTAGTAGAGGACTATTTTTTTTTCATTCTGATGACTATATAGTCGCAGTTCAGTTTTGCTTTTCAGTGTTATAATAGTGGAGCTCTGGATTGTACTCGACTAAGATGGCATATGAACGGAAGACTGCCATTTGTCACTTACAAATTGGCTACACTGTTTGAGGTTATGAAGCCTGCTTGATTCTAATCTTTAGTACTAGTTGTTTGGTTCCCTTAACAATAACCCAGTAGTGTACCTCAATCTAGAAAACATGAGAGCATGTTGTCCTATTTACAGTTATAGTAGTGGGATCAGAATGGAAATTATTCTCTTGCTAGGGCCCTCTTTAAGGAAGTTGTTTTCAAGTCGGCTGGTGTTTTTAAGTAGATGGCAAGAAGCTGGATTTTTTTTTTTTTTAGTCTTCTGCTTGTCATTTATGATTCGTATGAGTGAGAGTAATGAGATTTCAAGAACATTTTTTTTTTATTTTAATTAAACATGGTAGCAAATATCGTAATTTTTTATTATGTTGCCATTTCAGTTTACAGCCACTCAGTTCATCAAAATAACTTCCATTTTTTTACACGAAGATCCGAACAGAGAGAAAATAAAAAAAAATAAATACTAGTTGAGCTAGTTAGTAATGTAAATATTTTCCTTCAGAGGTGAACTGCAAATGGATTGTTGACCACCATTGAGGCCTGGTACCATTGGCAAATAAGGTCCCCTGAACGTTACGGAAACTTTCAATAATATTCAGTTTTTTTGGACCTGACGTCCATAACCGATACTATTGACGGATCTGTCTTGCTTATATACCGCCGATGCATTTGAAATGTAGCCTCGGGAGAGGCGGGGGTGTGTGCCGGGGGCGGGGTTGGGGGGGCAGTGAGCACGGTGAGCCTCCGCCAGTCACGATAGCTTCAGTATTATCAGCTGTTGATAACAGATGAGTATCGACCTTTGAAATTTTGAGAAAAAACAAAAATTGGAGAACAAATGTATTCAGAAGCACATACAGTTTCGGAGCGTCATGCTCCGCTTCTGAATATATTTGCTCTCCAAATTGTGTTTTTTTTTTTTTTTTCAAATTATCGGCTGTTATCGCCCTTAAAAACAATGGCTATAGTTTCCTCGGAGCGGAATTAGACTACTGTGACACGTGAATATTGAAAGGGAATCTTCGGGAACCGAATAATTCGGCATATGGAAAGTTTCGAGTTTTGGAGAATGTTTAACAAGGATTCTTGCAATAAAACGAGAACTTAAACATTTATGAGCTTCATGAATGATCGCCAAGCTGCCTAGTGTGAAACATATCGCAGACGTTGATGTCTCAAGTTTCGTCAGACTGTAGATATGAGGGATGTCTAATCTGCAGGTTTTCAAGCTAATAATTGAAAAGATATCCTTTTGTATAATGACCTTAATGCGCTCCAGGCGGCCAAGGGGTCGTTTTTTAACGAAAGTCTAGACGGGGACGGTGAGACCAAGAGAAAAAGAGGAAAATAATCAACAGGTGTTCAAATTTTCAATATTACAGGTAAAATTTTAGTGATGATTATATGTTTAGCCTTTCGTTATCCGCTGTAATAGTATTGTAAAAGACAGAAAAGGAAAGTATGGCGGGCAGTAGGTTTAGTAAAATACCTTTTTGCTAAAAAGTTATCATAAGACGTGAGATTTGGGACGTTTCTAAGGAAAGAATGACTCTTATCAAAAGAAAAATGGCCGCTTCATCTTATATGACCCATGCTTTTAGTGAAATTTCACGTGGTGTGTAAACTGTCAGACTGTGACTTTCTTGAAAGGTATTGAAACAGTGAACCTCGTTGCAGTGCTAAATCTCACTGAAACAGATGTTTTCGTATTCGAATGACATCAGAATCAGGCGATTTAGCAAAGCAATCTATAAACAATTGGACTCACCAGATGACGTTGGAGTTATTCATTATTTACCGGGCATTAAATTCATTTTCCCTGTAAAGACCGTAAGGTACATTTATCGCATATAATAATGATTTATTTGGTAACGTCACTATAAAGTGAATCTATACAACACAGTTCTTATTGACTTGCCTTGTTTGCCCAAACTTGACTGATTAAGGAGACCCTCTTCTCTGTCTAGAAGCTTTTAAGGACTAACGACATTTAGGGAGGCTAAATGCAAATATCCCCCTTCGTCAGCGTCTCCTAAAGCTGCCCTGTAGCAGACAAAACGAGGACAACTGGAAATACAGGAGAAACGCCACTGAGGTGGAAAGGCGCAATCTAGAATAGATAAATAGATAGGTAAGGGGTGACGGGGTGGTTTGGGAATAGTGACGACTGACTGTTTACTGCCCAACGGAAGTGTGGTGTCATTGTGAATTATGAAGCCATAGTTTATGCTGAGAAGATCAGGTGGATGGTTTGATGTAACTTTGACGAAAATAACTCATTATTTAGATTTTGTCTCTATATAGTTTTTATATAGTGCCTTGTAACCAAAGTTCGGCTACAGATATTTATTACTTTGCTATGAGTTTTATGAAGTGGTGTGAAAACATGAATTGAAATAGGTGCGCAAATGTCGTTTCCCGTTGACCTCTATACCTAGCATATATGAACTGAGAAACAAAAATACAGAGAATTTTGCTGTTTAGGTTCTTAAGAATTAATTTTTAATGGTTTTTTTTTTCGTGGATAAGCTTGATTGGATGTCCTTAAATTCGTACATTTTTGCAATATGATAGGATTCTGTGTTATTCCTCCGCCTGTCTGTTTTCTTCATTTAAGAAGGGTCTGGAGAGCTAAACAAATGGAACTAGTTAGCAAAAATCCTTTAAGATATCAGTAAAGTTCTTTTTTTGAGATGGAATGAATTTTGATGAACAATAATGACATTATATATATATATATATATATATATATATATTATATATATATATATATTATATATATGATGAACATATATATATGTATATTATATTTATTATATAATTAATTTTTAAACGTTTTGTATGTTATATTAATTATTGATATCCATATATTTTTACATTTTTGTATATAATTGATTCTATATATATTCCTATATATCTGTTATATATATATATAAGATATAGCTAAACAAATGAATATAGTTAGCAAAATATATAAAGTTCTACACAAATTTTAATATCAAGGATTTATAATTAATAAAGTAAACAATAATGTTGATATATATATATATATATATATATATATATATATATATATATATATATATATATATATATATATATATATATATATATATATATATATACATATACATATATATATATATATATATATATATATATATATATATATATATATATATATATATATATATATATATGTATACACACACACAAATGAAAACTACACATATCGTTTAATATCCAAAAACTATAATTAATAAGTGCTTCGTCACTAGTGAGTTGATTCTAGTTTAAACCAGGGAATAGTAGTTTTTAAGTCACTGTACATTGTTGATTCTAAACCAGGGAGCGGTTTTGAACACCATTTGTGACGAAGTCAATCATAATTCTCCTTGGGTGCAAGTTATTCCCGAGATATAGTGAACTTGGTATTAAACGTGGCTTATTATTATTTGTGAATATAGAAAATGTCACTGTGTATGTGGTAAGAAAAATTTATAAATGAATAAATAAATATATATAACATATATATATATATATATATATATATATATATATATATATATATATATATATATATATATATATATATATATATATATATATATATTTATATATATACACACACACACACATGTTATGGAGAATAGATTCTAAAGAATCCAGTGATGCTATATATATATCAGAGCTTTTATAAGATCATATATCTGTTTTAATACATTTTATATAGCATGTATGAGATTAAAAATCCTCTTTTAGGACTTATATATATATATGTGTGTGTGTGTGTGTGTGTGTGTGTGTAGTGTGTGTGTGTGTGTGTCAGTGTTTGAGAGAGAGAGAGTGCGTGTGTTTCAACATTTATGGGTGGTTCCAGAGAAAAAAACATCACAACCTTCCTTTCATGCTGCATTCATACCTTAACTGCTGAATCGTGGGTAAAGCCAATGTTAAGTAAAACTTCCGCAGCATTAGCCACTTCATAAAACTACATGGAAGGTTGATCAGCAGTGCGATTCTATTATTATTATTTTTGTTTCCCAGTTCATTTATATTTCTTCGTTGTTCTTTTTCGATTTTTCTGTTGCCTGAAATCATTTGTCAAAATTGCCCCCTTCCATTTACCCTCAGAGTCTGATGTATTATCTTGCTGTTGTGTTTGCATAATTCTCCATCACATTTTGCATTTCTGGTTGTTGTTCTCGGCCGTCTTCAAATTGTTTTAAGTTTTGTCTTTCATTAAATTTCAGCCAAAAACATTTTTTTTTATTTAACGTGTTGACAATAAACAAAAATCATGCAACGAGTTGGCTTAATATATCCACATCCATTACTCCAATTTGACACGCGATAATTATTGATTGATTTTTTCCCTTGAATTAGCATCTCAGTATTTAAGGTCATGGATGTAAATAATGAATTTAGATGTACATTTTAAGACAGTATTTAGGACTGGTCGTACATTAATGTTCCCGAGGGATGTGTGACATGCGCACGATTTCGGTCTAAAGGATGTCTTTCTTAATTGGGTTCTCTTACTTGTAACGGTTCTCAAAATTATCTCGAATTTCCCCGAAACAGAAAAATCTAGTTTTTTTCCTAATCGACATGACCTAAGTTCAGTCCCTCAGAAAATAAACACCCGTGAAAAATTAATAGATAGAAAAGATATATATATATATATATATATATATATATATATATATATATATATATATATATATATATATATATATATATATATATATATATATATATATATATATAGAAATAAAACTTTCCAACCGAGAGAGCTACGATGCTTTTCCTTCAGGGGACACCTCTGAAGAATATAAAGTTGCTGGGGGAATTCTTTCCCAAAACCTAAGGTTTGGAGGCGTGATTGGGCGAGGCGTGTGTGGGCGTCGGAGGAAAAGCAATACGACTATTGGTGCCTGTTGCTAAATCCAGAAGGTAATCTCAGGTATCAAGAGTCCAGAAGGCGCGTGGGGGTGTTTCCCTTTACTCATTAAGAGTGACAGGATGTCAGGTCCCGAGATAGAGTGACCAGGTAATGGGATCATTAATGAAGAGACTGTTAACCTGTATATGTGTGGATATATTTATTTAAAAAAAAAAAAGCGTGCGTAACCTGCATTTCTAGACCTGCAAATAAAACTAAAACGTGATGCTTCTAATAACTTAGGCCCACAGTGTAAAAAAAAAAAAAAAACTCAACGAACAACGTATTTAAACAAAACTTAAGAATTGTGATGATGAAGCTGATCGTTATACTGGGATGATGTTTCGTAAGGATCCCTCCAACTATGAAAAGGACGTAACGCCATGAATGCGAAATCATCTGTCCTTCTAAAAGACGACCAGAGACCTGAAGAGTTCTCATTAGTGCGTCAGGAAGGATTCATCCAAGAACGTAATTTCGAGTCCTTATCCCGAATCAAAAGGTGTAAATGTCCTCTTTATCTTGGAAGCTCGGAAGACGTCAGATTCTCTCTCTCTCTCTCTCTCTCTCTCTCTCTCTCTCTCTCTCTCTCTCTCTCTCTCTCTCTCTATTTTGTAAAGCTTAGTCTCCTTCTCTGCTTTCACTAGAAATTTTACGGTGTTATTTTTTGTATAAAATTTTCCTTATTTCTTCCATATTTAGGTTCATGCACACTTGAGACTCAACCAAAATGCCTGTCAGGTAAATCCCATAACAGATGCAAAGTCTATTAAATTTTGAGAAAGAGAGGAGGAAGGATTCTGTGTGCAATAACCAAGTACAGAAATATGACCTTAATACTTGTCTTATCATCATAGCCGTTCCACCTCAGTACTTGGATTAAGTGACATTGCAGATGAAGTGATTTTGAGTTGCGTGTTCAGCATTAGGCAGAGGGTAAGGTCAGACCTACAGTTTTTTCTTAATGCCAGGAATTTTTTTTCTTCACTACAAAGGGTACAGAACTAGGTGATGTAATACCAGACGACATGTCTGTTAAGTATGGTCATTGTTCTACTTGTTACTGTTATTTATTACCTGTTAATAAAGATATATTGAAACTGTTGTGCTCCATTTGGCTGTATTATGGTGCAACATTAAGTGCTTTAGATTTTCATGGGTAATTAAATATTACTATGTAAGGCAGAATTTTCTCTCTTTAAGAAGTTAATTTTCCCATAAGGTATTCTTCCGACGACGTCGCCTAATGTTCTGATTTAAAATGATTTTCAAAGTTATTTTGGTGTATTGCCATCCACCTTCCATAAGATTCTCGTGACGACAGTATGACGTCATAATGTCACTACTGCATATCGACTTTAGTTCTGTTGCTGCCAATGCGCGGTGAATTAACGGTAAATTTAACGCGTGCTGACAATACTTTGTATAAATGGCAGCTTTGTTACTAATACACAACGACAGTATTAAGACTATATATTACGACTTTATTGGTAATAAACAACTTTTCCAATGCACAGCGAGGTGACTAGAAATACCAAACTACTTTTTTCCTGCGCATATTGATAAAGAACGACACTTAAGAAAACACACTGACATTGTCTTTGCTTTCCGTTGCCTCCTATACATGATGTCACATGGAGTTGGGGAAATCATTTCTTCTGAACGTGTTGTTCAAACTAAATGTTTTGGGATTCTCTGCAAATAAACACAAAGGTGATGTTAGGAATTGTGGAATTCGTGAATGAAAATATAATATTGCTTATGATTTTGCGTGATTATCTACACTGTTTTTTGCAACCATGTTAACTGTAAAAATACAGATGTATTCATCTTTTAAGGCATTGATTACTACAAACATAAAAATTTTTTGACTATTGAATTATACAGACAGAAAAGCAGACTCAGTTGGTCAGATAAAGGCCAGAAAAGAAATTTGATGAAAGGGCTTAAAAATGGAATTCGAAGAAGGAGAGAGAGAGAGAGAAGAGAGAGAGAGAGAGAGAGAGAGAGAGAGAGAGAGAGAGAGAGAGAGAGAAAATTCAATTGTTTTATAGGATTTTGATTGATTTTTATATAAAACCAAGCCTGTACAAATTCAGGAGAGAGAAATGTACAAAGACTTTCGATATCTGGAGCAAAAGAACAGCAAATGGAAGCACAACAAAGTCGAACGAGTACAGGAAAAGAAAGTGAATTCAAGTATGTAATTGGCATCGTCGAGAATACAGACAAAGATCCAGTCTTCGAAAGCTGCTTCAACCGTATCCCAAACTGCAGTGGAAACAAAAACATATCGGGTTATAAATTCAGGAGCCAAGTTTTTTTATTATTACTGCAAAGAATCAAGGATATTACGAAGGACATTGAAGTTTAGGAAAAGAAATGGGCATTATTATAATATATGATCAAAGGAACGCTTTTTGTATTAAAATTCTGATCTCTAATTATTTTATGTGGAATTGCGCTACGCGCGTGTATAGCAACAAACCTTACCATTTATACATATATACGTATTTATAAGAACATGAAACTTTTCTCCCGTAGCGTTAGCAGTAAAGCTTCGTATATGTTAACGCCTTTCTCTGGTAAGATGCCATTTATAATTATTATTCGACAACTATCTTTAGACTTTTATAATGTCACTATTATATGATAACGATTCAAGCATTCCTTGTATTTTTGCTTCTGAATCGCCCATGCAATTCCATTTGTAGTTTCAGGCAACCTCTCCTGAAGCTCTCTTCTTACAGTTGCTTTGTAAGACTTTCGTACTTAACGCTATAATCTTGGAGAAAATGGAAATGAACTTTCTCGTGCATAATGATTTTAGGTTTAGCTATTGATAATAAATGTTTTTGAAAGATATGATCCAATGAAATCTCCCTGCTACTGGCCTGTTCTGTGAGTCGAGTCAGGAACTAAGAAGATATGAAATTAAGTGACATTCAATCTTCTGTAAAAAGCGAGCAAGGAAGAAGGCGGTGGAGCAAGAATGTCACAATAAGATCATATCAGCGTCCTTATTCCATTTAGACCAGAAGTTGCTATTTATTCATAAGCACAACAGAACCTGTTTATTCACATATGCCAAAGACTCAGAATTAAAAAGGGACCTCCTGACTTCTTAGTCTACCTTACTACATTACTAACTTGACTTTTGGACCTGTATACTGATTATGCGAGAATTTTTAGAAGTCGAGATGTTACCCCAGCGCTCAGCCCTTCTCTTTTATCAGGCCTCTGGTAAAGATGTGACGGAATAAAATTCACGAAAACCCGATACTGTTTTCTCGCTAATGTTCTTAGATGTTATATATAATGGCTTATCATTGATATAATGTTTTTAAAATCGTATACTCACTGTAACTAGACGTTATAATCGTTATAATCTTTTCTGTTGAAGAATATTGATTGATGCCTTCGTTCACTAAATAGTGGTAACGGTTTTATCTATTATTTTACTTTGAAATGAATAATAAACAGAAATTCAAATACATAAACAAGCCGGTTGTTGTGCATGTCTCATGTAACAGCCGCAGCGCAGGCATAAAAGTAGAGCTGTTATTTCAGAAGCGTTGCTGCTATGCCAAAGAAAAACAGTAAACAGGGTATTTTTACGTTGAGAGAAAACAGTTGTGATTAGAAAAGAAAAAGGAATTTCCGTGTTCTTTCTAGAAACAACTCAGATGTTTTTGGTGACGACCAGTGCCCATTCTCATAGCTCAAATGAGGTTTTCCATTGTCCTCTGCTCCGTATATCAAGTCGCGAAGTTCAAAGGTTAAATATATAAAAGCAGTCGGCCCTATTGTGTTGTTCTGAATGCATCAGCCACTCCCCTCCTCCCTTCACACACACAAACACACACACACACGCACACAAAGGAAATAATGCAGAAACGATTGACAGTCATATTGGTATAGTCAACTTATTTCACTGTATATCAATAAAAGCAAAGGTACAAATTCTCACTTTTGAAGCCCAAACCAGGCAATAAAGTTAATATCCCTTTAGGGTGCTATATCATATTACACCCACGTTTTGTAACTGAAATATTTTCGGTAATCCTGATGATTTTCCTGAAAGTTTTCCGTAAAAAGCTAGCAATTAGACGCCAGGAGAACGTTGAGAGGGCGAGGGAACGTCGGGAGTAGAACCTTTATATTATAGCAACATGATAATATGTGGGAGTTTGCATAAATGATGAGCGAAGCACATTCCAAACGGATCTGGCGTCAAAAATGTGGTCTTATGTGGTGTCTTGTTACCTGTACCAAAGAGGTTCTGTTTGTTAGCTTGATTATAAAAGTTTATAAGTAAATTTTGATGAAAATGTCACCAAGTGTAGGCTTCGAGACCGGAACAAGTGATTAAATTTTGGAAGAGAATGGAATCCAAATTTTTGGGAGAAAGAACCATTTGGACGGGATGTGGACTGGTCAGTCGTTACGGAGATTACAGTCCGCTATCGCTCGTGGTTTCTTCTTTCCTGCTGCCTGGGAGCATCTTTGAAAACATTTTATTCTTGTATTTGTGCGATGTTTGTACAAATATTTGAGTACGGGAAATAAGATATTTTAAATGGATATTTTAAATGGATTAATAACATTTAATTAAAGATTTTGAGATGAGTGATTATTAAGTTTCGTTCTGTTCATCGTGGGTATTTAATTTCGTAATAGAAAGGTACCATGTCTCGTGAAATCTGATTGACAAGCTATCAATGGCTATTGTTCGGTTGGTGTTCTGTCCTATCAAGGGTGGGTAAGTACCACAAAATGTGAGTGATGCCAAGAGCAGTGTGTGCAGCACACTTAGCCAGGCCCATAATATTAGCCTTCCACTGTTTATCATAATGCAAAATACCACAACATGCTGTATCTACAGGTTTTGGGAAAATTAGCTTATTCATTTTTTTGTAGCAGTAATGACAATAACAGTACATTTCTTAATTTCATTCAGGTCTGCAAATTTCAATGAGGAACAAGAAACTGAGCAAACAGTTCAATTAAACAAACCTAACAAAATTAAAAATAAGGAATACAAATCTGCGGAATACACCGCAAGCAGAAATGACATAATAGGCTGAGGAAAAATCCCACCTCAAAAAAAAAAAAAAACTTAGCCGGTGGGGGACAGGTCCCAGTGCCTATGAAACATGGCCAGTGTGTCGCTAGGCCAACTGTTTAACTCCCCAGGCCGAAGGCTGGTACCTATTCTCCTACTGAACCTCTTGGCTTTTTTTTTCGGACTGTTAGGTTGACGGGCTACCAGATTTATGCAGTGGCGCAATCCAAGCCATCAGTGAGTAGGAGGATTTGAACCCTGCTCCTCCCGGGACTGCTAGCTGAGAATCAGAATATATATATATATATATATATATATATATATATATATATATATATATATATATATATATATATATATATATATATATATATATATATATATATATATATATATATATATATATATATATATAGTATATATATATATATATATATATATATATATATATATATATATATATATATATATATATATATATATATATATATATATATTATATATATATATATATATATATATATATATATATATATATATATATTTATGTATGTATGCATATGAATGTAGATCATATATCATATATATGTACAGCTATGCTCATATCTGACGCGACATGATTCTTTTTGTATCATCCAGAATCTCAGACTCAACGTAATGTTGCCAGGCAGTGTTAAACTTTTTTTTTCATTTCTAATCTCATACGTGTCGACAACTTTGCGAATCCACAGCTAGCACCATTTTCTTTATGGTTATATAAACATGATCCCTTTAATGGATTGGTAAAATATAATTCGTAATTTGTGTGATTTGAACAGATTTTTTTTTTTTTTTTTTTTTACATTGCTTAGCTCAAAGAACGGTATGATAAGGTCAACAGTGCCGTCAGTGGCTCAACAGCCATAACAACATTTCCAAAATAAGTTTTCTTTGAATGTTGAAGTTTTAGGCTGTGTTCAAGCTGCCTGTATGTTGCAAAATGATGTATAGGCCTAAAAAAATAATTTAAGCCTCTGAGATGTAATCTGTTACTAAAGAATTTATTTGTAGAGATTAGCTGTTCTTTGAGGAATGAGAAATGATGATGATTTTAATTGTATGGCGAAGATGGCTATTAATCGAAATATCGTGTCAATGCCTATGGAACACTTGTTTTTTAACTGGCTTAAAATATTACTTTCTTAAAAGTCCTTCTGCTCGCTTTTGGTGTATAATTTATTCATTCATAAGGTCACTTGAAGTGCAAGAATGTACAGATAACTTCATATGCTTTCTGGCCGGAAATTGTTAATATAGAGCTGTGAATGCTAAGTGAAAAATAAAGAAATCTAACACACTTAGGCCTAGGAACAAAATCTTGGCTTAAGCAAAAGAATAATTGCTTAGGGAAATATTTGCTAAGAAGCCGTAATTTTTAAAGCGGTTAAGAAATATAACTTAAATAATTGTATTTTTATGAATATACAAATATTTCTCTAACTAATATAAAATAAGTGGTTTCAAGATAATTTCATTGTCGCTACTCATTGTAGACCTATGTTCCACCACCAGGTGGTTCATGTCGCCCCACCACTAATGGTTGCGTCACACGCTCAGCTCACCCGCTGATATCAGTGGAAGCATTCTACTATTGTATTTACTTATTTATATTATTTTTTTAGCGTTGAGGCGTAAAAACAATCAAATCGGACTATTTTAAATTTTATGGTTTCATTAGATGTAATATTAATGTTATGAGAATTTTTTTCTTTATTTATTTAACATTTGAACAGAGGTTTGATGATGATTTTTTTTTTGTCAAATGCATCGGCGATAAGTGAACGGAAGTTCTGAAAATTTTTCGTAACTGCTTTCCGAAGTTTGGCTACACGTGTTATTTTCTTGCAGTTTTGAAATATATGACAGATTTCATTCTTGGGAAACATATATTATGGCCTTATTGTATGCAATAAACGTGTTTTCGCATTGAAATAATAGATAAATATGGAGCATGTTAGTTGCCAGTTAGTGAATTTTGAACGAAATTCTATGCATTCATGTTCTGAGCGAAGTGTCACATATATCTATACAATTGTAATAACCACAATGCCCTCTTAACTTCTCGAATTCTTCACACTTGTTGGATACGCTTGTCACTACAAAACCTTAGATTCAAATACAAGAATATGAAATAATTCTGATGTCCTTTTCGTTGTCAGGTCAGCAACATGACCTCGCCCTGATACTCTGGAGGCTGGTTCGAATCCTGCTGCCAAACATCAGAATTACTTAATATTTTTCCATTTGGAACTAAGGCTTTGTAGTAACAAACGTATCCAAAAAGTATGAAGAAGTCGAGAAGTTAAGAGGGCATTGTGGATATTACAATCATATTCGTATCTGGTAAAAAGTGACCAGTAGTAGATTATAATATATATATATATATATATATATATATATATATATATATATATATATATATATATATATATATATATATATATATATATATATATATAAAAGAAAGTTGCCTCGAAGTTATTTTCAACATAGAACATTTTTTCCCGACTAGAAACAACCTTATTTTTTTTTTATTCGTGTGATGTAAACTCCAGTGTAAAAATTATTTTTTTTTTCATCAGCTTCTGGAGTCATTTTAATTTTTCAAGATATTTCAGTTTCTTCAGTACACTATCGTCTTAGGTGACCCTGGGTTTTGAATTTTTCTCCTTGCAACAAACAAACCTTTTTTAATACTTATCTGTCGAAATGATTTCCATTTCATCAGTCTCCCATTTAATTCCGGATTTCTGTTGTGTATATATAAAATCCTTTTTCATACCCTCTCTCTCTCTCTCTCTCTCTCTCTCTCTCTCTCTCTCTCTCTCTCTCTCTTCAGAATGCTGGAGACTTTTCCTTCGCTAATATAAAAAGAGGAAGAGATTTTTCTGGCGGGGAGGGATCTAATCCTCGGCATATGAGAGCCACCTTTCGATTTCCTGATGCCTCTCAGAGCGCGTCCGTTTGTTTTTGTTTTTAGAACTCTAGGGTTTCAAATCTTACGAGAGCTCGTATTTCTCTCATATTTTAGGTCATGGTAATATAAAGACGGCAAATAGAACCTTAGATATTAACTTAATACTCCGAGAGGGTATTTGTGAATGACTTTTGTAGTTCACCACCAAATCGTTATAAGGATTAACGTTAAATTTCGTTTCAAATGGTTCACCTGTTTTATATTTGTATTGAATTCTCTAAAGTTTACAGAATGATCTTGTCTTTTACTGAAAAAGAAACTTATCTTATATATATATATATATATATATATATATATATATATATATATATATATATATATATATATATATATATATATATATATAGACTATACGTATCAAAGTTGCTAGGCCAACGACTTTATTTAATATGGATGCAATTTACCTTAATTGACTAACTACCGGTTGCCTTATTCAGTGGTCAGGTAAACAGAAGCCAGTGGGATTTAATGGATTGCTTCCAGTCGGTCCACTTGGTCTGGAATCGACCGCAGGTCTTCTCAATGAGCGTTCTTAACGCTGGACTAAGAATAGGCCTATATAATTTGTTTGATTGCCTTAATTTTAAAAATTGAGAATTCTGTCGATTTCTTCGTATCAGATTTTCAAGTAAGGACAAAAAATAAATATCCAGAGTTTCACAAGAGAGTAACGAACATCATTATAAGATTCCCATAGAGAATTTAAATTGTAGATTTTATTTTCAAATCAATTCCGAGTCTTTGAGTATTAATGGATTAGAACTTTGCTGAACTCTCCTGGAACTTGACAACGTTTCATGTACGCTAGAGAGAGAGTAACATTCCATAATTACGCTAAATTCTAGTAAGAATTACAACAAAAACATGAAATAAGAAAGCAATATAAATGACAAAATCAGATATACTGTATATTTAAAGCAAGCTATCGAAATTAGGAAACGCACGAGAGACACGTAAACCTTGATAGTATTTTCTTCTGTGCAACACTAACTTTCGTAAGGTAAACATTTCCCATTTCCCGATTCAGTTTTACGAAATGAGTAAAAATTCCGCTAACCTGATTGCATCTTGTTAAGGAGTTAACAAACGTAGTCTCCTCGGTAGCTTCCGTGATGAGCCGCTTAAGCGATAAACTAGTTATCTAAATTTACTTTTCTTTTAATGGTGGTGGGGTGGGGTGGGGGAGGAACCGGACTGACTATCTCCTAAAAGAAAGGTTGGTGTGAAACGAAAAAATATTCCCGAAAATTTTAAGGCCGACGCAATGCAATTACTTCGGAGGGACACGAAAATTCTCTACGGGAATAAAACTCCCTAATGGGATAATTTGCGAGGCCTGCTTTGCAAAGAGCGGGAACTCTATTCTTAATGCCTAGCTTTTGTAAGTTAATGGGACTTTGTATGTATGTATGTATGTACTGTATGTATGTAGGTGTTGTGTGTAGGAAGTTGTATGAAAAACTACTGTATCTGTCTGCCTAAATAGCTAAGTCCCCATTTTTCTAGAAAATTAAAATTATAATTACGTTCTTCATTTACTCATTAAAATAACGAGACCACCTGCTGATTATGCTACAGATAATGTCTTCAGTTCCTCTGTCATAAATAGACACATTTTGCTGACGTCAGTAGCCTAATTCTGCCTTACTACCTGTTCACGTCTGCCCTTTAATCTGAGTTTGTCAGAAAATTATGTCAAATAGACAATAATCTCGTCGATGTATACCTAAAATAATAACGAATATTCTCAGCCGTTTTTAAGATTCCAATTTAGTACTCTTCTAATTGCTGGTAAAATTAAGCCACTCTCCTCAACTGTCATTTAGCGGATATATCTTCATATAGCTCACGATCTTCCTGTTCTGTTCACTTTCTATCCTACATCCTCCCTCGTATCTCCAGCTCTCGAGGTCCATAGCGCTCTTGCATCCAAGACAACTGATAAGGCCTCAGACTAAGCCGCAATGCAATACGATCGCTTGATGATTCTTCCGAAGAATAAACTACTGTATTCTGGCATCAACATTGCCTAATGTTGATTCCAAATTAACTTGCTGTCTGGTGATTTGGCTCTTTACGGTAGTTGAAGCACTCTAAACTTTATTAAACTCTCACTTTTTCACACGCCTGGAGACAACTGTTTTCTGGGTTTACAATGTGAATGCAGGACCGGCTTAACACTTTTTTCCCTGTCTTACTGATATTTGGTTATCATTTCGTAGAGTCTTCGAGAATTTTAGTCATTATTCTCCATACTTCAAATCATCCAGCACACAATCTGCTAACAAACCTTCCAGCTTATTTGTAGCGTTTATCTAAATTGTCTCCTTTATCCTAGGGCCAAAGATTTCTGAGGGCCCTGTTCTTTTTGACTACTAATTGCATTCCTCTTTATCAACATTTTGTTCAGTTCATCTTTTCATTTATTCATTATTTTGGCGATTACTTATCCCTACTTATGTCTTCTTTCAGCTCCCATACAACAACTGATGTTCTAAGTGTTTTCACACCACAAGAGTCTGGTTTTGAGAGCATGTTAAACATGGGTCCCAACATGTAATGAAAATCAGTATTCCAGGCACCTTCAATACGTATTTCTCTACCTACTGTTTCATCCAGTTCTATCAATCAGTTCGATAAAAAACAAATAAATAAACCTCTTTGGATACTCAACTTTCAATTTTATGGTCGTGTTCACATACTTAAGATTCCCAAATCTCAGTAAAACTCTTTATTCCCTGTGTTTTATTTAAACCGATTCCTTATGGGGGTTGCTGTTTCTTTTATGTTCCTTCTGGAACAAAATGAATCAGGTACACGAAGCTTTGTGGCCCCTTTAACATCTCAACATACTTCCGGGATTCCGTAGGGCAGGGGCCCATAATGGCGTGAGGCCGGCGTGATTTAAATCAAACGCCCACCTGCCGCAGGGTTGCCTTTGTGTCTCTTTATTATTATTATTATTATTATTATTATTATTATTATTATTATTATTATTATTATTATTCCATCGAAGTTAAGAACAGATTTCTTTTCTCCTAGCTGCCTCGTAACTCCTGTGAAGCCACAACCTTCCTCGTCTTTGTCGAAATCAGAACATTATTCTGTTCTTTGTGCGTTTCTTTACCTTCGCTATACAACTTTGGAATTTGCTTATTGTTCTCTTCTCCTATAATTTCTATAATCTTCCATCTTATTTATTTGTTTGCAGCTAACTGGTTACTGATCCCATCAGCCTTGACACTAAAAAAACAGAGAGAGAATATTGTTATCTCTAAGTTTATGTACGGGATGGTGTTAGGTCAGTACTGTAGAAGGGAGTCTAGAAAACTAAAACTAATATTGGGTGAATTGGTTAACTTTGGTTCAGTATTTGAGTTTCATTACATTTTTGTTTTTTTTTATTTATTTTGTTATTGTTTATTTGTTTTGTCATTTATTATTGTATTCTTTTATATTTATATTTATACGTCTGTTAGGGATGGTGCACTCTTCTATTTGGAGTAATTTACAAATACTCATTTAACTCTCATTTACCCTGTTGGATATTTCCTGTATCTTGTAACAAGCCTTTTTTTAAGAGACTGGGCTGTCATCACCCAATGACTAACACTTTTCTTGCCTTGAAACACTTCACCTTTAGTATAGACAGAAACTTACCAGAGACAAAGCGCGGAAATCCGTCGATCTGCGAACTTTGAACTTTCTCTGTGACTTTCAGGGCTTTACTCTCTCGTCAGGACATCAGCAAGTGGGAATTTCAACGAGAGTAATACGCCTTAGGCTTTCATCAGCCCTAGAAATTAGTTCAAATTCGATAAGCCGTCAGCCAGTCAAGTCTCGTAAATCCGCTTTGGCGCAACTTTGGGCCAAATCCGGGACCCTCTTCATCCGCAAAGGCCTGTGAGGCCACGTCTTACCGTGAAATCTATTGGTAAGAGATTTGTGTAGCTAAAGTAGCTCAAAGTGCCTGTTTGCGAAAGAGACTTAGTTGGTTCAGAGAAAAATGTGAAAATTCCCCAAAATCCTTTACGTAGGTGCTAATGCGGCATCGCAGTGCTGTATTAAGATACCTTGTAAATATGCTAAATATTAAATCAATCATTTGAAACAGCCTCTGTTACCTTATCGCTCTCTCTCTCTCTCTCTCTCTCTCTCTCTCTCTCTCTCTCTCTCTCTCTCTCTCTCTCTCTCATGAATGAATGAATGAACCGAAACTCGTTCTTTATAATTTCCTCGTCAGCTTATTCCTTTTTTCTTTATAAGGTCGGATATTCACGATCAAGTTTACCTGTCAGTTCATCGAATCTGACGTTAAAACTTAATTGTAGACGACAGTTTATGGGCGGAGTCAGTCCACTCACCAAAACGGATGAACTGATGGAATTACCTGAAGTCCTTCCGACTGACTGACAGGTGACTGTGTGTGGACAGGTAAGCAATGATTTCGTGACAGTTCGCCTCTGGATGTCATCTGGGAAGGATCTCGGTAGCTCTGATCAGAATATTCATTTCATTGTTAGACCCTGCAGCGCTATTTGTAGGTTGTTATGAGTCCAAATCATATAATATAAATTTAAAACAATTTTTCCATGTGATACAAGCAATTTGGTGTAGGCTTAGGCAAGTGTCCTGAATTTTATGAAAGTATCACTATAATGAATGTAGGCTTCACTTCCATTTCACAAATAACTGAACTAACCCCCAGGTTCTAATTTAAACTCATTCATATTGTATGAGAATATGCGTCTTTTTCAATAAGAAATATTTAGACCATACTCTTTTACACAATTATTAAGTGAATTGCCGCAGCGCCTAGTCTATAGTTCCACCTCCTAATCAACCAGCTGGGTTTTCATCGCTGCCACATAGTGTTGCCACAATGAAGGCAAGACGAGAACTGAGGACGATGACCTCCGTGTGACGGTCTGACTGACAGTTCTACTGTTTCCAAGTGGACGCTCATCCGTCGAACGGTCGCGGGTGAATTGACAGGTAAACCTGAGCTTGAATACCTGGCCTAACTTGAACCCTCTTTCAGGTTTTACACAAATGTTCGCGAGTTCACGAACATCTGTGTATTGTCTTTTGTGTCATAGGGTGCCTTTCATCGTTTGAGTACATTTAGCTAAATTTAGAATATTTCCACTTAGTTGAGGTCATCAATTATGCTTACCCTTAAAAAATGAGAGAATAAAGTACTGCTATTCGAGCGTCAATAAAATCTGCACCAAGATAGTTTTGTTCATCTTCATAAAGAACACCATTTATGCTGTGGCTGTGTCCACGACCTTTTCTGTTGACGCAAAGGTAATTATTATGTATATAAAAATCAATCAGTTAATTAATGCAAACATGCATGTGTAAGAAGTAGAAATATTAAAGTGGTATCCAGTATGACTTATATACAGTAGACTTAGGACTAAAATTTAAAAAAGACTGAAAGCTAATAACTTCCCCAGTGGTGTCTAGTTGTATACTGACACAAGACTTGAGGTTAGGCACTCAGAAAATAAAGAAGGAAAAACACGGAAAACAAAACTGAAAAGAATACTTCAAATTGCCATGGTCCACTAAACTACTCAAAAATTTTTGGTGGCCTTGACAGTGGTCTTCTTGTGTTGGAACTTGGAACACTCTGTCATCTACATCTAATTTGTTTTTATACACATTTATCAACTCTTTTGCGATTTCCATAGGCCAAGCATCCATATACCATACATGACTCTCATGGAGAAGTTTACGCTTTCGAAGATTGTTAGAATTTTCTTGAAACGGGAGACTAAACTAACGGCTCCCTATGATGTGTAATAACTCATTCTTTTTTATCTAAATATTTCTTTAAGTTTTCCTCCTGTAGAATTGTTGAATTATAAATGGCGTTTTCATAAATCTTGCATATTGCAACTTCCTTCCTATACATAAAAGTTTCATTCCCTTTCCTTATGCTGTGTGAAGTACTTTCCTAGGATTTTTTTCTATTTCATAGAGTGATGATGAATAAATTGAGTGAATAAGGTTGTATATATATATATATATATATATATATATATATATATATTTTTATTATATATATATATATATATATATATATATATATATATATATATATTTAATATATTTTTATATATTCGTGTAAGAAACAAGAAAATGACTCCGCCGGCATTTCTTTCACAAGCCAAGAGAATGTCCCAGTTAAGTAAAAATTGTAATGAAGGTTTAAAAACGCAGTTTTTTTTTCCGGAATAGTAACAAAAGCGAAAGTAAAATACGCCATAGTATGAAAGGAAATTCGTTGTCAAATGTGATAGTTTTGTGTTTTTCCAGAATTAACTGAAAACATACTTGTTGAAAATAATGATTATACAACCCGTGAAATGAAATTAAAACAAGCATTTATTTTCAGGCATTACAAAAATAACTTTTCAATGATAATTTCGCAAAGTTTCGCCTACAAAACTACAGCGATAAGGGATAATAAAAAGTAGAGAAGTTAATTACGAAATGCATAGAAATGAATGGATTGAATTTCTTTCAATGCACGGCAAAACCGCTTGGTAGATAATTCAGCCATTTATGTGGTCCTAAAAATGTGTAACATCGGGAGGATTTTCGAAACTGTGCCAGTGGTTACGATTCAATTTCATGTACGGTTGTGGAAGAATTGGTCGATGTGATATTACAAAATGACGTCGGAACTACCACGGTAATCAGTGCAGAAAATAACCAGTAAGGACAGGTAAAATGTACTGTATAAACCGAAACATCGTAAGCATCAACTTTCAAACTAGTACAATAAACAGAAACATCGTAAACATCTACTTTCAAACTAGTCAGAATGTTTTGATCATATAAAAAGAGCGCGTTTATGTATGAAATTCCAGTTAACTAATCGAGATAAGTAAAACCTTCGCCAGAGTCAGTTATAACTGGGTTTTAATCAGTAAATTAAATAGCGGATTTGAAAGTCTTAACACTGATAGTAAAGAAATGCTTTTTGTAAGGAGCTACCAGAAAATTTTGAACCTTTTTTTTTCTCAGAAGAATGAAATCTTACATTGGTCATTCAAAATAATTGCGTCAGCGTCTCATCGGCTCTATGTTTGGTCACTGATAAGAGGCAGTTATTATGAAATTTGGATACAACTTCATAAATACATTTATGAACGGCCTAAGGTTTTGTCGAGGTGCGTCAAATTACTAAACATAAACTTCGTACCTTGGGTTTGAAGAATTATCCCTCAATATTCGAAGGCTCCGGACACCCTGTTAGAATTCAGTGCCTTGAGAGGAAAGGTATACGCATTCTAACTTTTAAAGCTCAGTTTAACTTAGGGTCTTTGTATGAAAGGTTAAATATTTTTGGTTGTCTGGCTCCCAAGTTATTGCACTAAGACAACGGATTGCATATCTTGATTCTTTACTGCTTAGGTGGTTGCATTTTCCAGAAAGGCAATAACATCTGGATCATTTGCTTCACAAATACAATGATCCGATAGATGGCTGTCAGTTCTTGGGCTACAACTGCATAAACAGATGTGTGGGTCTCAATATGACAGTATGATGACAGTAACGGTACGTCCAAAATAAAAAAAATAAGTAAGTTGATGTATTTAAAAAATGGGTTGAGACTAGTAATACTGAATTCTACAGGGTAATTCTTTTCTCTCTGAATGGTTTGTATAGTCAATAATTTTCCTCTCTGTCCTACGCAGGAAACAAGGTTCAGTGCTTGGTTGCAACGCTATATATATTTTCGGAGTCCCTGGTAGACCTCAGATGAACGATAAGCTGCGAGAGCTATTTTAGTTAACTTAGTATCCTAAAATTTTCTTCATTTTTAGTTATGGTTTTGAAGTAGTGATATTATCATGATTGTTATCTCTTGAATACCCTTAACTCATACTTGCAGATAACAAAATTCGTACGTTAACAAGTAAGTAAAAAGAAATACACTGTTCTCTAAAACCCACAACCCGCCCAGTATCACATTTGTTGCAACGGATATTTAGATATCTAAGTCCCAAGCGTCTCCTAAAAACGCCTTGTAAATTCATCTCTCAACAGACTTTCTCCAAGAGCCCCTTTCAGTGACATCAACAAACGCCTTTCATATGCGCATCGCAATGTTATTCCTTGATAGCTACAACAGTTTTTATGAATGGCCGTCTCACACCGGATGCGATGCTATGCGCGCCACGCTATGGTAGCCATGCTGCGATGTTACCGATGTCTACGACGTAGCGGTCATAGCTTCCAAGATTGTCAGGCGCGCGATTTTTGCGGACGTAGCTCGCCTCGCGCATGCGCACTTGGCTTAAATCTAAATATACTGTAAGTGTTATATTAATGTGGGGGTATAAAGTATACCTAAGTAAATTTACTCGAAGTAAAATTTTATTTCCGGTAGTGCATGGTCAAGTTTTATTATTATTATTATTATTATTATTATTATTATTATTATTATTATTATTATTATTATTATTATTATTATTATTATTAAACAGGGGCACTTTCAAATAGAAGAAGCAAATGTCCAAAGAATATAAATGATTCCATAGATTAATATATAAATTAACTTTAAATATAGCAGTAAAGATGAACAGATTAACAATAGATACTTTCATACTTACGCGAACTGTTCGCAGGCAGTGGTGCCAGTTTGTGGGAATTTCCCACAAATCTGTAGGAGAAATGGTCTTTTGTGGGACCCTTTGTGGGAGGACTATTTTTGAACGAGTTTCGTGGGAATTTTGCTTGTTTGTGGGAATTCTTTTGGGGAGAAGTCTCAGTATAATTAAATTATAAATATCAAACTATAAAACATGTATTGATGGAAACAATGATTTTTTAATATCTAATTTATCGGTTGACGAAAATAGAAAAATAAAATTAATGACTGCATTCTTGATCAGTGGGATGCCCTTAATCTTCACTTTGAATTTTCTGCAGCAAATGCGCGGTGTCATACAGCTAAACAATTCAGTGAAGCATACAAAGACCCAAAGAATAAACTATGTCTGTTGTTTGTCCGTAAAACACTGAGGGAGGTTGCTAGGGTGAATAAGCTATTTCAGGGACAGAATGTGGATCACTAAACTTACAGAGGATCTTGTTGATATGTATCGAAATTTAATGCAGATAGTTGTGGAGCCTGTATATTTATCCAAGTGCCCTGAGGAAGATCTCCAGAAACCTGTGTTTCAGAGTTACCTTCTGCCACTTGATTGTATCAGTTTTGGTTATGAGTTTAATAGTTATGCTGCATAGTGCTCTTTGAATAATAATAACATTTCTTATGTAAAACAGCGATGCGAGGAACTTTTAAATCAAGTGAAGCGTGGGTTGGCTGGTATGTTAAGGCACTTTTATTGCTCAAGAAATTACATCCAGCAGTTGCCACATCACTAGTGAAAGATAATATTGTGTCAATTGCATGTATATACCGGGATGCATTTACAGACATTCATAGCTTTTGGTGTGAACACACGCATAGTGAGTATAGCTAGCATGGCTCCGTCGCATAGCGTTACGCGCTTAGCATCGCATCCAGTGTGAAACGGCCTTAAAGAATGTTCGGGAATAACCTCTCTGGTGACCCTGTGGTCATAGGCACTTTGCTTTCGTTGTTTCCCAGCCAGCCGGCAGTTTGAGTCCCACTGGTGCCGAAACATTTGTCAGTTATAATTCCCCTTGGGTGTAAGTTGTTCCCGAAGTATAGTGAGTTGGATATTAAACGAAGTTTGTGGCTTAATGATATAGTGTGTGTGTGTGTGTGTGTGTGTGTGTGTGTGAGTGTATGTGCGGGTATCTACTTAGAAATGGGGCTTCCGGTGTCGGCCCCTGCAAAAAGATTTTGTCCAGTAATGGAAGGAGCTTACAGTCCTAAGTCCTCTACAGGGTGGAAAGTTGCCGTTAGCTGAAGGACATACATATATGCAAGCAAACATGCATCGCCCTCTTATATATCACTGCAGAATAGAGTTCCACAAAGTTAATGAATATGGTGGTCACAGGTGAAACTTTGACTTTCGTATTGAGTCGGAATATCGGTTTCACTATTATTGCTGTGTGTGATAGTATGTTAGCTGGGTAATCTGTCAAAAATGCTATACAAAGACAGTGAAAGTAAATACGTCATTACAACCTTACTGTTCAAAAAAAAAAAAAAACTCACAATTGAGCAGAAGGAAAACAAATGAAATTCTGTAGAATAACGTGAGACTTTCTACTCTTTTGAAGTTTTTATGGGCTGCTTTTATGTGATGGAATTCTGGTTTATATATATATATATATATATATATATATATATATATATATATATATATATATATATATATATATATATATATATATATATATATATATATATATATATATATATATATATATATATATATATATATATATATATATATATATATATATATATATATATATAGGACGTGAAGCAACATATATCCATTTAAAACCTAAAGTACCCATGTACTTTTATTTTATAAAAAAAGAAAATACACGTGTATTGCAAAGTCTCACATCCTTAAAGCATAATAACTTAAGCAATGTAAAACCAGTCTTGCATAGAGCTGCAATTGCTCGAAACTGAGTCGATCAAAAGATGATAAATCTTTTACTTAGGGAAACATGAAAAATGCAATAACGGTAACGACTGAATCTGTAAATCAAGAGAAGAATAACTTACCTTCTGAATGAAATTCTTCTGTACGTTACAGTTTTTCAAGAAGAGCGCTCTTTTCACGTTAACAGTGTTTGTAAAAGCTTGTTATATTACCTTCCTGGTGGCGTAGCTGGAATAATTGAAGCACCGTGCACACGAAAAGTTTGCTAGCTCATCGAGAAAATTTGTCTCGGAGCTTGAGAGAGAGAGAGAGAGAGAGAGAGAGAGTGCCAGTTCCGGTACCCTTTTCCTCTTTCCAGTTGGTTGGGTAATGAGCAACTTCGCGTAAAATGAGTAAAGCCAATAAATGCTTGCATGATTGAAACGCCTTTTTACGAAAATAGAAAATAAACTCTTGGAACACAAGGCCATTCGGCCCATCATTCACTGTTATGTACAGATCATATCTCTTCTAGAACGGGAAGTGATTAACGCTTATTAATTAATAATTATGAATGAGCATCTTGCTGTTCGTTCTGTGTCCGGATCCCTGGGACATTCTGGGTCTTGTTTTGTTAAAAATATATGCACTGCAGCGGGGCGCCTCGAAAAATGACGGGTGGTAATTCTTAACCAAGATGGAAACTAAGTTACAGACAGCTAAAACAATCTTTAAGGTTACGGGAACCTAGGTTTCAATACTGACATTAATCACATTGAAAAGGTATCGTGTATTGGGGTTGTTAGTTATAATGTTTGACGTTTTTCGTAATTTATTTATATTTATTCAGTGGCACATTCATAAAAATCAGGAGGTCAGTTACCAATTTGATCCTAGGCCCTTCCCGTTTCAAAAAAAAAAAATAAAATAAAATAAAATAAAATAGGTAAAATAAATTTTGTTGTGCAGTAACGTAAATAAGGGTAACAAATTATTTTGGTGGCAGGTAACGGGTAAATTTTAAGGGCTCAGCATTTGCTGAACAAAACTATTACACGGTCTCGAACAAAGTTTCAGCAACAACTGTGCGTTGCCATGACAACAGTACCACCATGTGATCAGCTGTTCAGTCCCCACAGCGAGAAGCAGCAGCTGGAAAATCAAAACAAACCCTAGAAAGTCCTCATAGTGTTGGCATCAAGGCGCATCATAATCATGGAAATGTCTCATCTGTACACCAATGACCAGAATATGGTCATGGCAATGGCTTTGGTAGTAATTGCCGTGGATGAAGACGAAGGGAAGAGAAATACAGGCGGAAGAAGACGGAGGAGGAGGACGTTGTGGACTCAACCTTGGTTACAGAGACGTGCGGAGGGCAGCCAATTCAATAATCTTGTGCAAGAATTGGCTTTAGAGGATCACATTTTGTGATTACTTCAGTAATGAAGGCAAGGTAGCATTTCAGGATGCTATGGCCTTCAGACACTAGTTCTTTTTTTTTTTTGTGGTGATGATAATAATGGCCTTCAGACACTAGTTCTTTTTTTTTGTGGTGATGATAATAATAATTAAGAGCTACAAATATATTTGTATAGGAAATAAAATTTTACCATTGTGTACATCCAGGACTTTAGTATTTTATAACCTTGAGTGCAATAAAAAGTGTTCTGCATAAATTTTATAGGATAAATAAAGTTTCTGTGACAATGTATTTTTTTTATTTAACATTATAATGCAATGTGTAAAAAATAAAATTATGGCCTAGTACAGATTCTTTTCTTTTGTGTGTCATATCTGTACCCCAGGAAAGAAATCATACAGGAAAAAATACCACCTTACAACAGTTTATGGCCAATGATTAACTGCCTTCCTCCTCTTTCAACTTGTTTAGGAATGCAGCAAGTTTAAGCATAAGTCTTGGATGTTTATGGCGAGAAATTCAGATATTACTTCTTATACAAAAACCCTGCTGCATATGGGATGTCTTCTTTCCTTTGTGCTTGTGCAGTTGATTTTAAAAAAGATAATGCTACTTCGGTTGCACTGGGTGCACGTTCTGGTGTCATATTCCTTTTACGTTTTGGAGTACGAGTTCGACCCCAAGTTTCTTTATTCCGTGGTGATGATGATGATGATCGACTTGTTCCTGGCACAGTGTGTGAAGATGCTGGGGTAAGCAGATCAATTTCATCTACGCTACTGTCATAATTGAATGGCTGATGGACGACTTCATCATCAGACTGATAGGAGTCAACTTGTACTAAAAGAGATTGGGATAACTGGGAATCCTGCCGATTGGAGGTCTGAGACTCCTGCTGATGGGAGGACTGGGACTCCTGCTGATGGGAGGACTGGGACTCCTGCTGATGGGAGGACTGGGACGCCTGCTGAAAAAAAAGGTAAATCATAAAAAAAGGAATATACAAATTAAGGCAACTTCAAAAAAGGTAAATCATAAAAAAAGGAATATACAAATTAAGGCAACTTCTGTAAAAACACTGAAATGCAAAAATAAACATACAATACTTGAAACAGTAATTCATTCTTAATACTTACAGACACAGTAGTCTCAAGGTTTGATGTACTCTTCCTGGGGTGACAACATCAGTCAGGGAACAACATCAACTCAAAGAGCCTCCATTTTGGAACATAGTCTCCT
This sequence comes from Macrobrachium rosenbergii, assembly GCF_040412425.1. Classification (NCBI taxonomy): domain Eukaryota; kingdom Metazoa; phylum Arthropoda; class Malacostraca; order Decapoda; family Palaemonidae; genus Macrobrachium; species Macrobrachium rosenbergii. The sequence continues at coordinate 45,975,844 of NC_089756.1, forward strand.
CCTGAGCCACTTTTTACTTGTTTGATTTTAGCCAGCTCCCTCCGAAATGATGTTTTTAAGATACTAAATTTCATCACTACAGCATCTGCAAGAGAAAAATTCAAGTTTGATTAACTTACAATAATCATAGAAATAATGAAATGGAAGGGGTATTTCATAAGTTGGCACAACAGGGGATCCAGGGGGTGAAGCCTCCTGGCCAGGCTAAGTATGAGAGGTTAGAATTTCAACTTTTAAGGCTGGTATCCAAAAACAAAAAACAAAGTCTAAAATACTCAAGAAAGGGGATCCAAAGGGCCTTTGCCAGCGTATGTTCATACTTGTTCAATGAAACGACACTTAAGACAATTTCTCTCTATGAACATGCAACATTTGAGATGCGAATAGTCAATATTGAGAATTTCTCATAGTAACCATGCAATAATTCTGTGACAGGTCAGGAGGTTAGGTAGGTGTTTTAGGACTGTTATAGGGCACTAGCCTAACCCAAAACACCTACCTCACCTGTCCCTAACTTAATTAATTCTAGCTGGGGGACTACACCCCAAGGCCTTAAGAGTTCCACCTTCACATACTTACATTTTAGGACAATATAAACAACTTTTCTACTATAACTTTTCCTAAACTAAACACCAAAAAATTATAATGGTGCTGTTTGGTACTCAGATTATACTATCCTACCCAGAGTGCCGTTATGGTCTCTGAATTCTAGCTTATATCTGTTACAGTATATTAAGCAATATGAGTAGGCTTGCCACTAATTGAGTGTTAACAATCAAAATGGCTAAAAGTGGTTGTTTTTAGTAGAAACTTGCAAGGAATTTTATTTTAACATATTCTGTTGTTCTTAGTAACTTAGATTAAATGAGTTATATATCAGGTAGCAAATTTCTGATTGGTAAAAAAGCGTTAGTTTTTGGTAAAAACTTTTATAGTATATCCAAATCTGTTGTTCTTAGTAATTTAGATTAACAGTTTAGGTAGCAAATTTCTAGAAAAAATTTGAGAAAGCTTTTTTCCAGAGTAGAGAGAGAGAGAGAGAGAGAGAGAGAGAGAGAGAGAGAGAGAGAGAGAGAGAGAGAGAGAGATAAAAGCAAGGATCAAGAAACAAATCTTGCTGTAATTTATAAAATGGTTTAGGGAGCACATTCACGGAAAAGTATTTGTAGCTCTTTCAATGAATATATCTTATATATACACACACACACACACACACACACACACACACACACATATATATATATATATATATATATATATATATATATATATATATATATATATATATATATATATATATATATATATATATATATATATATAGTCACACAAGCACGTACAAAAAAATTGGAAAAAGGAAAGACCGTCCAAAATTTTTGGCAGTTTTATCGGTATATATTTTTCTCCTTATTAGCTATGCCCTAAAACATAATAGTTTTCCGGGGAAAATGAAAACGTACCCAGATAGTTCATAAGGAAGTCTCACATGTCAGAGGATAATGTACGGCATCTGTTCGCCTCTCAGAATAACGCATTCTATCCTGCTGGAACCCTTGCAGGACCAGAAGAGACCACAGGGGGGGGGGGAGAACCAGGACCCCTTTCATTAGGTTATATATGCCTCTAGACATGTCCGATGATACCCCTAGAGGGGAGGGTTAACATCGAGTATATTCCAACCTTTTCTTACTAAAACAACCTCCATCTCGTTTTTCCCAGTCGCTTGAAATATATTTTCCCAAGAACAATGTTCTCTCTCTCTCTCTCTCTCTCTCTCACTAAGCGTAAAATTCTTTCCCAAACAACAACTTGTCCATTATAAGATGTAATTAACGTCTCTCAGTTAACTCTTTCTGGAATCCTGTGAAAAGCAGAGAGCGAATTTACCCTAATGCACTGAAGGAAACGGTGTCGAGATGCAAATGGTTCCTTTCTTCTCAACTTAATGGATGATTCATGTAAATACCCGGAGAGAACAATCACTTTAATCAAAATGAAGGATTTAAATTTTTTCATGAATACTGTATGTATGTATGTGGATTATATGTGTGTGTGTGTAATACACACACACACACTCATACATATATATTATATATATGTATCGATATATACTGTATATATATATATATATATATATATATATATATATATATATATATATATATATATATATATATATATATATATATATATATATATATATATATATATACATACATACAGTATATATGGTATATATACATATAGATGTACATACATGCACACATTTTGTACAACCAACACACACATTATACATGCACACATTTTTATTCATACACACACACACACACAGATATATATATATATATATATATATATATATATATATATATATATATATATATATATATATATATATATATATATATATATATTAGTGTGGGTATTAATACGTCCAGTCTAAGATTTTATTCCTAGCTATTTATATTCACAGATCACGAGAAGAGGCAAACTAAAGTTTTCAGCCCTAAGACGGCATCAGAGGTTGTAAAAGTTGTTTATTCTTACTCTATAGTACGATGCTCAATAGTTGCACCTTCTGGCACATAAGTGTCAAAATAGTACACACTGTTAAAGTTAAGGTTGCCCCTGACAAAATTATGGGTTTGTACAATATGTGATAGTTGTGAATGAGTTCTAGTTATTATGCAGTAAGCTGACCATTTAGAACTTTTGGTTTCTGTGATTATAGTGTCAAAATAGCTAATTCATTTACTATCAGTGTACCTTTACCATGGCATTATATGTACTTTGCAAGAAAGATGACTAGAAAGTAAGAGCAGCCTGTATAATTGCACATAAGAAATCTTGCATCTTGGTTCCATTGCTGTGGTTTTTTTTTTTAGTTACCGTTGTTTTTAAAGGTAGAATAATAATACTGCCCTTGTATCGGTAAAAATAAATTTAGATTAGTTTTACTTGTTCGAGCAAGGAAAGGATACCAAAACTGTAGTTTAACATGTCACCCCCTTCATCCTTGTTTTTCGCATCCTGCTCATAGGGGGTATAAAGGGTATATACCTGGAGTTGCGATCTCTATACCAGTACTACGTAGTTCGGTATTCTTCCACCAGGGCGGCGCTGCAAAGCTTTGCGGCCATCTTTAAAGGTCTTGGTAACCCGCAAATTGAACGGGGTCTTAGTGTGATCGTGAATTTTTTTTATCGTTAATGTTTAATGAGTAAGTGTTTGGGAAATATTTAGGGTTAAGTGAGTAAGTGTTTAGTGAATGTTTCTGAGTAATAATGTTTAGTGAATTTTTAGTCCAGAGTTTAGTGAATGTTAAGTTTAGGGTTTAGTGAATGTTTTGTGAATGTTTATTGTGTAAGTATTCAGTGAATGTTTAGTGAGTGTTTAGGGTTTAGTGAATGTTAGTGAATGTTTATTGTGTAAGTATTCAGTGAATGTTTAGTGAGTGTTTAGGGTTTAGTGAATGTTTAGTGTGTAAGTATTCAGTGAATGTTTAGTGAGTGTTAGGTTTTAGTGAATGTTTATTGTGTAAGTATTCAGTGAATGTTTAGTGAGTGTTTAGGGTTTAGTGAATGTTTTGTGAATATTAGTCAATGTTTAGTGTGTATTCAGTGAATGTTTAGTAAAATAATGTTTACGGTTTAGTGGATGTTTAATGTGTAAGTATTCAGTGAATGTTTAGTGAGTGTTTAGTGAATTTCTTGTGAATGTTAGTGTTTAGTGAATGTTTAATGTGTAAGTGCTTAGTAAGTGTTTAGGGTTTAGTGAAGGTTTAGTGAATGTTATTGTTTAATGAATGTTTAGTGTGTAAGTATTCAGTGAATATTTAGTGTGTATTCAGTGGATGTTTAATGAGGGTTTAGTGAATGTTTTGTGAATGTTAGTGTTAAGTGAATATTTAGTAAGTACTCAGTGAATGTTTAATGAGTGTTTAATGAATGTATTGTGAAAATTAGTATTTGGTGGATGTTTAGTGTGTAAGTGTTTAGTGAGTGTTTAATGAGTGATTAGTGAATGTTCATTGACTGTTTAGTGTTTAATGAGTGTTTAGGGATTCAATGAGCATTTAGGGTTCAGTGAGTACATTGCTGTTTAGTTAGTGTTCAGTGACTGTATGCAAAGAAAGTCCTGTAATTTCCAGGAACCATTTATGCCAAGAGCTGATGCTTAGACCTTGACCACAATGGTTAGAATGCTTAGGCCAACCTGTTTTTGTAAGGTAATTTTTGTCATTGATATTGGGTTAAATAATAATATAATAATAATAATAATAATAATAATAATAATAATAATAATAATAATAATAATAATATTATTATTATTAATCGTAATAAAGTATAGTACTATGAGCTGGACCGAAACCTTTCAATATGGCCGCCCGAGGTCACATGCTATGCCGGGAGATCGTCACTCCAGTGATTGACGCTCTGTGATTCTGTTGCAATTTGCCCTTGCTTTCGCCTGATGGGTTATGTGACGATGTAACGCAGAGGGATTTTCCCTGACGTAATTCATAAGGTCAGTCTATTTAAATTTGTTGTTCCTGTTATTAATTGTGATGTTGAAGTTATGAAACATATTTTATCGATTTTTTTTTAACTATGCGTTAGTTGGGTGAACTGTTAGGTTGATGGTAATGGATTGGTTTGATTTGATTCCTACACAATTGTCACTTTTATTTTGGTTCTTGATATGCCAGTATTGACCAACCAGTGGTCACCTCGCAAAAGAAACCTTTACATATATAAACATCCAATCAAGTTTACAGGTACCGTTACCAATAGGCAGCAAAACGTTCCTTACGTATGGTAAACTTACGATTTAGTTCAGCTAAATAATGTCGAGTTTTGGTTATTACTTTTAATAGGTAACGACAGTACATAAGTATGCGGTGATGTGTTTTTCACTGAAGTCGACTAACTTTGGATTTGGTCAGTACTTGGATGGGAAACCATTAAAAAATACTAGGCATAGGCCTAGTTACCATCATTAAAAAGGGTAGTGCAAGAAGCAATTGGTCACAATGAAATACGTAGCGCCATCGAACGGATTTGTTTTTCATCACCATAGGTCTAATTGATTGATAACGGGTATCCAGGTTTGCTCCTTCTTTTGCACTGGACGACCATAGGTCTAAATAACGAATGTCTTGATACCTTTAGAGTTGACCACCGAGCATATAAGATATGAGTGACTTACGCACAGGCTCAGCAAGTATGTTTTCAGTTCGACAAGTCTTAAAATCAAATACAAGTAAAAGTAAATTAAACTGAAAATATGTGAAACAAGCAGAGAAACGTATGCTGGGGCAACCACGTCCTCTAAATTTGTAGATCTAAATTCTCTGCAAAACTGTACCAACTCTTAGATGATGTAAACAGGGAAAATGCCTAGTATCACCAAAACAAACATTTGTAACTTATAATCTTGCCCCAATGCAATGATGAAAAGTTGCCCACGAAGAAAAACGCATTGCAGTCTACCCATGTATTGTTATCGCTGAAGTTGCCAAGGTTCCAAATAATTACGTTATCCTCATGATCCACTATATTGTGGAAGAATGTTATCTTTACTTTTGCAAAACCTGAATATAACATTACAACTGTTAAAAATAAAATAATTGGTTTGATATTGCAAAATTAATTGAGAATACCTTGATTTAATTAAGAAAATACAGGACATTATGAATAAAATAAAATTATCATGACTTTTTCCACAAATGCCCCTCGACGGTGCAGTTCGGTCGGTTAGTGTCTTAGTGAGAATTACAAGTTACGACATCAGTGTTCACCTCTCTGGACCCGGCTAAGGAACTGCCTGTGCGCACGGATACTTATCTAATTTAACAAGTTACACGAAACAGAAATGAATATCATCTAAGTTTTAATACCTTCAGGAATAAACTCATCCTGGGCTTGAGCGTTTTTACGCAGAATTAACGGGTGCGTAGTAGGCTACTAAGCAACTTTGTTACTAATCGTGTGGCAGTTGTCAATTGTTGTTTTGTAAAATGCAGGTATGATGAGCAACTTCTTATGACGGGGAAGCTATTCGGGTAAATACAACATTATTCTCCTGGTAAGCAGCTTTTAGACGGTATGACATGGTAGCAACTAGAACTGCTACTGTAAGGTACCTGTAGGCTATAAAGTGGCAACAAAAAATGAAGCCCCTACATTAAGGCTACGGAGTGTTCACTGATGTCCGTCAGGGGAATATCAGGTTAGCTTAGGTCTTGCGTCTCAGACCATCAACACACTATTTCCTTTTCCCTGTCTAGTAAATACTGATTCGGTGAATGTTTTTTAAATGAACCGTAACAGTCTCTCAAACTGCCATTAAAATATTTTTCTTGATATACGGGCGTAAACATCGAAACGGCGCAGAAACTTTAGACTCATTTTGCATTAAGGTAAGTTTTTTATACGTAGACAATGAAATTCAGCTATACAGATGAAGGGAATACTATGCAGTTAGCCCTACATATGAGCATATTAGTGTTAAATTACACGGAACTATCGTAGGAACTCATTATAAAGGCCTAACAAAACGAACTTGAGATAAGTGATGTAGATTCAGATTATAGTAGGCTACTATTTTTTATCAAAATAGATACCAAAGGATTATGATTTGGGACGAAATAAACCATTTGTTTTGCCATGACGTGAACTTTCTCCAATCTGGTTTTTAAAAGTTTTTCATTACAATTTACATATGCAGTTTTATGTTATCCTGTTACCCACGTTTTCCTTCAATGGCTCTTGGGGAAGTATTCTAGGCCTAAATGGGGCAGGTTTATTCCCCGGAACCCTATCGCGGAAAACCCGGATACCTCGATACCTTTCTTATTCGTAAAGATATTTTTGATATTAAGGCATTGTTGTAAAGGTAAAGTTCTCAGCTTTAACTTGATATATCATTTGTTGGTTTTTATATGCAAATGGCGTTTAAAGCCCCAATAATAATTAGCGCATGTCTGGAAGCGCGTAGACTGATATTTAAAGAAACTCACAGGTTAAGTACTTTATGTCGTCGGTTATGTAATCACTAGTTTTTCTAGATATAAAGTGTTGGACTTATTGAAGGAACCAGTTGCTGTGTTTGACACTTTTCCATGGTTATCGTTTTTTTTTTTTCCTGTGTTGCCGATTCGTCTGTACATAGGCCGTTATTTATCTTGCCCGCTTTTTTTGTTTTTGTTTGACTGTTGTAACACATTGCATTCTACATAAGAAAAGTCGGACATTAGTCTGCCGACGATAATTGTTGAAGCTTACCATTTGCAAACACAGACGAGTGGTTAAACAGTTATATAATAAATGCAGCTCAAAATTTACTGGCGTGCTCGTTCCCAACAATTTTTGGCCTCCAAGGATACAAAATATATACCGTATTTCGTAGAACACAAGGGCTTCTGGAAAATGAATACTAATTTAAAACTACAAGGGTCACTAAGCGCACAAATTCACCATAATGGACGTAACTACTGGTTATTATCGTTTCAGTGCGAGACAAAAGGTGTAATTTATATTGTTGACAGTACAAAATCAAGCAGATCATTAAACAGAAGTATGTAGATTTAGATTCAAAGATTTAGACAACGCTTACAGATCAGTTAGATGTTCAGATTCTAGATGTCCAGCGTCAAACCAATGGTTCCTATTGTGGACTGTTTGCAATTACAAATCTACCTGAATTAATATTTACCAACTTTAAAAGTGAATCTTTCTAAAATACGATATGATATGCCGTTGATGCGGAACCATTTAATAGCTTGTTTTGTAAACAGTAAATTATCGCCTTTTCCAAAAAAAAAAAAAAAAAATGCCAAGCATGCCAACAGCAGAGCCGAAAAATAGTTAAAAGTTTATTGCACCTGCAGATTACCTGACAATTATTCACATGATAAAATGTGAAAAAAATGTAAGATGAAATGGTTTCATAAAAATTGCGTAAATGTACATGAACCTTCATTCAAATGGTTGTGTAATTTTTGTACCTGGTAAATAATAAATAAACGAAGAAAAAAACCACACAGCAACCTGCGGCACATCAATCAGTTAAAAAAAATTTTTTGTTTTTGTTATGCGTTGCATTTATTCCGTCATTTACCCTTGCAAAACTGTTGTCTATACTCATTTTGTACTTGTGTGTAATTGATTTTAAAGCGTCCTCTGTTCGACACGTCTTTCTTCGTCCACTCTCGAATCGTCATTGCTTCTTTTATATACATGTACAGTAAAACCTCCCTCAAAGACCACTTCGATATAAATACCACCTCAAAATTAAGACCACATTTCAACATACCCATTTAGACGAAATGAATAATGGTTTCGTGAGTTCCGGGTTTTCTTCAAATATCAGTGTTCGCGTTTCTAGACATGGGCTAATTATTATTGGGGCTTCAAACGCAATTTTAGACATAAAAAACAACAAATGATACACCAAATTAAAGCCGAGAATTTTACTTTCACAACGGTGTCCTAATATTATAATATATTTACAAACAAGAACGTTATTGAGGGTTCCGTGAGTTCCGGGTTTTCTTCAAATAGTTTACGTGCTTCTAGACATGCGCTAATTATTATTGGGGTTTTAAACACCATTTACATATAAAAACCACCAAATGATATATCAAGTTAAAGCTGAGAACTTTACCTTTACAACGATACCTTAATATAAAATATATCTTTACAAATAAGAAAGTTATTGAGGGTTCCGTGAGTTCCGCGTTTTCCGCTATAGGGTTCCGGGGAATAAACCTGGCCACCGTAATGTAACCGATAGATTGTACGCTGTAAAATGCACAATATGTTGGGCTGTGTTATATATGGAAAAGCTTAGGCAGTACACGGTGGCAACGAATACAAATAATGAAAAAGCACACCACAGGTCGCTTCATGTCCGTGAATGAGTATTTAATCAACTTGGTAGGGCTAACACCCCCCAACCCCATCTCTTCAGTGCTTGATTAAGTGTGCGCTACTGTAGAGCTACAGGTTAGGTTTACTGTTGGTCCTAGGTTACGGTAATTTTGGCGGCATTTATCGCCATCCGGCATGCATTTTGATTTATGTATTGGAGAAGTCTTTGATTTCTGTGGAACTACTGATTATGTAGAAGTAAGTCCATGCATATAAGTGCGTTACTAATCTATTTCACAAAACTATAACATGTTTTGTAACGTATGAAACCTCTCTTGGTGTAATTTTGTTGTAAGATTTATGACAAGTTTTTACACAACAAAACTATTCTGGTAAAGATTCCAGCAAGACGATGCGTCTAGCAAGGAGAGAAAGGAATGGTATAAGGTTACTGAGGGCTCTTTTTACATTTTTTAAAATTTACAGACGCCTGTTGAATAAAATATAACATACTGTATAATACGAAACATTTTCCCTGAATAACATTTCTGTTTCCGTTTTGTATTGACAAATTATGACTGCTGCATAACGTGTTTTATTGTATGTGGTAAAAATTAAATAAACTGGCTATAGTATGATAGTACCATAGGCAAGTCGATACTGGTAAACTCTGACCATTCTATCAACTTAATTCCCATTCCAGGTACGGAGAAGATTACTATCCTTAGACCGAGAAATCCTGGAGTTGTTTATGTAATTCTATCGTCATCAAGCAAATTTTCGTTGTGTGACAGTCAAAACACGATAGTTTCGGCTTCGAATGGAGATCTCGCAGTCTTGCTCTTTAACGGTGAGTAAATAAATGTTTAGTCCTGCATGCTTACGTTACGAGTTTAGTATTATGGTTGCAGAAACAGCGAAATGTTGCACTAGGTTGCGTAGGGAACTTTGAGAGCTTAGATGTTGGTGGAAATGACGAGTGTCATTCGCTGTCGTGATTGCGTCGTCTCGCCTTTCGAATACTTCTGGTTACGGCACCGGATGAACATAAATTGTCTTTAAATATATATATATATATATATATATATATATATATATATATATATATATATATATATATATATATATATATATATATATATATATATATATATATATATATATATATATATATATATATATATATATATATATATATATATATATATATATATATATATATATATATATATATATATATATATATATATATGTGTGTGTGTGTGTGTGTGTGTGTGTGTGTTTGTAGGTATGTATGATCACCATGAATGCTTTTCGATTGGTAATGTTTGGCTCGAGAGAGACACAAAACAGGTAAAGGATGGTGCTATTAAGTGAGACTTTCTGGATATTGTTATTCTGCAATAGTTTGTGATAGTACTGTAATTCAAATTGTCCCAGGTCACAGAAGCTAGTTTAGGTTTGGTGGGAGCCTTTTTGGGAATAAAATCGTGTGTCAGGTTAGTTTTTTTTTTTTAGTCTCTGCAGTCACCTTTTACTCCTGTATGGTGCTGGGAAATAAGAAACTAAAATGTTTTCATTATATATATATATATAATATATATATATATATATATATATATATATATATATATATATATATATATATATATATATATATATATATATATATATATATATATATATATATATATATATATATATATATATATATATATATATATATATATATATATATATATATATATATATATATAACTGAACCATTAAAAATATGGAATATGACTGAACCACGAAAATATGGAACGTGATGAATATAGATAAAGATAAAATCCACGAAGGAAACGGAAACACTGGAGTGCTGCGAGGCCTTTCGACGCTAGGTCCTTTACTTAGCGGACTGAAGAAATAGAAAAGTAAGTTTACAAAGAAAGCTCATATAAATGACAGATGGGGATTATAAAGGAAACATAATGTACCTGGAATCCAACACAATTGAAGAATTAGTAGAACTGCCAAAACAGGATTAAATACTGAAGAGGTTTTACAAAGGATTAGGATCAACCGTTCAGAAGCAGGGACAGGACAATTAAAAGATTATACAGAGTCGTGACTGACCACCTAAAAATTTTAGTACAACAAAATAATTCTCATATATTTTTTGTAAACAATAACTTTTGCAAGATGAACATTTTTACAAATAAAAATTATATTAAACATACGGATATATAGAAAATATATATCAAGTAACTAACTTGTAATTAAATCAGTGATTTTATCTTTTAGGTCATTCTTGAACATTTTTCTAATACAGGGGTCCAAATAATACATGCCAAGGCTAAGATTAAAATTACAACTGGAAGTAAGCTGGATAATAGCGGACTCCAATAGATTTCTTGAAGAGAAATCTTTCGATCTGGCAATCACTGAACTTTCAGTCAAATTTATCCTGTGAGAGTTTTCACTTAAATGAATGAATATAGCACTGGATGCTTGTCCAGTTTTGACTGAATACTTATGTTGCTTAATACGTACATCTAAATCTTTGCCAGATTGGCCAATATAAAAAGAGGGGCAGTCCAAACATGGAATTTTATATATTATGTTGTTGTTTTCTTTAGGGCTATTTTTTATTAACATTCTTTTGAGTGTGTTATTGTAAGAAAAAACGAGGTTTACATTAAAAGGTTTTAACAATGATTTTATGTTTTCAAAACCACTAAAATAAGGCAAGCTAAGAATGTTCTCAGGGGTTTCTTTCTTCATGTTACTTTCACTATAAAACTTTTTGTGGGCTTTGTTATAACAAATATCTAGTATATGTGAAGGAGCTTTTGATGTCAGCGCCGAGCGGAGCGGAAGAGGATCTGGGGCATGAGTAGATATCTTGATCCATATGCTTAGTAAAGAGGTTTATATGCACATGTAAGATTGGAAGGAAATGTAAAAGCCTCCCAAACCAGTCGTCATTTGATGTATGTCGGGTACTCAAGCATCAAAAACAATGAAAGATAATAATGTAAAAATTACATTATAAAAAATTGAAAGGTATATAAAAACAACAGTTGTTGAAAAGATCACTAGAACTCGCATCCTCACCAAAGCGTCGATATAATCTTAAACAAGTAAAAAATGCGCCGAAGTTTCCTCGGTGCAATCGAGTTTTCTGTACAGCGCATAATCAAGGCCACCGAAAATAGATCTCTCTTTTGGTGGTCTTGGTATAATGCTGTATGAGACGAGGCCCATGAAACTTTAACAGCTGCCCGGTGGTGGCCTATCCTATATCGTTTCCAGAAGCACAATTATGGCTAACTTTAACCTTAAATAAAATAAAAACTACTGAAGCTAAAGGGCTGCAATTTGGTATGTTTGATGATTGGTGGGTGGATGATCAACATACCAATTTGCAGCCTTCTAGCCTCAGCTGTTTTTAAGATCCGAGAGCGGACAGAAAAAGTGTGGACAGAGTAAAGTGCGGACGGACAGACAAAGCCGGCACAATAGTTTTCTTTTACAGAAAACTAGAAGGGGAACATGAGAAATTGTTGCATTTGTTCAATTCTTTAAAATCTGAGTAAACGACACTTCCATCGAGAGAGCTCTCGTAGTATGGCGCCCAACAAGCAGATGTGGATAGAAGGCTTGATGATGCTAAGATTTCTTCAGATCCAACATAGCGAAATAGTTTACTGAAAGTATAGGAAAAAAAAAAAAAAAAGCTGGAACTCAGAAATTTAGAAATGAACTAACGAGTGGCACTCAAACTTCGGAATATACTCTGGAAATTTTTTTTACATTGATCACGAACAAGCAATTAGGAAATTGTACATTATACATATTTCATCATAACTATAAGTTTTGTTTCCGTGGGCCAAACAAAGAGAACATTTTTGTTCGAAAACATTTACAAAATGTAAAATAATTTTTTCCTGCTCACAAACAAGTGTCACATTCAAAAGGAGTTACAAATAAGACATTCCTAGTAAGTAGATTCAATTATAAGACATTCCTAGTAAGTAGATTCAATCCTAGGGCATTCCTATTAGGTAGATTCAATCATAAGACATTCCTAGTAAGTATACTCAATCATAAGACATTCCTAGTAAGTAGTTTCAATCCTAGGACATTCCTAGTAAGTAGATTCAATCATAAGATATTCCTAGTAAGTAGATTCAGTCATAAGACATTCCTAGTAAGTAGATTCAGTCATAAGACATTCCTCGTAAGTAGATTCAATCAAGAAATTCTTAGTAAGTAGATTCAATCATAAGACATTCCTGGTAAGTAGATTCAATCATAAGACATTCCTAGTAATTAGATTCAATCATAAGACATTCCTAGTAAGTAGATTCAATCATAAGACATTCCTAGTAAATAGATTCAATCATAAGACATTCCTAGTAAGTAGATTCAATCATAAGACATTCCTAGTAAGTAGATTCAATCATAAGACATTCCTAGTAAGTAGATTCAATCATAAGACATTCCTAGTAAGTAGATTCAATTATAAGACATTCCTAGTAATTAGATTCAATCATAAGACATTCCTAGTAAGTAGATTCAATCATAAGACATTCCTAGTAAGAAGATTCAATCATAAGACATTCCTAGTAAGTAGATTCAATCATGAGACATTCCTAGTAATTAGATTCAATCATGAGACATTCCTAGTAAGTAGATTTATTCATAAGGCATTCCTAGTAAGTAGATTCAATCATAAGACATTCCTAGTAAGTAGATTCAATCATGAGACATTCCTAGTAAGTAGATTAAATCATAAGACATTCCTAGTAATTAGATTCAATCATAAGACATTCCTAGTAAGTAGATTTATTCATAAGACATTCCTAGTAAGTAGATTCAATCATGAGACATTCCTAGTAAGCAGATTCAATCATAAGACATTCCTAGTAAGTAGATTCAATAATAAGACATTCGTAGTAAGTAGATTCAATCATAAGACATTCTTAGTAAGTAGATTCAATCATAAGACATTCCTAGTAAGTAGAATCAATCATGAGACATTCCTAGTAAGTAGATTCAATCATAAGACATTCCTAGTAAGTCGATTCAATAATAAGACATTCCTAGTAAGTAGATTCAATCATAAGACATTCCTAGTAAGTAGATTCATTCATAAGGCATTCGTAGTAAGTACATTCAATCATAAGACATTCCTAGTAAGTAGATTCAATCATAAGTCATTCCTAGTAATTAGATTCAGTCATAAGACATTCCTAGTAAGTAGATTCAATCATGAGACATTCCTAGTAAGTAGATTCAATCTGTGCCACGAGTATTTCTCAGGGAACAACCTGCAAAGAGGAATTCAGTTTTTAAATTGAATTGACAAGAAAAATTTTAGCAGTTGCAAATTATCAGGGATCGAGATGTACGGCAATATTTTACATGTTTCCTTACAAGTACTTACTTCCAAATACCGTGTTTCCTAAGGTGCTCGTGCCCACAACTTCCAATTTTACCTTTTACTTCCAATCTGCATCAATTCTGTGACTGGTATCTCTTCTCCAGCCGCTCTCCATAGTCTATCCATATATATGCATTTCTCCCCCTTGTCCTCTCTCCTTTGTTATTTCATGTCATACATTTTTCTTCTGACAGTTTTGAACATTTCCTTCTCTGTGTCCATTCTTTCTAATATTATCCATTTCTTAAAAATATAGATTTTATGCTGACTTACAAGTAATATTTTTGTGGGTGCAGATTAAGCTATAACCACTCGAATTTCCGAATAAGCCTTTTAATTGGGCATTCGTACTCTCAGACGAAACTGAAATTTCCTCAAAATAAGTTTTCTTTATGGCTCTTTAAAACTGGAACTTCGTCTCGACAATTAATGATCTTTCCACGTATGGCTGGCTTATCTAGAAGTGACTTAAGTTGTAAGTCATTTCTAGATACGCCAACCATACGTGGAAGGTCATTTGTCGAGACGAAGTTCCAGTCTTAAAGATTCATATAGAAAAGTCTTAAAGATTCACATAGAAAACTTATTTTAATGAAATTTCAGTTTCGTCTGAGAGTATGAATGTCCAATTAAAAGGCTTATTCAGAAATTCGAGTAGTTATAATTTGAAAATAGGTTTATCTGTGGGAGTGAAGTGTCCCTAATAATGACAACCGAAAAAATGGTATAGTTAAGATTACTATCAATATAACGTAAAATAAGTGACTCAAATAATAACCTACAGTACTGTAGCAGGAAATACATTTGTTAATTGTTCAGTAAGGCCTGGTTTTAGTTATTCCGTGTCCCGCACAGCATACATAAAATGATTCTCTCTCGTATGGGCTGTATCCTCTGTACTAGTTTTGTGCCAGCTTGGAATGAATCTTGCTCCTTGAGGAGCCCAGGTGTGTTTATTTTTATATCAAAGGTTTTTTTCTTCATTTTCTACTGATGATCAGGTTTTTCATGTCTTCAAAGAATCGAGTATTGATTAGTATTTAAAGGTCCACTGTCTCGCAGTACTTTACTAGTTGTTGTTTATTGCAGTCTGAGCTATGTGAACAGTTTCTTATATTTGGATGGTTCAGACACCATCAAAAGAGCTTGTAGATTCATATTCAGATACTGAACATCACTGAAGCCATTCCTTATAAGAGATAAAAATTGAATTTTACTGAAGCTCACTTGCAATCAGATTACAGGCCTCTCTTTCTCTTAAACCATTATTTCTTCCTGCAGTGGTGGGTTGAACAGGCTAATGAACATGCCTGAGTACTGACCATTTGCTTGTCTTCCCCCTTCAGATTTGACTTCAGAGTTAAGACCCAATTCACTGCTTGGTATTGTGAAATCGCGGCTCTCTTTACTGTTCAAACCTTCAGCTTTAATAGATGATGTGGAATACAGTGTCCTTTTAATGCAATGTTCTTTCTTTGCTCATTAAGAAGACATGAATTACGCTGTAGAAAACATGGTTAATTGCAGGACTAAAATTTGTCATGATGTTTCAGCGAACGGGGCAAACCTAGCTAAATGTTTAAAGTTGTATGGAGAACAGAATGTTTTGATAACGTAGACCCCTGGTACTTTTTTTTCTTAATTGTAATGAGTTTTATCAACTGGACTTTAATTACTGTGAGAGATGTTATCACCAGATTTTCTACAGTCCGGTAATACATTTTGGTACTTGCTTGTGCCCAGTGTTGTTAGGGTAGTTCTTCATCGGGGGAGGGAGTGGGAGGGGGATAATAAGAATTTTCTTTACACTTTACAGTTTTCATCGACGTGTAGAAAGTATATCATGCACATTCACTTTCAAATATGTGAAGCGATGTGAAAGGAATTCAGATTGAAATTCGTTTAGAAACTATCTCAAGAAATTACCACCTGCAGCCACTCTCGATTCTTGACACAGAAACCGATTATTTCCCGATAACGAAGCGTCACCATCATCATCATCATCATCATCATCATCATCATCATCATCATCATCATCATCATCATCCTCGCCGTTGCACAGTGCTGATTTTCATCTGGTCTCTTCCTCTCATCTCATTCATCATGATCATATGTCATCTGCATTCCCTTTCTGTTATCATCTCCTAGAAAATCATTCTTTCGTCCTCAAAGGCTCCTCTGATATTATTCAATGGTATATAATGTATTTCACAATTATTCATTTGTTTTAAAACGTTACTGTCATACAAAGCCAGTTTAACGAACTTGTAACTTATTTATTGACTAATGAGCTGTTCATTAGTGTTTGGGCGATAGCATGGAGGTTTTGTTACTTGTAAGGCATTTTTTGTGTAATATTTTAGATTTTGACGAGACAGTAATCGTGTTTTTATGATGAACCGGGATTTTATTGTTTAAAATAATTATAAGCCCGCATATTTTACATACTATGCACACTGTTTTGTTCAGGTTTTTCTACACTTGTTATATATATATATATATATATATATATATATATATATATATATATATATATATATATATATATATATATATATATATATATATATATAAACATACATACATACACACACACACACACACGTTTATATACATATGTGTTTCTGTGTGCATGTATGTCTGTTTGTGTGAGTGAGTGGATTAGTGAGAAAAAATTCAACACATGTGTAAAGTTGTAGATAAGAGCAACGAAAAAAATATATATAAAATGCAGTTAACATGGCTCTCTTGGGAAAGGGGCTAGGTATACCAGGCATCTTCTCTTTAGGAGGTCTCGTCGCACAAAAAAGAGCCAATTGGCTCTGGGGTGTTTTTTCATTTTCTTTGAGTGATTGGAACCATGATCGTGAGTGAAAGGCTCTAGAATTGGAGTTGGATATTGAAGAGGAGGAGGAGAAGGAGAAGGGCAGATTTTGGGAGACGTATGACCTGGGAGGAATTGTGTGAACAAGAGAACAGTGTAGTATTGTGTGATGTGTAAGAGAGAGAGAGAGAGAGAGAGAGTTTTTGCTTCTGCTTCTTGCAATGTGGTTGTCGCTTTTTCCGTTTATATGTCGGTGGCTTACTGTTAAATGGTTTCGTGGTGTTCTAGAGAGAGAGAGAGAGAACTGTTTAAAACGTAGAATTTAGAAATAATTTTTTCTCGTGTTTCATGCATTCTGGTTTTGGCTTTTTCCGTTTATCTGTCAAAGGCTTACTGTTAGATGGTTCTGTTGTGTATCACAGAGAGAGAGAGAGAGAGAGAGAGAGAGAGAGAGAGAGAGAGAGAGAGAGAGAGAGAGAGAGAGAGAGAGAGCAGCTGCTACAATCAGCTATTTGTTCCTCGTTTTGGTTTTCTACTCAATCTTTATTAGCAAGTGTAGCTGCATCTGCAGCTAAAACGTGTACTTTTCATTTTTTTTCCATGAAGTCGGCCAAAGAAAAATTGGCGCAGTTTCTTTATTCATCGTTCGTTATGGAAATATTGCCGTATGCAGGTGCCATATTATTTGCTTTTCAATCGTGACAGCCTCAGAAGCAATTGGAATTTGGCTTTGCTTCTGCTCGAGTCTTGACGATGACCCAACGTATCGTACAGTACTGGTGTGTCGTCGTTCGTCACCTACAGCCGATAAATAATAATGAAGCCTGTCAATATTCTTTAATAGCAAAGTGTAATTCAACTAATTTTGTCCTTTGATCAATGAAATAACTGGCGTGGCACATTTAGTTGGCCTAAATTTGACTTCCGATTCGGACACCTGATTATCTACAGTAGGTCTATTTTCAGCAGTTATCTTTCTCGGATGCGTCATGTGAATGAATGTTTAAATCGACAATATCCATATTAATCTGCTTTATTTGGTTATTCCCGTTATTCTTTTTTATTGACAAAGTTCTCCTTTGTTCTTATCCTTTTCATTAGTGTATAACATAATTTACTCAGACCTAGCTATCTCATGTCCAAAAGCAACATAAGAAATCAGACGAAAACAATTTAGTCTTTCTTCATTCTAATTCCTTGCATGTCATCCTGTTTCATTCGCACAAGGTGGAAAGCTGTGGGAGTCAAAGCTGAAGAATACATTAGGACAAAAGAATTACTTTCATAAAAGCATTCTTGGGTTAATCTTGATGTAGATATGCATTGCTCCTAAACAGAAATTAATTAGAATCAATTTCACACGTATGCCTAGACCTACTGCCGTGAGCATATTATACATAGCTGAAAGGTTAGAAAGTATGAAAGGTAACTTTCTCATTTAAGTCTATTTCCGATATTTACAATAAAAACTAAATTATATATATATATATATATATATATATATATATATATATATATATATATATATATATATATATATATATATATATATATATATATATATATATATATATATATATACACACACATAATAAAAAAAAGCAGAAATCCATGAAGTTGCAATGCAGTCAAATAAGGAGTAAAGCTAACAAACAAATGAAAATAAACATATCCATATATATATATAAATATATATATATATATATATATATATATATATATATATATATATATATATATATATATATATATATATATATACTGTGTGTGTGTGTATATATATATATATATATATATATATATATATATATATATATATATATATATATATATATATATATATATATATATATATATATATATATATATATATATATATATATATATATTATATATATATGTATATATATAGAGATGATATTATGCATGTGTGTGTGAGAGAGAGAGATAAATTAAGTAGGAATTCAGTCCTAATATAAGCCTATAAGTATGTATAGACTCACATGAATAAGAAAATGTTAGAGAAGTAAATGAGCCGAAATGAAGTCAAATACAAAATAACACTGTTAAACTAAGGGGAATAAAATGATAAAATTGGTCACATTATATGAAAAGGCAGCATAACTCATTAAAACTGTGTATAGGATCCTTGTGCATCTAGCACGCATCTTATCCTATTTGGCACTGATGCAACAAGGAGTTTGCAAGTGTCTGCTGCTCCCCTCTTTGGCCCTAAATTTTCCCAAATATCTATTGCATGCTTTATAAGGTTCTCTTTGGTGTAAGCACGATTAACATCCCATTGTTGGGTCACGTAGGCCCATAAGTTTTCTATTGGGTTCAGATCTGCAGACTTGGCAGGCCAGTCAGTTCGAACCACGTCTGGATTCTGCTGGAACCATTGCTTTACAATCACTGCATTGTGGACCGCAAAATTGTCTATGGCGATATATACTGGCATGGGATACAGCAATAATAGTTTTCGAACTGAGGGTACTAAAATGTCCCGTAAAATTTCGATACACTGATAGGTGTTCAGAAACGCTCATCGATGGTAATTAGCCCTCCCGGTCCACTGACAGCCATCCATCCTCATAACCCAGCTGATATTCTGCCACTACGCCTTGAAGGCGCGATGTTATTTTCAGCATATCTCTCCACAGAAAATATTATTTCAAATGACAGACAATTCAATAGAGAGTAGTTAGTCATAAAAAAAGAGGTAACAGTAGGCCTACAACTTTACAGACATATCTTCTTCCATTTTTATATATGATACAACATAGACCTATCTTATGAATTATACTCTATAAATGAAAATTATAATATTTCCTAATAGCCTATAGGCATGAATTGAAATTATATCTCAAGACAACTATATGAAGATAAATGTGTAGTATAATCCCCATTAAACAGATAATTCCCGTATGAACAGTCAAATACATATAGTTATTGATCATTTCTCAGCTTTAGGTCTAGGATATATATACAGTAATAAAGACAAAATAACAAAAGTTTCTTTTTTCATTTTGCAACTATGTATTATTTTCACTTTAAAGTCGAATTGCATTAGTTTTTTTTATATATAACGTAATGCACTCGAGTATATACTACATATCAGTTTATAATAGGAATAAACAGGCCCCATCCTTTCTTCTTTATGCTGTTGCGTTAGCAACAGTTTCCTTGCCGGAATCCTGTGATGCATTCCTGCCCCATGCAACCTATTTGCAGTCCAAGCTGCTGTTTCACAGCAACTGCTGTCATCTGGGGCTGTTCTTTGACAGCTGCAACTATCATATTGTCTAGCTCTTTTCTGGGCTTCGAGGAGTTCCACTCTAGGCCTATTTTTCACGCTTTTATAATTTTTTTTTCTTTGATAGCATTTTGTGAGTTTCCATTGCTTTCTGTAAAATTTAACAAATGGAATCGTTCAACTACGATCAACTTTATATTGAAATGATAATATAAGGATTATGTTTATGCGATACTGCTCGTGATAGCTGTCTCCTATTGTTGCCGAAACGTGCAAATGTGGCCTCTTCCAGTGTGGAAGTTTTGATGCGGAAGTGGGGTCTTCATTTTACAGTCTGCCATACCAAGTGTGG
Organism: Macrobrachium rosenbergii; assembly: GCF_040412425.1. NCBI lineage: Eukaryota > Metazoa > Arthropoda > Malacostraca > Decapoda > Palaemonidae > Macrobrachium > Macrobrachium rosenbergii. Next base: position 45,996,580 of record NC_089756.1, read on the forward strand.
AAAAAAAATGTTCATACTCTTTTTAGGGGTTTATTGTGGCCAGATATATTAGTTTCTTATATTTTATGATTCATTGTCCTATATTCTTGGCCATTTGCATATTTATCTATCTTTTCATATAAAAATAGAACGAATAAAAAGCCATCCAAGAGTGGTTGTTTGCGCCGAATCATGAAGCAGCAGAAGTTGATCGAGCCATGAATGTCTTGACTGACACGTCGAATGCAGACGACATCAGAGTGACAGCAGCTTTAGGGATCCATCTAATTATGGAAGCTTAACTCTATTTAAAATTGTTTTAGTAAATGTAAAAAATTACTGTGATTAACTTAAGGGAAGTTACAGGAAATAATCTTTAGACTATGAAGGAAAGCTATGGGTTGAATGACTTTAAACTTTAGGCTACCATAGAAGTCAGTGCTGTGGAAATGTGGCGAAATGTGGCACACTGTATTATGGCAGTGGTCGAGATTCCACGTTTTTTATCACTTCATTTCGTTCACGTGAATTTTGTTATATGGAAAATAGTTTCACGTAATTATATAACATGATGTTCTAAAGATTACAGTGACTGTTTTTAACGCCATTACATAAGATTTATTCCATCTTCGAACAGAAAAATATATTAATCAGGCATGAATCGTGCGTCAGGCAGGTGATCGAAAAATTATGAAACTCTGCCAATTCTAATTTGGCCGACTGTACATGACAGTATGCTTAATATAAGAAATAATTTAAATGGCAAACATTTGTGCCGCATTGCATAAAATATCTATTGGAAATATATATATAAATATATATATATATATATATATATATATATATATATATATATATATATATATATATATATATATATATATATATATATATATATATATATATATATATAACGATTCTCAACGTGAATTCTTTTTTTTTATGGTTTTTTGTTTGTCAAAGGACTTCGTTTTCAAAACTTTATTGTCAGCACGTTTTCCAAAGATAATTCCATTTGTATTACAAAAAAATAAATAAATAAATAAAAACTTTCAATAAAGTAAATATGCTTAAGGCAAACATACTGAGTGCTGTATGGAATCAAGGATGTACCTGTAAATGTGCAAATATGAGATCTCCTTGAGTTTTGTGCATGGCTCTTCTTCGCAGCCTATTTTACTTATCAGTACTTGGCGTACTGTAACAGGCCTTTTGCAAAATTTTGAAATTTATTTTGACATTTTTCCACAATATGACTAGCTTTTCTGATTTGTTATTCACCAATGAAACATTGTCAATGTAATTAAAGCATGTTATCTTAAGAGGCAAATAAATTACATGTGTATGCCATTATGTATCTTACTGCACATGTATTATATGCAATTTTTGGTAAATTCTCTAACTATCTTGGTTGTACATTTCTATTATTTATTCATGATTAATGCTGGAAAGTAACCTAAAGTTTTTGTGGGACTTAAAAAAAAAAAAAGTTGCTAATTGGACTGCTGTGCCAAAATTGTGGTGATGGTCCCATTAGCCGAAAAACCGCTGGGATCGAATTCTATTCAAAAGGTAAGGCCTTCTGCGTCAATGTGTTGCCGACGATTATAACCATCTCTCGTGTGTGATTATAAAGCAAGAGGTTTGGGGATGTAATTCAGTTTTACTGATTGGCAGCAGACTGCGAACTCGTGAAAGTCATGAATAATAATAACAAGTCTTTTACGTCAGCCCGAGTCAGAATCTTGAAGACCAACGAAAATGTCTTCTCTCTCTCTCTCTCTCTCTCTCTCTCTCTCTCTCTCTCTCTCTCTCTCTCTCTCTCTCTCTCTCTCTCTCTCTCTCTCCAGAATCAGAAAGACAGCCCTTTTTTTTGGCGGACTGACTTTCTTCCGGTTAAGTATTTCAGAGAATTTCCCTGAGACGTTTGAAAAAGGAAACTGAAGAAAGGAATAAATAAAAGAAAAGAAATGAGTAGTGGAAATGGGAAAGAGAGAAAAATGGCAATGTAAAACACAAAAGGAGAGAAAAAAAAATAGGTTCATTTGGAGATGGGGAAGGTGATTCGAGGGAATATTCGTGAGGGGTGAATAGAATCATGATTTAAAAACAATTGAAATGTTTAGTTAAGCCTTGGACAAACGGGAGAGAGATAAAGTATTCTAAAAACTGTTATATGGCTTCCACCGGAGGCTAATAAAAACTATTAGAATCTTGGTCTCCTTTTGATCTTATTGCAAAAATATTGAAGATTTCTACAGTAAAAATGTAGAAGGGATAGAAGGTAACTGTGAGGAAGAACCGAGAAAACGACGATGCAGATAAAGAAGAGAAATAAAAAAAATGATTAAAAGAGATATCTGAAAAAATAAAAGAATTATTGATGAATAAGTAACCACGAAGAAGAGTTCGTCGTGATGTTGACAGACTAACTATTTATGGATTCCCAGTGGAATTCTCTGAAGCGAGTTGGCTGTCGGAGAAAAAAGTGAATGGCGTTGATCACGACTAATGATATTTTCGCCCTCTGTAACTTCTTGCATCAGTGAGAGAAATATAAATGAGTTTCATGACCATAAATCACTCAGAATCATTCAATTTGAAGTTATGAAAGAGAGGAGACTCAAATCGAAAGGGATCTTTTAAAAGGAGGCATAAAAAACAGTAAATGAGAATTTGATAAAAAAAAATAAATTTCAGGTGCCTTAACTTCGTTACCTTTGCCAAAGGTGTTCTTCTACTAATAATTTCCTTTTCACTTTTTTGTATAATGGCTGCATATGAAGCAAGTGAAATACGATATTATTTTATAGAACATTTCTTATAGCTGTGTTCAACTGCAAATATAAATATGTATGTGTGCACAGTATATGTACAGTATATATCTATATATACACATACACACACATATATATATATATATATATATATATATATATATATATATATATATATATATATATATATATATATATATATATATATATATATATATATATATATATATATATATATATATATATATATATATATATATATATATATATATATAATATTATAAATTTTTCATAAATATTATGCAACAAATTTCGTTTCATATCCAATTCACTATACCTCTGGAGTAACTTACACCCAAGTTCAATTATAATTGATAAGTGCTTCGTCAACAGTGGGATCCGAACTGCTACCTGGTTTAGAAACAACGGAAATATAGTGACTTGGACCAATAAGCCATGTGAGAGGGGACTATACAGGTGAGTGGCCACCAGTCCCCCAACTGGTGGTCGCTCGCCCTTCCTAGGCGTTGTGTGTCTCCAGGTATCGTCGGCGGTTCGTCTCGGCTCGGTCCTATCGGCGTTGTGGCAGTTCCGGTGAGCGGCCACCAGTCCCCCAACTGGTGGTCGCTCGACCTTCCCGGCCGTTGCGTGTCTCCAGGTGTCGTCGGCGGCTCGTCTCGGCTCGGTCTTATCGGCGTTGTGGCAGGTCCGGTGAGCGGCCACCAGTCCCCCAGCTGGTGGTCGCTCGCCCTTCCCGGCCGTTGCGTGTCTCCAGGTATCGTCGTTATGGCAGGTCCGGTGAGCGGCCACCAGTCCCCCAACTGGTGGTTGCTCACCCTTCCTTGCCGTTGCGTGTCTCCAGGTGTTGTCGGCGGCTCGGTCCTATCGGCGTTGTGGCAGGTCCGGTGAGTGGCCACCAGTCCCCCAGCTGCTGCTGCTCACCAGTCTCCCAACTGGTGGTCGCTCGCCCTTTCCGGCCGTTGCGTGTCTCCAGGTATTGTCGGCGACTCATCTTGGCTCGGCCCTATCGGCGCTGTGGCAGGTCCGGTGAGCGGCCTCCAGTCCCCCAACTGGTGGTCGCTCGCCCTTCCCGACCGTTATGTGCCTCCAGGTGTCGTCGACGACTTGTCTCGGCTCGGTCCTATTGGCGTTGTGGCGGGTCCGGTGAGTGGCCTCCTTTCCCCCAACTGGTAGTCGCTCGCCCTTCCCGGTCGTTGCGCGTCTCCTGGTTTCGTCGGCGGCTCGTCTCCGCTTGGTCCTATCGGTGTTGTGGCGGGTCCGGTGAGCGGCCTCCAGTCCCCCAACTGGTGGTCGCTCGCCCTTCCCGGCCGTTGCGTGTCTCCAGGTGTTGTCGGCGGCTCGGTTCTATCGGCGTTGTGGCAGGTCCGGTGAGTGGCCACCAGTCCCCCAGCTGCTGCTGCTCACCAGTCTCCCAACTGGTGGTCGCTCGCCCTTTCCGGCCGTTGCGTGTCTCCAGGTATTGTCGGCGACTCATCTTGGCTCGGCCCTATCGGCGCTGTGGCAGGTCCGGTGAGCGGCCTCCAGTCCCCCAACTGGTGGTCGCTCGCCCTTCCCGACCGTTATGTGCCTCCAGGTGTCGTCGGCGACTTGTCTCGGCTCGGTCCTATTGGCGTTGTGGCGGGTCCGGTGAGTGGCCTCCTTTCCCCCAACTGGTAGTCGCTCGCCCTTCCCGGTCGTTGCGTGTCTCCTGGTTTCGTCGGCGGCTCATCTCCGCTTGGTCCTATCGGTGTTGTGGCGGGTCCAGTGAGCGGCCTCCAGTCCCCCAACTGGTGGTCGCTCGCCCTTCCCGGCCGTTGCGTGTCTCCAGGTGTTGTGGGTGGCTTGTCTCTGCTCGGTCCTATCGGCGATGTCGCGTGTCCGGTGAGCGGCCACCAGTCCTCCAACTGGTGGTCGCTCGACCTTCCCAGCCGTTACGTGTCTCTAGGTGTCGTTGGCGGCTCATCTCGGCTCGGTCCTATCGTCGTTATGGCGGGTCCAGTGAGCGGCCACCAGTCCCCCAACTGTGGTCGCTCGCCCTTCCCTGCTGTTACATGTCTCCAGGTGTCGTCGGCCGGCTATTCTCGGCTCGGTCCTATCGGCATTGTGGCGGGTCCGGTGAACGGCCAACAGTCCCCCAACTGGAGGTCGCTCTCTCTTCCCGGCTGTTGCGTGTCTCTAGGTGTCGTCGTCGGCTCGTCGCAGCTCAGTCTTATCGGCATTGTGGCCGGTCCAGTGAACGGCCACCAGTCAACCAACTGGTGGTCGCTCGCCCTTCCCGGCCTTTGCGTGTCTTCAGGTGTCGTCGGCGGCTCGTCTCGGCTCGGTCCTATCGGCGTTGTGGCAGGGCCGGTGAGCGGCCACCAGCCCCCCAACTGGTGGTCACTCACCCTTCCCGGCTGTTGCATGTCTCCAGGTGTCGTCGGCGTCTCGTCTCGGCTCGGTCCTATCGGCGTTGTGGCGGGTCCGGTGAGCAGCCACCAGTCCCCCAACTGGTGGTCACTCACCCTTCCCGGCCGTTGCGTGTCTCCAGGTGTCGTCGGTGGCTCGTCTCGGCTCAGTCCTTTTGGCATTGTGGCGGGTCCGGTGAGCAGCCACCAGTCCCCCTACTGGTGGTTGCCACCCTTCCCGGCCTTTGCGTGTCTCCAGGTGTCGTCGGCGGCTATTCTCGGCTCGGTCCTATCGGCATTGTGGCGGGTCCGGTGAACGGCCACCATTCCCCCAACTGGTGGTCACTCTCTCTTCCCGGCTGTTGCGTGTCTCCAGGTGTCGTCGTCGGCTCGTCTCAGCTCGGTCTTATCGGCATTGTGGCAGGTCCTGTGAGCGGCCACCAGTCCCCCAACTGGTGGTCGCTCGCCCTTCCCTGCCGTTGCGTGTCTCCAGGTGTCATCGGCGGCTTGTCTCGGCTCTGTCCTATCGGCATTGTGTCAGGTCCAGTGAGCGGCCACCAGTCCCCCAACTGGTGGTCGCTCGCCCTTCCCTGCCTTTGCGTGTCTCCAGGTGTCGTCGGCGTCTAGTCTCGGCTCGGTCCTATCGGCGTTGTGGCAGGTCCTGTGAGCGGCCACCAGTCCCCCAACTGGTGGTCGCTCGCCCTTCCCTGCTGTTGCGTGTCTCCAGGTGTCGTCGGCGGCTCGTCTCGGCTCTGTCCTTTCGGCATTGTGGCAGGTCCAGTGAGCGGCCACCAGTCCCCCAACTGGTGGTCGCTCGCCCTTCCCTGCCTTGCGTGTCTCCAGGTGTCGTCGGCGTCTAGTCTCGGCTCGGTCCTATCGGCGTTGTGGCAGGTCAGGTGAGTGGCCACCAGTCCCCCAACTGGTGGTCGCTCGCCCTTCCCTGCCGTAGCGTGTCTCCAGGTGTCGTCGGCGGCTCGTCTCGGCTCAGTCCTTTTGGCGTTGTGGCGGGTCCGGTGAGCGGCCACCAGTCCCCCAACTAGTGGTCGCTCGCCCTTCCCGGCTGTTGCGTGTCTCCAGGTGTCGCCGGCAGCTCGTCTCTCCTCGGTCCTATCGGCGTTGTGGCAGGTCCTGTGAGCGGCCACCAGTCCCCCAACTGGTGGTCGCTCGCCCTTCCCTGCCGTTGCGTGTCTCCAGGTGTCGTTGGCGGCTCGTCTCGGCTCGGTCCTATCGGCGTTGTGGCAGGTCCGGTGAGCGGCCACCAGTCCCCCAACTGGTGGTCGCTCGCCCTTCCCTGCCGTTGCGTGTCTCCAGGTGTCGTCAGCGGCTCGTCTCGGCTCAGTCCTTTTGGCGTTGTGACAGGTCCGGTGAGCGGGCACCAGTCCCCCAACTGGTGGTCGCTTGCCCTTCCCTGCCGTTACATGTCTCCAGGTGTCGTCGGCGGCTCGTCTCAGCACAGTCCTTTTGGCGTTGTGGCCGGTCCGGTGAGCGGCCACCAGTCCCCCAACTGGTGGTCGCTCGCCCTTCCCTGCCGTTGTGTGTCTCCAGGTGTCGTCGGCGGCTCGTCTCGGCTCGGTCCTATCGGCATTGTGGCAGGTCCGGTAAGCGGCTTCCAGTCCCCCAACTGGTGGTCACTCGCCCTTCCCTGGCGTTGCATGTCTGCAGGTGTCGTCGGCGATCGTCTCTGCTCGGTCCTGTCGGTGTTGTGGCAGGTCCGGTGAGTGGCCACCGGTCCCCCAACTGGTGGTCGCTCGCCCTTCCCAGCCATTGCATGTCACCAGGTGCCATCGGCGGCTCAAAAGGCCGTCGTGTGTCTTCAGGTGTCGTCGGCGGCTCGTCTCCGATTGATCCTATCGGTGTTATGGCGGGTCCGGTGAGCGGCCACCAGTCTCCCAAGTGCTGGTCGCTCGCCCTTCCTGGCCGTTGCGTGTCTCCAGGTGTCGTCGGCGGCTCGTCTAAGCTCGGTCCTATCGGCGTTGTGGCAGGTCTGGTGAGCGGCCAACAGTCCCCCAACTGGTGGTCGCTCACCTTTCCCTGCTGTTGCGTGTCTCCAGGTGTCGGCAGCAACTCCTCTCTGTTTGGTCGTACCGGTGGTGTGGCAGGTCGGGTGGAGCGGCCAGCAGCCCCCCAACTGCTGGTCACTCGCACTTCCCGGCCGTTGCGCGTCTCCAGGTGTCGGCGGCAGCTCCTCTTGACTTGGTCGTATCGGTGGTGTGGCGGGTCGGGTGGAGCGGCCAGCAGCCCCCCAACTGCTGGTCGCTTCGCCTTCCCGGCCGTTGCGCTTCTCCAGGTGGAGACGGCGGCTCCTCTTGGCTTGGTCGTATCGGTGGTGTGGCGGGTTGGGTGGAGCGGCCAGCAGCCCCCCAACTGCTGGTCGCTCACCCTTCCCGGCCGTTGCGCTTCTCCAGGTATCGGCGGCGGCTCCTCTTGGCTTGGTCGTATCGGTGGTGTGGCGGGTCAGGTGGAGCGGCCAGCAGCCCCCCAACTGCTGGTCGCTCGCCCTTCCCGGCCGTTGCCCATCTCCAGGCATCGGCGGCGGCTCGTCTTGGCTTGGTCGTATCGGTGGTGTGCTGGGTCGGATGGAGCGGCCAGCAGTCCCCCAACTGCTGGTCGCTCGCCCTTCCCGGCCGTTGAGCGTCTCAGGGCGTCGGCGGCGGCTCCTCGTGGCTTGGTCGTATCGGTGGTGTGGCGGGTCGGGTGGAGCGGCCAGCAGCCCCCCAACTGCTGGTCGCTCGCCCTTGCTGGCCGTTGCACGTCTCCAGGTGTCGGTGGCGGCTCCTCGTGGCTTGGTCGTATTGGTGGTGTGGCGGGTCGGGTGGAGCGGCCAGCAGCCCCACAACTGCTGGTCGCTCCCCCTTCCTGGCCGTTGCGCGTCTCCAGGCCTCGGCGGCGGCTCCTCTTGGCTTGGTCGTATCGGTGGTGTGCCGGGTCGGGTGGAGCGGTCAGCAGCCCCCCAACTGCTGGTCGCCGCCCTTCCCGGCCGCCAGCGTCTCCAGGCGCCGGCGGCGGCTCCACTTGGCTTGGTCGTATCGGTGGTGTGGCGGGCCGGGTGGAGCGGCCAGCAGCCCCCCAACTGCTGGTCGCTCGCCCTTCCCGGCCGTTGCGCGTCTCCAGGCGTCGGCAGCGGCTCCTCTTGGTTTGGTCGTATCGGTGGTGTACCGGGTTGGGTGGAGCGGCCGGCAACCCCCCAACTGCTGGTCGCTCGCCATTCTCGGCCGTTGCGCGTCTGCAGGCGTTGGCGGCGGCTCCTCTTGGCTTGGTCGTATCGGTGGTGTGCCGGGTCGGGTGGAGCGGCCAGCAGCCCCCCAACTGCTGGTCGCTCGCCCTTCTCGGCCGTTGCGCGTCTGCAGGCGTTGGCAGCGGCTCCTCTTGGCTTGGTCGTATCGGTGGTGCGGCGGGTTGGGTGGAGCGGACAGCAACCCCCCAACCGCTGGTGGCTCGCCCTTCCCGGCCGTTGCGAGTCTCCAGGCGTCGGCGGCGGCTCCTCTTGGCTTGGTCGTTTCGGTGGTGTGGCGGGTTGGGTGGCGCGGCCAGCAGCCCCCCAACTGCTAGTCGCTAGCCCTTCCGGCCGTTGCACGCCTCCAGGTGTCGGCGGCGGCTCATCTAGGCTTGGTCGTATCGCTGGTGTGGCAGGTCGAGTGGAGCGGCCAGCAGCCCCCAACTGCTGGTCGCTCGCCCTTCCCGGCAGTTGCGCGTCCCCAGGTGTCGGCGGCGGCTCCTCATGGCTTTGTCGTATCGGTGGTGTGGCTGGTCGGGTGGAGCGGCCAGCAACCCCTCAATAGCTGGTCGCTCGCCCTTCCCGGCCGTTACGCGTCTCCAGGCGTCGGCGGCGGTTCCTCTTGGCTTGGTCGTGTCAGTGGTGTGGTAGGTCGGGTGGAGCGGCCAGCAGCCCCCCAACTGCTGGTCGCTCGCCCTTCCTGGCCGTTGCCCATCTCCAGGCATCGGCGGCAGCTCGTCTTGGCTTGGTCGTATCGGTGGTGTGCCGGGTCGGGTGTTGCGGCCAGCAGCCCCCTAACTGCTGGTCGCTCGCCCTTCCTGGCCGTTGCGCATCTCGAGGCGTCGGCGGCAGCTCCTCTTGGCTTAGTCGTATCGGTGGTGTGCCGGGTCGGGTGGAGCGGCCAGCAGCCCCCCAACTGCTGGTCGCTCGCCCTTCCCGGTTGTTTCGTCTCCAGGCGCCGGCGGCAGCTGGCTTGTCTCGGTGATGTGCGTGGAGCGCCAGCAGCAGCTCTGGTCGCCGCTCCTCTTGGCTTGGTCGGTATCGGTGGTGTGCTGGGTCGGGTGGAGCGGCCAGCAGCCCCCAACTGCTGGTCGCCGCCCTTCCCGGCCGCCAGCGCGTCTCCAGGCGTCGGCGGCGGCTCCTCTTGGCTTGGTCGTATCGGTGGTGTGCCGGGTCGGGTGGAGCGCCAGCAGCCCCCAACTGCTGGTCGCTCGCCCTTCCCAGCCGTTGCGTGTCTCCAGGCGTCGGCGGCGGCTCCTCTTGGCTTGGTCGTATCGGTGGTGTGCCGGGTCGGGTGGAGCGCCAGCATCCCCCAACTGCTGGTCGCCGCCCTTCCCGGCCGTTGCGCGTCTCCAGGCGTTGGCGGCGGCGGCTCCTCTTGGCTTGGTTGTATCGGTGGCATGGCGGGTCGGGTGGAGCGGCCGGCAGCCCCCCAACTGCTGGTCGCTCGCCCTTCCCGGCCGTTTCGCGTCTCCAGGCGTCAGCGGCGGCTCCTCTTGGCTTGGTCGTATCGGTGGCGTGCCGGGTCGGGTGGAGCGGCCAGCAGCCCCCCAACTGCTGGTCGCTCACCCTTCCCGGCCGTTGCCCGTCTCCAGGCGACGGCGGCGGCTCCTCTTGGCTTGGTCGTATCGGTGGCGTGCCGGGTCGGGTGGAGCGGCCAGCAGCCCCCCAACTGCTGGTCGCTCGCCTTTCCCGGCCATTGCCCGTCTCCAGGCGATGGCGGTGGCTCCTCTTGGCTTGGTCGTATCGGTGGTGTGCCAGGTCGGGTGGAGCGGCCAGCAGCATACCCCCAACTGCTGGTCGCTCGCCCTTCCTGGTTGTAGCTCGTCTCCAGGCGTCGGCGGCAGCTCCTCTTGGCTTGGTCATATCGGTGATGTGCCGGGTCCTGTGGAGCGGCCAGCAGCCCCCCAACTGCTGGTCGCTCTCCCTTCCCGGCCATTATGCGTCTCCAGGTGTTGGCGGCGGCTCCTTTTGGCTTGGTCATATCGGTGTTGTGCCAGGTCGGGTGTAGCGGCCAGCAGCCCCCCAACTGCTGGTCGCTCGCCCTTCCCGGCCATTGCGCGTCTCCAGGCGTCGGCGGGGGCGGCGGTTCCTCTTGGCTTGGTCGTATTGGTGGTGTGCTGGGTCGGGTGGAGCGGCCAGCAGCCCCCCAACTGCTGGTCGCTCGCCCTTCCCGGCCGTTGCGCATCTCGAGGCGTTGGCGGCGGCTCCTCTTGGCTTGGTTGTATCGGTGGTGTGCGGGGTCGGGTGGAGCGGCCAGCAGCCCCCCAACTGCCAGTCGCTCGCCCTTCCCGGCCGTTGCGCGTCTCCAGGCGTCGGCGGCGGCTCTTCTTGGCTTGGTCGTATCGGTGGTGTGCCGGGTCGGGTGGAGCAGCCAGCAGCCCCCCAACTGCTGATCGCTCGCCCTTCCCGGTTGTTGCGGGTCTCCAAGCGTCGACGGCGGCTTCTCTTGGCTTGGTCGTATCGGTGGTGTGCCGGGTCGGGTGAAGCGGCCAGCAGCCCCCCAACTGCTAGTCGCTAGACCTTCCCGGCCGTTGCGCATCTCCCGGCGTCGGCGGCGCCTCCTCTTGGCTTGGTCGTATCGGTGGTGTGCCGGGTCGGGTGGAGCGGCCAGCAGCCCCCCAACTGCTGGTCGCTCGCCCTTCCCGGCCGTTGCGCGTCTCCAGGCGTCGGCGGCGGCTCCTCTTGGCTTGGTCGTATCGGTGGTGTGCCGGGTCGGGTGGAGCGGCCAGCAGCCCCCCAACTGCTGGTCGGTCGCCCTTCCCGGCTGTTGCGCGTCTTCAGGCGTCGGCGGCTGCTCCTTGTGGCTTGGTCGTATCGGTGGTGTGCCGGGTCGGGTGGAACGGCCAGCAGGCCCCCAACTGCTGGTTGCTCGCCCTTCCCAGTCGTTGCGCGGCTCCAGGCGTCGACGGCGGCTTCTCCTGGCTTGGTCGTATTGGTGGTGTACGGGTCGGGTGGAGCGGCCAGCAGCCCCCCAACTGCTGGTCGCTCGTCCTTCCCGGCCGTTGCGTGCCTCGAGGCGTTGGCGGCGGCTCCTCTTGGCTTGGTCGTATCGGTGGTGTGCCGGGTCGGGTGGAGCGGCCAGCAGCCCCCAACTGCTATTCGCTCGCCCTTCCCGCCCTTTGCGCGTCTCCAGGCGTCGGCGGCGGCTCCTTTTGGCTTGGTCGTATCTGTGGTGTGCCGGGTCGGGTGGAGCTGCCAGCAGCCCCCCAACTGCTGGTCGCTCGCCCTTCCCGGCCATTGCGCGTCTCCAGGCGTCGGCGGCGGCTCCTCTTGAATTGGTCGTATCGGTGGTGTGCCGGGTTGGGTGGAGCGTCCAGCAGCCCCCCAACTGCTGGTCGCTCGCCCTTCCCGGTCGTTGCGCGTCTCCAGGCGTCAGTGGTGGCTTTTCTTGGCTTGGTCGTATCGGTGGTGTGCCGGGTCGGGTGGAGCGGCCAGCAGCCCCCCAACTGCTGGTCGCTCGCCCTTCCCGGCCGTTGTGCATCTCTAGGCGTCAGCGGCGGCTCCTCTTGGCTTGGTCGTATCGGTGGTGTGCCGGGACGGGTGGAGCGGCCAGCAGCCCCCCAACTGCTGGTCGCTCGCCCTTCCCGGCCGTTACGTGTTTCCAGGCGTCGGCGGCGGCTCCTCTTTGCTTGGTTGTATCGGTTGTGTGCCGGGTCGGGTGGAGCGGCCAGCAGCCCCCCAACTGCTGGTCGCTCGCCCTTCCCGGCCGTTGCGCGTCTCCAGGCGTCGGCGGCGGCTCCTTTTGGCTTGGTCGTATCGGTGGTGTGCGGGTCGGGTGGAGCGGCCAGCAGCCCCCCAACTGCTGGTCGCTCGCCCTTCCCGGCCATTGCGCGTCTCCAGGCGTCGGCGGTGGCTCCTCTTGAATTGGTCGGATCGGTGGTGTGCCGGGTTGGGTGGAGCGTCCTGCAGCCCCCCAACTGCTGGTCGCTCGCCCTTCCCGGCCGTTGCATGTCTCCAGGCGTCGGCGGCGGCGGCTCCCCTTGGCTTGGTCGTATCGGTGGTGTGCCGGGTCGGGTGGAGTGGCCAGCAGCCCCCCAACTGCTGGTCGCTCGCCCTTCCCGGCCGTTGCGCGTCTCCAGGCGTCGGCGGTGGCTCCTCTTGGCTTGGTCGTATCGGTGGTGTGCCGGGTCGGGTGGAGCGGCCAGCAGCCCCCCAACTGCTGGTCGCTCGCCCTTCCCGGCCGTTGCGCGTCTCCAGGCGTCGGGCGGCGGCTCCTCTTGGCTTGGTCGTATCGGTGGTGTGCCGGGTCGGGTGGAGCGCCAGCAGCCCCCAACTGCTGGTCGCTCGCCCTTCCCGGCCGTTTGCGCGTCTCCAGGCGTCGGCGGCGGCTCCTCTTGAATTGGTCGTATCGGTGGTGTGCGGGTCGGGTGGAGCGGCCAGCAGCCCCCAACTGCTGGTCGCCGCCCTTCCCGGCCGTTGCGCGTCTCCAGGCGTCGGCGGCGGCTCCTCTTGGCTTGGTCGTATCGGTGGTGTGCGGGTCGGGTGGAGCGGCCAGCAGCCCCCAACTGCTGGTCGCCGCCCTTCCCCGCCCCGTTGCGCGTCTCCAGGCGCCGGCGGCGGCTCCTCTTGGCTTGGTCGTATCGGTGGTGTGCGGGTCGGGTGGAGCGGCCAGCAGCCCCCAACTGCTGGTCGCTCGCCCTCCCGCCCTTCCCGGCCGTTGCGCGGTGGTCTCCAGGCGCGGCTGGCGGCTCCTCTTGGCTTGGTCGTATCGGTGGTGTGCCGGGTCGGGTGGAGCGGCCAGCAGCCCCCCAACTGCTGGTCGCTCGCCCTTCCCGGCCGTTGCGCGTCTCCAGGCGTCGGCGGCGGCTCCTCTTGGCTTGGTCGTATCGGTGGTGTGCGGGTCGGGTGGAGCGGCCAGCAGCCCCCAACTGCTGGTCGCTCGCCCTTCCCGCCGTTGCGCGTCTCCAGGCGCCGGCGGCTCGCTCTCTTGGCTTGGTCGTATCGGTGGTGGTGTGCCGGGTCGGGTGGAGCGCCAGCAGCCCCCAACTGCTGGTCGCCGCCCTTCCCGGCCGTTGCGCGTCTCCAGGCGTCGGCGGCGGCTCCTCTTGGCTTGGTCGTATCGGTGGTGTGCCGGGTCGGGTGGAGCGGCCAGCAGCCCCCAACTGCTGGTCGCCGCCCTTCCCGGCGTTGCGCGGGTCTCCAGGCGTCGGCGGCGGCGGCTCCTCTTGGCTTGGTCGATCGGTGGTGTGCGGGTCGGGTGGAGCGGCCAGCAGCCCCAACTGCTGGTCGCTCGCCCTTCCCGGCCCGTTTGCGCGTCTCCAGGCGTCGGGCGGCGGCTCCTCTTGGCTTGGTCGTATCGGTGGTGTGCCGGGTCGGGTGGAGCGGCCAGCAGCCCCCAACTGCTGGTCGCCGCCCTTCCCGCCGTTGCGTGCGTCTCCAGGCGTCGGCGGCGGCTCCTCTTGGCTTGGTCGTATCGGTGGTGTGCGGGTCGGGTGGAGCGGCCAGCAGCCCCCAACTGCTGGTCGCTCGCCCTTCCCGGCCGTTGCGCGTCTCCAGGCGTCGGCGGCGGCTCCTCTTGGCTTGGTCGTATCGGTGGTGTGCGGGTCGGGTGGAGCGGCCAGCAGCCCCCAACTGCTGGTCGCCGCCCTTCCCGGCCGTTTGCGCGTCTCCAGGCGTCGGCGGCGGCTCCTCTTGGCTTGGTCGTATCGGTGGTGTGCCGGGTCGGGTGGAGCGGCCAGCAGCCCCCCAACTGCTGGTCGCTCGCCCTTCCCGGCCGTTGCGCGTCTCCAGGCGTCGGGCGGCGGCTCCTCTTGGCTTGGTCGTATCGGTGGTGTGCGGGTCGGGTGGAGCGGCCAGCAGCCCCAACTGCTGGTCGCCCCTTCCCAACTGCTGGTCGCTCCTCTTGGCTTGGTCGTGTCGGTGGTGTGCGGGTCGGGTGGAGCGCCAGCAGCCCCCCCAACTGCTGGTCGCTTCGTCTCCCCGGCGGCGTCTCCAGGCGTCGTGGCGGCGGCTCCTCTTGGCTTGGTCGTATCGGTGGTGTGCCGGGTCGGGTGGAGCGGCCAGCAGCCCCCCAACTGCTGGTCGCTCGCCCTTCCCGGCCGTTGTGCGTCTCCAGGCGTCGGCGGCGGCTCCTCTTGGCTTGGTCGTATCGGTGGTGTGCCGGGTCGGGTGGAGCGGCCAGCAGCCCCCCAACTGCTGGTCGCTCTCCCTTCCCGGCCGTTGTGCGTCTCCAGGCGCTGGCGGCGGCTCCTCTTGGCTTGGTTGTATCCTTGGTGTGCTGGGTCGGGTGGAGCGGCCAGCATCCCCCCAACTGCTGGTCGCTCGCCCTTCCCGCCGTTGCGCGTCTCAGGCGTCGGCGGCGGCTCCTCTTGGCTTGGTCGTATCGGTGGTGTGCCGGGTCGGGTGGAGCGGCCAGCAGCCCCCCAACTGCTGGTCGCTCGCCCTTCCCGGCCTTTGCGCGTCTCCAGGCGTCGGCGGCGGCTCCTTTTGGCCTGGTCGTATCGGTGGTGTGCCAGGTCGGGTGGAGCGGCCAGCAGCCCCCCAACTGCTGGTCGCTCGCCCTTCCCGGCCGTTGCGCGTCTCCAGGCGTCGGCGGCGGCTCCTCTTGGCTTGGTCGTATCGGTGGTGTGCCGGGTCGGGTGGAGCGGCCAGCAGCCCCCCAACTGCTGGTCGCTCGCCCTTCCCGGCCGTTGCGCGTCTCCAGGCGTCGGCGGCGGCTCCTCTTGGCTTGGTCGTATCGGTGGTGTGCCGGGTCGGGTGGAGCGGCCAGCAGCCCCCCAACTGCTGGTCGCTCGCCCTTCCCGGCCCGTTGCGCGTCTCCAGGCGTCGGGCGGCGGCTCCTCTTGGCTTGGTCGTATCGGTGGTGTGCCGGGTCGGGTGGAGCGGCCAGCAGCCCCCAACTGCTGGTCGCTCGCCCTTCCCGCCCGTTCTTGCGTCTCCAGGCGTCGGCGGCGGCTCCTCTTGGCTTGGTCGTATCGGTGGTGTGCGGGTCGGGTGGAGCGGCCAGCAGCCCCCAACTGCTGGTCGCTCGCCCTTCCCGCCGTTTTGCGTCTCCAGGCGTCGGCGGCGGCTCCTCTTGGCTTGGTCGTATCGGTGGTGTGCGGGTCGGGTGGAGCGGCCAGCAGCCCCCAACTGCTGGTCGCTCGCCCTTCCCGCCCGCGCGTCTCCAGGCATCGGCGCTCCTCTTGGCTTGGTCGTATCGGTGGTGTGCCAGGTCGGGTGGAGCGGCCAGCAGCCCCCAACTGCTGGCTCGGCTCGCCTTTGGCGCTGCCTCCAGGATTGGCGGCTCCTCTTGGCTTGGTCGTATCGGTGGTGTGCCGGGTCGGGTGGAGCGGCCAGCAGCCCCCAACTGCTGGTCGCTCGCCCTTCCCGGCCGTTTGCGTCTCCAGGCGTCGGCGGCGGCTCCTCTTGGCTTGGTCGTATCGGTGGTGTGCGGGTCGGGTGGAGCGGCCAGCAGCCCCCAACTGCTGGTCGCCGCCCTTCCCGGCCGTTGCGGCGCTCTCTCCAGGCGTCGGCGGCGGCTCCTCTTGGCTTGGTCGTATCGGTGGTGTGCCGGGTCGGGTGGAGCGGCCAGCAGCCCCCCAACTGCTGGTCGCTCGCCCTTCCCGGCCGTTGCGCGTCTCCAGGCGTCGGCGGCGGCTCCTCTTGGCTTGGTCGATCGGTGGTGTGCCGGGTCGGGTGGAGCGGCCAGCAGCCCCCAACTGCTGGTCGTCTCGCCCTTCCCGGCCGTTTGCGCGTCTCCAGGCGTCGGCGGCGGCTCCTCTTGGCTTGGTCGTATCGGTGGTGTGCCGGGTCGGGTGGAGCGGCCAGCAGCCCCCAACTGCTGGTCGCCGCCCTTCCCGGCCGTTGCGCGTCTCCAGGCGTCGGGGCGGCGGCTCCTCTTGGCTTGGTCGTATCGGTGGTGTGCCGGGTCGGGTGGGCGGCCAGCAGCCCCCAACTGCTGGTCGCTCGCCCTTCCCCGCCCGCTTGCGCGTCTCCAGGGTGTCGGCGGCTCCTCTTGGCTTGGTCGTATCGGTGGTGTGCGGGTCGGGTGGAGCGGCCAGCAGCCCCCAACTGCTGGTCGCCGCCCTTCCCGGCCGTTGCGCGTCTCCAGGCGTCGGCGGCGGCTCCTCTTGGCTTGGTCGTATCGGTGGTGTGCGGGTCGGGTGGAGCGGCCAGCAGCCCCCAACTGCTGGTCGCCGCCCTTCCCGGCCGTTGCGCGTCTCCAGGCGTCGGCGGCGGCTCCTCTTGGCTTGGTCGTATCGGTGGTGTGGCGGGTCGGGTGGAGCGGCCAGCAGCCCCCAACTGCTGGTCGCCGCCCTTCCCGCCGTTGCGCGTCTCCAGGCGCCGGCGGCGGCTCCTCTTGGCTTGGTCGTATCGGTGGTGTGGCGGGTCGGGTGGAGCGGCCAGCAGCCCCCAACTGCTGGTCGCTCGCCCTTCCCGCCCGTTGCGCGTCTCCAGGCGTCGGTGGCGGCTCCTCTTGGCTTGGTCGTATCGGTGGTGTGCGGGTCGGGTGGAGCGGCCAGCAGCCCCCAACTGCTGGTCGCTCGCCCTTCCCGGCCGTTGCGCGTCTCCAGGCGTGGCGGCGGCTCCTCTTGGCTTGGTCGTATCGGTGGTGTGCGGGTCGGGTGGAGCGCCAGCAGCCCCCAACTGCTGGTCGCCGCCCTTCCCGGCCGTTGCGCGTCTCCAGGCGCCGGCGGCGGCTCCTCTTGGCTTGGTCGTATCGGTGGTGTGCGGGTCGGGTGGAGCGGCCAGCAGCCCCCAACTGCTGGTCGCTCGCCCTTCCCGGCCGTTGCGCGTCTCTTCAGGCGTCGGCGGCGGCTCCTCTTGGCTTGGTCGTATCGGTGGTGTGCCGGGTCAGGTGGAGCGGCCAGCAGCCCCCCAACTGCTGGTCGCTCGCCCTTCCCCGCCGTTGCGGCGTCTCCAGGCGCCGGCGGCGGCTCCTCTTGGCTTGGTCGTATCGGTGGTGTGCGGGTCGGGTGGAGCGCCAGCAGCCCCAACTGCTGGTCGCCGCCCTTCCCGGCCGTTGCGCGTCTCCAGGCGTCGGCGGCGGCTCCTCTTGGCTTGGTCGTATCGGTGGTGTGCCGGGTCGGGTGGAGCGGCCAGCAGCCCCCCAACTGCTGGTCGCTCGCCCTTCCCGGCCGTTGCGCGTCTCCAGGCGTCGGCGGCGGCTCCTCTTGGCTTGGTCGTATCGGTGGTGTGCTGGGTCGGGTGGAGCGGCCAGCAGCCCCCCAACTGCTGGTCGCTCGCCCTTCCCGGCCATTGCGCGTCTCCAGGCGTCGGCGGCGGCTCCTCTTGGCTTGGTCGTATCGGTGGTGTGCCGGGTCGGGTGGAGCGGCCAGCAGCCCCCAACTGCTGGTCGCTCGCCCTTCCCGGCCGTTGCGCGTCTCCAGGCGTCGGCGGCGGCTCCTCTTGGCTTGGTCGTATCGGTGGTGTGCCGGGTCGGGTGGAGCGGTCAGCAGCCCCCCAACTGCTGGTCGCTCGCCCTTCCCGGCCGTTGTGCGTCTCCAGGCGTCGGCGGCGGCTCCTCTTGGCTTGGTCGTATCGGTGGTGTGCGGGTCGGGTGGAGCGGCCAGCAGCCCCCAACTGCTGGTCGCTCGCCCTTCCCGCCCGTTGCGCGTCTCCAGGCGTCGGCGGCGGCTCCTCTTGGCTTGGTCGTATCGGTGGTGTGCGGGTCGGGTGGAGCGGCCAGCAGCCCCCAACTGCTGGTCGCTCGCCCTTCCCGCCCGTTGCGGCGTCTCCAGGCATCGGCGGCGGCTCCTCTTGGCTTGGTCGTATCGGTGGTGTGCCAGGTCGGGTGGAGCGGCCAGCAGCCCCCCAACTGCTGGTCGCTCGCCCTTCCCGGCCTTTGCGCGTCTCCAGGCGTCGGCGGCGGCTCCTCTTGGCTTGGTCGTATCGGTGGTGTGCCGGGTCGGGTGGAGCGGCCAGCAGCCCCCAACTGCTGGTCGCCGCCCTTCCCGCCGTTGCGCGTCTCCCAGGCGTCCAGGGCGGCGGCGGCTCCTCTTGGCTTGGTCGTATCGGTGGTGTGCCGGGTCGGGTGGAGCGGCCAGCAGCCCCCCAACTGCTGGTCGCTCGCCCTTCCCGGCCGTTGCGCGTCTCCAGGCGTCGGCGGCGGCTCCTCTTGGCTTGGTCGTATCGGTGGTGTGCGGGTCGGGTGGAGCGGCCAGCAGCCCCCAACTGCTGGTCGCTCGCCCTTCCCGGCCGTTGCGCGTCTCAGGCGCCGGCGGCGGCTCCTCTTGGCTTGGTCGTATCGGTGGTGTGCCGGGTCGGGTGGAGCGGCCAGCAGCCCCCCAACTGCTGGTCGCTCGCCCTTCCCGGCCGTTGCGCGTCTCCAGGTGCCGGCGGCGGCTCCTCTTGGCTTGGTCGTATCGGTGGTGTGGCGGGTCGGGTGGAGCGGCCAGCAGCCCCCCAACTGCTGGTCGCTCGCCCTTCCCGGCCGTTGCGCGTCTCCAGGCGTCGGCGGCGGCTCCTCTTGGCTTGGTCGTATCGGTGGTGTGCCGGGTCGGGTGGAGCGGCCAGCAGCCCCCCAACTGCTGGTCGCTCGCCCTTCCCGGCCGTTGCGCGTCTCCAGGCGTCGGCGGCGGCTCCTCTTGGCTTGGTCGTATCGGTGGTGTGGCGGGTCGGGTGGAGCGCCAGCAGCCCCCAACTGCTGGTCGCCGCCCTTCCCGGCCGTTGCGCGCGTCTCCAGGCGTCGGCGGCGGCTCCTCTTGGCTTGGTCGTATCGGTGGTGTGCCGGGTCGGGTGGAGCGGCCAGCAGCCCCCAACTGCTGGTCGCTCGCCCTTCCCCGTTGCCATCTTGCGGCTTCTCTTGGCAGTCGTTCGGTGGTGGTGGGGGTGGAGCGGCCAGCAGCCCTCAACTGCTGGTCGCCGCCCTTCCCGGCCGTTGCGCGTCTCCAGGCGTCGGCGGCGGCTCCTCTTGGGTGGTGTGTCGGTGGTCGGGCGGGTCGGGTGGAGCGCCAGCAGCCCCCAACTGCTGGTCGCCGCCCTTCCCGGCCGTTGCGCGTCTCCAGGCGCCGGCGGCGGCTCCTCTTGGCTTGGTCGTATCGGTGGTGTGCCGGGTCGGGTGGAAGCGGCCAGCAGCCCCCAACTGCTGGTCGCTCGCCCTTCCCGCCGTTGCGCGTCTCCAGGCGTCGGCGGCGGCTCCTCTTGGCTTGGTCGTATCGGTGGTGTGCCGGGTCGGGTGGAGCGGCCAGCAGCCCCCAACTGCTGGTCGCCGCCCTTCCCGCCCGTTGCGCGTCTCCAGGCGTCGGCGGCGGCTCCTCTTGGCTTGGTCGTATCGGTGGTGTGCGGGTCGGGTGGAGCGGCCAGCAGCCCCCCCAACTGCTGGTCGCTCGCCCTTCCCAGCCGTTGCGCATCTCAGGCGTCGCCGGCGGCTCCTCTTGGCTTGGTCGTATCGGTGGTGTGGCGGGTCGGGTGGAGCGGCCAGCAGCCCCCAACTGCTGGTCGCCGCCCTTCCCGCCGTTGCGTGTCTCCAGGCGTCGGCGCGGCTCCTCTTGGCTTGGTCGTATCGGTGGTGTGCGGGTCGGGTGGAGCGGCCAGCAGCCCCCAACTGCTGGTCGCTCGCCCTTCCCGGCCGTTGCGCGTCTCCAGGCGTCGGCGGCGGCTCCTCTTGGCTTGGTCGTATCGGTGGTGTGCGGGTCGGGTGGAGCGGCCAGCAGCCCCCAACTGCTGGTCGCTCGCCCTTCCCGCCGTTGCGCGTCTCCAGGCGTCGGCGGCGGCTCCTCTTGGCTTGGTCGTATCGGTGGTGGTGTGCGGGTCGGGTGGAGCGGCCAGCAGCCCCCAACTGCTGGTCGCTCGCCCTTCCCGGCCGTTGCGTGTCTCCAGGCGTCGGCGGTGGCCCCTCTTGGCTTGGTCGTATCGGTGGTGTGCTGGGTCGGGTGGAGCGGCCAGCAGCCCCCGAACTGCTGGTCGCTCGCCCTTCCCGGCCATTGCGCGTCTTCAGGCGTCGGCGGCGGCTTCTCCTGGCTTGGTCGTATCGGTGGTGTGCCGGGTCGGGTGGAGCGGCCAGCAGCCCCCCAACTGCTGGTCGCTCGCCCTTCCCCGGCCGTTCGCGGCGTCTCAGGGTGGCGGCGGCTCCTCTTGGCTTGGTCGTATCGGTGGTGTGCGGGTCGGGTGGAGCGGCCAGCAGCCCCCAACTGCTGGTCGCTCGCCCTTCCCGCCGTTGCGCGTCTCCAGGCGTCGCGGCGGCTCCTCTTGGCTTGGTCGTATCGGTGGTGTGCGGGTCGGGTGGAGCGGCCAGCAGCCCCCAACTGCTGGTCGCTCGCCCTTCCGGCCGTTGCGCGTCTTCAGGCGTCGGCGGCGGCTCCTCTTGGCTTGGTCGTATCGGTGGTGTGCGGGTCGGGTGGAGCGCCAGCAGCCCCCAACTGCTGGTCGCTCGCCCTTCCCGCCCGTTTGCGCGTCTCCAGGCGTCGGCGGCGGCTCCTCTTGGCTTGGTCGTATCGGTGGTGTGCGGGTCGGGTGGAGCGCCAGCAGCCCCCAACTGCTGGTCGCTCGCCCTTCCCGCCGTTGCGGCGTCTCCAGGTGTCGGCGGCGGCTCCTCTTGGCTCGGTCGTATCGGTGGTGTGGCGGGTCGGGTGGAGCGGCCAGCCCCCAACTGCTGGTCGCTCGCCCTTCCCGCCCGTTGCGCGTCTCCAGGCGTCGGCGGCGGCTCCTCTTGGCTTGGTCGTATCGGTGGTGTGGCGGGTCGGGTGGAGCGGCCAGCAGCCCCCAACTGCTGGTCGCTCGCCCTTCCCGGCCGTTGCGCGTCTCCAGGCGTCGGCGGCGGCTCCTCTTGGCTTGGTCGTATCGGTGGTGTGCGGGTCGGGTGGAGCGGCCAGCAGCCCCCAACTGCTGGTCGCTCGCCCTTCCCGGCCGTTGCGCGTCTCCAGGCGTCGGCGGCGGCTCCTCTTGGCTTGGTCGTATCGGTGGTGTGCGGGTCGGGTGGAGCGGCCAGCAGCCCCCAACTGCTGGTCGCTCGCCCTTCCCGCCGTTGCGCGTCTCCAGGCGTCGGCGGCGGCTCCTCTTGGCTTGGTCGTATCGGTGGTGTGCGGGTCGGGTGGAGCGGCCAGCAGCCCCCAACTGCTGGTCGCCGCCCTTCCCGCCGCGCGCTGTCTCCAGGTGTCGGCGGCGGCTCCTCTTGGCTTGGTCGTATCGGTGGTGTGCGGGTCGGGTGGAGCGGCCAGCAGCCCCCAACTGCTGGTCGCTCGCCCTTCCCGCCCGTTGCGCGTCTCCAGGTGTGCGGCGGCGGCTCCTCTTGGCTTGGTCGTATCGGTGGTGTGCGGGTCGGGTGGAGCGGCCAGCAGCCCCCAACTGCTGGTCGCTCGCCCTTCCCGCCCGTCGCGTCTCTCCAGGCCTCGGCGGCGGCTCCTCTTGGCTTGGTCGTATCGGTGGTGTGCCGGGTCGGGTGGAGCGGCCAGCAGCCCCCTAACTGCTGGTCGCTCGCCCTTCCCGGCTGTTGCGCGTCTCCAGGTGTCGGCGTCGGCTCTTCTTGGCTTGGTCGTATCGGTGGTGTGCCGGGTCGGGTGGAGCGGCCAGCAGCCCCCCAACTGCTGGTCGCTCGCCCTTCCCGGCCGTTGCGCGTCTCCAGGCGTCGGCGGCGGCTCCTCTTGGCTTGGTCGTATCTTGGGTGGTGTGGCGGGTCGGGTGGAGCGGCCAGCAGCCCCCAACTGCTGGTCGCTCGCCCTTCCCGCCCGTTGCGCGTCTCCAGGTGTCGGCGGCGGCTCCTCTTGGCTTGGTCGTATCGGTGGTGTGGCGGGTCAGGTGGAGCGGCCAGCAGCCCCCAACTGCTGGTCGCTCGCCCTTCCCGCCCGTTGCGCGTCTCCAGGCGTCGGCGTGGCGGCTCCTCTTGGCTTGGTCGTATCGGTGGTGTGCGGGTCGGGTGGAGCGGCCAGCAGCCCCCAACTGCTGGTCGCTCGCCCTTCCCGGCCGTTGCGCGTCTCCAGGCGTCGGCGGCGGCTCCTCTTGGCTTGGTCGTATCGGTGGTGTGCGGGTCGGGTGGAGCGGCCAGCAGCCCCCAACTGCTGGTCGCTCGCCCTTCCCGCCCGTTGCGCGTCTCCAGGCGTCGGCGGCGGCTCCTCTTGGCTTGGTCGTATCGGTGGTGTGCCGGGTCGGGTGGGAGCGGCCAGCAGCCCCCAACTGCTGGTCGCTCGCCCTTCCCGGCCGTTGCGCGTCTCAGGCGTCGGTGGCGGCTCCTCTTGGCTTGGTCGTATCGGTGGTGTGCCGGGTCGGGTGGAGCGGCCAGCAGCCCCCAACTGCTGGTCGCCGCCCTTCCCGCCGTTGCGTGTCTCCAGGCGTCGGCGGCGGCTCCTCTTGGCTTGGTCGTATCGGTGGTGTGTGCGGGTCAGGTGGAGCGGCCAGCAGCCCCCAACTGCTGGTCGCTCGCCCTTCCCCGTTCGTTGCGCATCTCCAGGCGTCGCCGGCGGCTCCTCTTGGCTTGGTCGTATCGGTGGTGTGCGGGTCGGGTGGAGCGGCCAGCAGCCCCCCAACTGCTGGTCGCTCGCCCTTCCCGGCCGTTGCGCGTCTCCAGGCGTCGGCGGCGGCTCCTCTTGGCTTGGTCGTATCGGTGGTGTGCCGGGTCGGGTGGAGCGGCCAGCAGCCCCCCAACTGCTGGTCGCTCGCCCTTCCCGGCCGCGTTGCAGGCGTCTCCAGGTGTCGGCGGCGGCTCCTCTTGGCTTGGTCGTATCGGTGGTGTGCGGGTCGGGTGGAGCGGCCAGCAGCCCCCAACTGCTGGTCGCTCGCCCTTCCCGGCCGTTTGCGTCTCCAGGCGTCGGCGGCGGCTCCTCTTGGCTTGGTCGTATCGGTGGTGTGCGGGTCGGGTGGAGCGGCCAGCAGCCCCCAACTGCTGGTCGCTCGCCCTTCCCGGCCGTTGCGCGTCTCCAGGCGTCGGCGGCGGCTCCTCTTGGCTTGGTCGTATCGGTGGTGTGCGGGTCGGGTGGAGCGGCCAGCAGCCCCCAACTGCTGGTCGCCGCCCTTCCCGGCCGTTGCGCGTCTCCAGGCGTCGGCGGCGGCTCCTCTTGGCTTGGTCGTATCGGTGGTGTGCGGGTCGGGTGGAGCGGCCAGCAGCCCCCAACTGCTGGTCGCTCGCCCTTCCCGCCCGTTGCGCGTCTCCAGGCGTCGGCGGCGGCTCCTCTTGGCTTGGTCGTATCGGTGGTGTGCGGGTCGGGTGGAGCGGCCAGCAGCCCCCAACTGCTGGTCGCTCGCCCTTCCCGGCCGTTTGCGCGTCTCCAGGCGTCGGCGGCGGCTCCTCTTGGCTTGGTCGTATCGGTGGTGTGCGGGTCGGGTGGAGCGGCCAGCAGCCCCCAACTGCTGGTCGCCGCCCTTCCCAGCCCGTTGCGCATCTTCAGGCGTCGGCGGCGGCTCCTCTTGGCTTGGTCGTATCGGTGGTGTGGCGGGTCGGGTGGAGCGGCCAGCAGCCCCCAACTGCTGGTCGCTCGCCCTTCCCGCCGTTGCGCGTCTCCAGGCGTCGGCGGCGGCCTCCTCTTGGCTTGGTCGTATCGGTGGTGTGCCGGGTCGGGTGGAGCGGCCAGCAGCCCCCAACTGCTGGTCGCTCGCCCTTCCCGCCCGTTGCGTCTCCAGGCGTCGGCGCGCTC
Source organism: Macrobrachium rosenbergii (assembly GCF_040412425.1). Classification (NCBI taxonomy): domain Eukaryota; kingdom Metazoa; phylum Arthropoda; class Malacostraca; order Decapoda; family Palaemonidae; genus Macrobrachium; species Macrobrachium rosenbergii. The sequence continues at coordinate 46,020,425 of NC_089756.1, forward strand.
CTCTTGGCTCGTCGTATCGGTGGTGTGCGGGTCGGGTGGAGCGGCCAGCAGCCCCCAACTGCTGGTCGCTCGCCCTTCCCGCCGTTGCGCGTCTCCAGGCGTCGGTGGCGGCTCCTCTTGGCTTGGTCGTATCGGTGGTGTGGCGGGTCGGGTGGAGCGGCCAGCAGCCCCCAACTGCTGGTCGCTCGCCCTTCCCGGCCGTTGCGCGTCTCCAGGCGTCGGCGGCTCCTCTTGGCTTGGTCGTATCGGTGGTGTGCCGGGTCGGGTGGAGCGGCCAGCAGCCCCAACTGCTGGTCGCTCGCCCTTCCCGCCCGTTGCGCGTCTCAGGCGTCGGCGGCGGCTCCTCTTGGCTTGGTCGTATCGGTGGTGTGCGGGTCGGGTGGAGCGCCAGCAGCCCCCAACTGCTGGTCGCTCGCCCTTCCCGCCCGTTGCGCATCTTCAGGCGTCGGCGGCGGCTCCTCTTGGCTTGGTCGTATCGGTGGTGTGCGGGTCGGGTGGAGCGGCCAGCAGCCCCCCAACTGCTGGTCGCTCGCCCTTCCCGGCCGTTGCGCGTCTCCAGGCGTCGGCGGCGGCTCCTCTTGGCTTGGTCGTATCGGTGGTGTGCCGGGTCGGGTGGAGCGGCCAGCAGCCCCCCAACTGCTGGTCGCTCGCCCTTCCCGGCCTTTGCGCGTCTCCAGGCGTCGGCGGCGGCTCCTCTTGGCTTGGTCGTATCGGTGGTGTGCCAGGTCGGGTGGAGCGGCCAGCAGCCCCCAACTGCTGGTCGCTCGCCCTTCCGGCCGTTTGCGGCGTCTCCAGGCGTCGGCGGCGGCTCCTCTTGGCTTGGTCGTATCGGTGGTGTGCGGGTCGGGTGGAGCGGCCAGCAGCCCCAACTGCTGGTCGCTCGCCCTTCCCGCCCGCGCGCGTCTCCAGGCGTCGGCGGCGGCTCCTCTTGGCTTGGTCGTATCGGTGGTGTGCCGGGTCGGGTGGAGCGGCCAGCAGCCCCCCAACTGCTGGTCGCTCGCCCTTCCCGGCCGTTGCGCGTCTCCAGGCGTCGGCGGCGGCTCCTCTTGGCTTGGTCGTATCGGTGGTGTGCGGGTCGGGTGGAGCGGCCAGCAGCCCCCAACTGCTGGTCGCTCGCCCTTCCCGCCGTTGCGCGTCTCCAGGCGTCGGCGGCGGCTCCTCTTGGCTTGGTCGTATCGGTGGTGTGGCGGGTCGGGTGGAGCGGCCAGCAGCCCCCAACTGCTGGTCGCTCGCCCTTCCCGCCCGTTGCGCGTCTCCAGGCGTCGGCGGCGGCTCCTCTTGGCTTGGTCGTATCGGTGGTGTGCGGGTCGGGTGGAGCGGCCAGCAGCCCCCAACTGCTGGTCGCTCGCCCTTCCCGCCCGTTGCGCGTCTCCAGGCGTCGGCGGCGGCTCCTCTTGGCTTGGTCGTATCGGTGTGTGTGCGGGTCGGGTGGAGCGGCCAGCAGCCCCCAACTGCTGGTCGCTCGCCCTTCCCGCCCGTTGCGCGTCTCCAGGCGTCGGCGGCGGCTCCTCTTGGCTTGGTCGTATCGGTGGTGTGCGGGTCGGGTGGAGCGGCCAGCAGCCCCCAACTGCTGGTCGCTCGCCCTTCCCGGCCGCTGCGCGTCTCCAGGCGTCGGCGGCGGCTCCTCTTGGCTTGGTCGTATCGGTGGTGTGCGGGTCGGGTGGAGCGGCCAGCAGCCCCCAACTGCTGGTCGCTCGCCCTTCCCCCCGTTGCGGCGTCTCCAGGCGTCGGCGGCGGCTCCTCTTGGCTTGGTCGTATCGGTGGTGTGGCGGGTCGGGTGGAGCGGCCAGCAGCCCCCAACTGCTGGTCTTCGCCCTTCCCGGCCGTTGCGCGTCTCCAGGCGTCGGCGGCGGCTCCTCTTGGCTGGTCGTATCGGTGGTGTGCGGGTCGGGTGGAAGCGCCAGCAGCCCCCAACTGCTGGTCGCTCGCCCTTCCCGCCGTTGCGCGTCTCCAGGCGTCGGCGGCGGCTCCTCTTGGCTTGGTCGTATCGGTGGTGTGCGGGTCGGGTGGAGCGGCCAGCAGCCCCCAACTGCTGGTCGCTCGCCCTTCCCAGCCGTTGCGCGTCTCCAGGCGTCGGCGGCGGCTCCTCTTGGCTTGGTCGTATCGGTGGTGTGCGGGTCGGGTGGAGCGGCCAGCAGCCCCCAACTGCTGGTCGCTCGCCCTTCCCGGCCGTTGCGCGTCTCCAGCGTCAGGTGGTGGGCTCCTCTTGGCTTGGTCGTATCGGTGGTGTGCGGGTCGGGTGGAGCGGCCAGCAGCCCCAACTGCTGGTCGCTCGCCCTTCCCGGCCGTTGCGCATCTCCAGGCGTCGGCGGCGGCTCCTCTTGGCTTGGTCGTATCGGTGGTGTGCGGGTCGGGTGGAGCGGCCAGCAGCCCCCAACTGCTGGTCGCTCGCGCCCTTCCGGCCGTTGCGCGTCTCCAGGCGTCGGCGGCGGCTCCTCTTGGTGGTCGTATCGGTGGTGTGGCAGGTCGGGTAGAGCGGCCAGCAGCCCCCCAACTGCTGGTTGCTCGCCCTTCCCGCCCGTTGCTCGTCTCCTGGCGTTGGCGGCGGCTCCTCTTGGCTTGGTCGTATCGGTGGTGTGCGGGTCGGGTGGAGCGCCAGCAGCCCCCAACTGCTGGTCGCTCGCCCTTCCCAGCCGTTGCGCGTCTCCAGGATGTTGGCGGCTCCTCTTGGCTTGGTCGTGCGTCTCGGTGGTGTGGCGGGTCGGGTGGAGCGGCCAGCAGCCCCCAACTGCTGGTCGCTCGCCCTTCCCGCCGTTGCGCGTCTCCAGGCGTCGGCGGCTCCTCTTGGCTTGGTCGTATCGGTGGTGTGCCGGGTCGGGTGGAGCGGCCAGCAGCCCCCCAACTGCTGGTCGCTCGCCCTTCCCGGCCGTTGCGCGTCTCCAGGCGTCGGCGGCGGCTCCTCTTGGCTTGGTCGTATCGGTGGTGTGCCGGGTCGGGTGGAGCGGCCAGCAGCCCCCCAACTGCTGGTCGCTCGCCCTTCCCGGCCGCTTCTTGGCGTCTCCAGGATCGTCGGCGGCTCCTCTTGGCTTGGTCGTATCGGTGGTGTGCCGGGTCGGGTGGAGCGGCCAGCAGCCCCCCAACTGCTGGTCGCTCGCCCTTCCCGGCCGTTGCGCGTCTCCAGGCGCCGGGCGGCGGCTCCTCTTGGCTTGGTCGTATCGGTGGTGTGCGGGTCGGGTGGAGCGGCCAGCAGCCCCCAACTGCTGGTCGCTCGCCCTTCCCGCCGTTGCGCGTCTCAGGCGTCGGCGGCGGCTCCTCTTGGCTTGGTCGTATCGGTGGTGTGCGGGTCGGGTGGAGCGGCCAGCAGCCCCCAACTGCTGGTCGCTCGCCCTTCCCGCCCGTTGCGCGTCTCCAGTCGTCGGCGGCGGCTCCTCTTGAATTGGTCGTATCGGTGGTGTGCCGGGTTGGGTGGAGTGGCCAGCAGCCCCCCAACTGCTGGTCGCTCGCCCTCCCCTCTTTGCGCGGCTCCAGGCATCGGCGGCGGCTCCTCTTGGCTTGGTCGTATCGGTGGTGTGCCGGGTCGGGTGGAACGGCCAGCAGCCCCCCAACTGCCGGTCGCTCGCCCTTCCCGCCCGTTGCGCGTCTCCAGGCGTCGGCGGCGGCTCCTCTTGGCTTGGTCGTATCGGTGGTGTGGCGGGTCGGGTGGAGCGGCCAGCAGCCCCCCAACTGCTGGTCGCTCGCCCTTCCCGCCCATTGCGCGTCTCCAGGCGTCGGCGGCGGCTCCTCTTGGCTTGGTCGTATCGGTGGTGTGCGGGTCGGGTGGAGCGGCCAGCAGCCCCCAACTGCTGGTCGCTCGCCCTTCCCGCCCGTTGCGCATCTCCAGGCGTCGGCGGCGGCTCCTCTTGGCTTGGTCGTATCGGTGGTGTGGCGGGTCGGGTGGAGCGGCCAGCAGCCCCCAACTGCTGGTCGCTCGCCCTTCCCGCCGTTGCGCGTCTCCAGGCGTCGGCGGTGGCTCCTCTTGGCTTGGTCGTATCGGTGGTGTGCGGGTCGGGTGGAGCGGCCAGCAGCCCCCAACTGCTGGTCGCTCGCCCTTCCCGCGCCCGTTGCGCGTCTCCAGGCGTCGGCGGCGGCTCCTCTTGGCTTGGTCGATCGGTGGTGTGCGGGTCGGGTGGAGCGGCCAGCAGCCCCCAACTGCTGGTCGCTCGCCCTTCCCGCCGTTGCGCGTCTCCAGGTGTCGGCGGTGGCTCCTCTTGGCTCGGTCGTATCGGTGGTGTGCGGGTCGGGTGGAGCGGCCAGCAGCCCCCAACTGCTGGTCGCTCGCCCTTCCCGGCCGTTGCGCATCTCCAGGCGTCGGCGGCGGCTCCTCTGGCTTGGTCGTATCGGTGGTGTGCCGGGTCGGGTGGAGCGGCCAGCAGCCCCCCAACTGCTGGTCGCTCGCCCTTCCCGGCCGTTGCGCGTCTCCAGGCGCGGCGGCTCCTCCTGGCTTGGTCGTATCGGTGGTGTGCGGGTCGGGTGGAGCGGCCAGCAGCCCCCAACTGCTGGTCGCTCGCCCTTCCGGCCGTTGCGCGCTCTTCAGGCGTCGGCGGCGGCTCCTCTTGGCTTGGTCGTATCGGTGGTGTGCCGGGTCGGGGTGGAGCGGCCAGCAGCCCCCAACTGCTGGTCGCTCGCCCTTCCCGCCGTTTGCGCGTCTTCAGGCGTCGGCGGCGGCTCCTCTTGGCTTGGTCGTATCGGTGGTGTGCGGGTCGGGTGGAGCGGCCAGCAGCCCCCAACTGCTGGTCGCTCGCCCTTCCCGGCCGTTGCGCGTCTCGAGGCGTCGGCGGCAGCTCCTCTTGGCTTAGTCGTATCGGTGGTGTGCCGGGTCGGGTGGAGCGGCCAGCAGCCCCCCAACTGCTGGTCGCTCGCCCTTCCCAGCCGTTGCGTGTCTCAAGGCGTCGGCAGCGGCTCCTCTTGGCTTGGTCGTATCGGTGGTGTGCTGGGTCGGGTGGAGCGGCCAGCATCCCCCCAACTGCTGGTCGCTCGCCCTTCCCGGCCGTTGAGCGCCTCCAGGCTTCGGCGGCGGCTCCTCTTGGCTTGGTTGTATCGGTGGCATGCCGGGTCGGGTGGAGCGGCCGGCAGCCCCCCAACTGCTGGTCGCTCGCCCTTCCCGGCACTTTCGCGTCTCCAGGCGTCAGCGGCGGCTCCTCTTGGCTTGGTCGTATCGGTGGTGTGCGGGTCGGGTGGAGCGGCCAGCAGCCCCCAACTGCTGGTCGCCGCCCTTCCCGCCGTTGCGCGTCTCCAGGCGTCGGCGGCGGCTCCTCTTGGCTTGGTCGTATCGGTGGTGTGCGGGTCGGGTGGAGCGGCCAGCAGCCCCCAACTGCTGGTCGCTCGCCCTTCCCGGCCGTTGCGCGTCTCCAGGCGCCGGCGGCGGCTCCTCTTGGCTTGGTCGTATCGGTGGTGTGCGGGTCGGGTGGAGCGGCCAGCAGCCCCCAACTGCTGGTCGCCGCCCTTCCCGCCCGTTGCGCGTCTCCAGGCGTCGGCGGCGGCTCCTCTTGGCTTGGTCGTATCGGTGGTGTGGCGGGTCGGGTGGAGCGGCCAGCAGCCCCCAACTGCTGGTCGCCGCCCTTCCCGCCGTTTGCGTCTCAGGCGTCGGCGGCGGCTCCTCTTGGCTTGGTCGTATCGGTGGTGTGCGGGTCGGGTGGAGCGGCCAGCAGCCCCCAACTGCTGGTCGCTCGCCCTTCCCGCCCGTTGCGCGTCTCCAGGCGTCGCCGGCGGCTCCTCTTGGCTTGGTCGTATCGGTGGTGTGCGGGTCGGGTGGAGCGGCCAGCAGCCCCCAACTGCTGGTCGCTCGCCCTTCCCGGCCGTTGCGCGTCTCCAGGCGTCGGCGGCGGCTCCTCTTGGCTTGGTCGTATCGGTGGTGTGCGGGTCGGGTGGAGCGGCCAGCAGCCCCCAACTGCTGGTCGCCGCCCTTCCCGGCCCGTTGCGCGTCTCCAGGCGTCGGCGGTGGCCCCTCTTGGCTTGGTCGTATCGGTGGTGTGCTGGGTCGGGTGGAGCGGCCAGCAGCCCCCCAACTGCTGGTCGCTCGCCCTTCCCGGCCGTTGCGCGTCTCCAGGCGTCGGCGGCGGCTCCTCTTGGCTTGGTCGTATCGGTGGTGTGCCGGGTCGGGTGGAGCGGCCAGCAGCCCCCCAACTGCTGGTCGCTCGCCCTTCCCGGCCGTTGCGCGTCTCCAGGGTCGGCGGCGGCTCCTCTTGGCTTGGTCGTATCGGTGGTGTGCGGGTCGGGTGGAGCGGCCAGCAGCCCCCAACTGCTGGTCGCTCGCCCTTCCCGGCCGTTGCGCGTCTCCAGGCGTCGGCGGTGGCTCCTCTTGGCTTGGTCGTATCGGTGGTGTGCGGGTCGGGTGGAGCGCCAGCAGCCCCCAACTGCTGGTCGCTCGCCCTTCCCGCCGTTGCGCGTCTCCAGGCGTCGGCGGCGGCTCCTCTTGGCTTGGTCGTATCGGTGGTGTGGCAGGTCGGGTGGAGCGGCCAGCAGCCCCCCAACTGCTGGTCGCTCGCCCTTCCTGCGTCTCCAGGCGTCGGCGGCGGCTCCTCTTGGCTTGGTCGTATCGGTGGTGTGGCAGGTCGGGTGGAGCGGCCAGCAGCCCCCCAACTGCTGGTCGCTCGCCCTTCCCGCCCGTTGCGCGTCTCCAGGCGTTGGCGGCGGCTCCTCTTGGCTCGGTCGTATCGGTGGTGTGGCGGGTCGGGTGGAGCGGCCAGCAGCCCCCAACTGCTGGTCGTTTCGCCCTTCCCGGCCGTTGCGCGTCTCCAGGCGTCGGCGGCGGCTCCTCTTGGCTTGGTCGTATCGGTGGTGTGGCGGGTCGGGTGGAGCGGCCAGCAGCCCCCAACTGCTGGTCGCTCGCCCTTCCCGGCCCATTGCGCGTCTCCAGGCGTCGGCGGCGGCTCCTCTTGGCTTGGTCGTATCGGTGGTGTGGCGGGTCGGGTGGAGCAGCCAGCAGCCCCCCAACTGCTGGTCGCTCGCCCTTCCCGCCCGTTGCGCGTCTCCAGGCGTCGGCGGCGGCTCCTCTTGGCTTGGTCGTATCGGTGGTGTGGCGGGTCGGGTGGAGCGGCCAGCAGCCCCAACTGCTGGTCGCCGCCCTTCCCGGCCGTTGCGCGTCTCCAGGCGTCGGCGGCGCTCCTCTTGGCTTGGTCGTATCGGTGGTGTGCGGGTCGGGTGGAGCGGCCAGCAGCCCCCAACTGCTGGTCGCTCGCCCTTCCCGGCCGTTGCGCGTCTCCAGGCGTCGGCGGCGGCTCCTCTTGGCTTGGTCGTATCGGTGGTGTGGCGGGTCGGGTGGAGCGGCCAGCAGCCCCCAACTGCTGGTCGCCGCCCTTCCCGCCGTTGCGTCTCCAGGCGTCGGCGGCGGCTCCTCTTGGCTTGGTCGTATCGGTGGTGTGCGGGTCGGGTGGAGCGGCCAGCAGCCCCCAACTGCTGGTCGCTCGCCCTTCCCGGCCGTTGCGCGTCTCCAGGCGTCGGCGGCGGCTCCTCTTGGCTTGGTCGTATCGGTGGTGTGGCGGGTCGGGTGGAGCGGCCAGCAGCCCCCAACTGCTGGTCGCTCGCCCTTCCCGGCCGTTTGCGCGTCTCCAGGTGCCGGCGGCGGCTCCTCTTGGCTTGGTCGTATCGGTGGTGTGGCGGGTCGGGTGGAGCGGCCAGCAGCCCCCAACTGCTGGTCGCTCGCCCTTCCCGGCCGTTGCGCGTCTCCAGGTGTCGGCGGCGGCTCCTCTTGGCTTGGTCGTATCGGTGGTGTGCGGGTCGGGTGGAGCGGCCAGCAGCCCCCAACTGCTGGTCGCTCGCCCTTCCCGGCGTGGCGTGTCTCCAGGTGCGGCTGGCGGCTCCTCTTGGCTTGGTCGTATCGGTGGTGTGGCGGGTCGGGTGGAGCGGCCAGCAGCCCCCAACTGCTGGTCGCCGCCCTTCCCGCCCGTTTGCGCGTCTCCAGGCGTCGGCGGCGGCTCCTCTTGGCTTGGTCGTATCGGTGGTGTGCGGGTCGGGTGGAGCGGCCAGCAGCCCCCAACTGCTGGTCGCCGCCCTTCCCGGCCGTTGCGCGTCTCCAGGCGTCGGCGGCGGCTCCTCTTGGCTTGGTCGTATCGGTGGTGTGGCGGGTCGGGTGGAGCGGCCAGCAGCCCCCAACTGCTGGTCGCTCGCCCTTCCCGGCCGTTGCGCGTCTCCAGGGCGGCGGCGGCTCCTCTTGGCTTGGTCGTATCGGTGGTGTGCGGGTCGGGTGGAGCGGCCAGCAGCCCCCAACTGCTGGTCGCCGCCCTTCCCGCCCGTTCGTGTCTCCAGGCGGTGGTGTGCGGGTCGGCGGCAGGCTCCTCTGGCTTGGTCGTATCGGTGGTGTGGCGGGTCGGGTGGAGCGGCCAGCAGCCCCCAACTGCTGGTCGCTCGCCCTTCCGGCCGCGCGTCTCCAGGCGTCGGCGGCGGCTCCTCTTGGCTTGGTCGTATCGGTGGTGTGCGGGTCGGGTGGAGCGGCCAGCAGCCCCCAACTGCTGGTCGCTCGCCCTTCCCGGCCGTTGCGTGTCTCCAGGCGTCGGCGGCGGCTCCTCTTGGCTTGGTCGTATCGGTGGTGTGCGGGTCGGGTGGAGCGGCCAGCAGCCCCCAACTGCTGGTCGCTCGCCCTTCCCGGCCGTTGCGGCGTCCAGGCGTCGGGCGGCTCCTCTTGGCTTGGTCGTATCGGTGGTGTGGCGGGTCGGGTGGAGCGGCCAGCAGCCCCCAACTGCTGGTCGCTCGCCCTTCCCGGCCGTTGCGCGTCTCCAGGCGTCGGCGGCGGCTCTTGGCTCGGTCGTATCGGTGGTGTGGCGGGTCGGGTGGAGCGGCCAGCAGCCCCCAACTGCTGGTCGCTCGCCCTTCCCGCCGTTGCGTCTCCAGGCGCGGCGGCGGCTCCTCTTGGCTTGGTCGTATCGGTGGTGTGCCGGGTCGGGTGGAGCGGCCAGCAGCCCCCAACTGCTGGTCGCCGCCCTTCCCGCCCGTTGCGGCGTCTCCAGGTGTCGGCGGCGGCTCCTCTTGGCTTGGTCGTATCGGTGGTGTGGCGGGTCGGGTGGAGCGGCCAGCAGCCCCCTAACTGCTGGTCGCTCGCCCTTCCCGCCCGTTGCGCGTCTCCAGGTGTCGGCGGCGGCTCCTCTTGGCTTGGTCGTATCGGTGGTGTGGGGTCGGGTGGAGCGCCAGCAGCCCCCAACTGCTGGTCGCTCGCCCTTCCCGGCCGTTGCGCATCTCAGGCGTCGGCGGCGGCTCCTCTTGGCTCGGTCGTATCGGTGGTGTGGCGGTCGGGTGGAGCGCCAGCAGCCCCCAACGGGTGGTGGAGCGGCCAGCAGCCCCCAACTGCTGGTCGCTCGCCCTTTCCGGCGTTGTGCGTCTCCAGGCGTTGGCGGCGGCTCCTCTTGGCTTGGTCGTATCGGTGGTGTGCCGGGTCGGGTGGAGCGGCCAGCAGCCCCCCAACTGCTGGTCGCTCGCCCTTCCCGGCCATTGCGCGTCTCCAGGCGTCGGGCGGCGGCTCCTCTTGGCTTGGTCGTATCGGTGGTGTGCGGGTCGGGTGGAGCGGCCAGCAGCCCCCAACTGCTGGTCGCTCGCCCTTCCCGGCCCGTTGCGCGTCTCCAGCGTCGGCGGCGGCTCCTCTTGGCTTGGTCGTATCGGTGGTGTGCGGGTCGGGTGGAGCGGCCAGCAGCCCCCAACTGCTGGTCGCTCGCCCTTCCCAGCCGTTGCGCGTCTCCAGGCGTCGGCCGGCGGCTCCTCTTGGCTTGGTCGTATCGGTGGTGTGCGGGTCGGGTGGAGCGGCCAGCAGCCCCCAACTGCTGGTCGCCGCCCTTCCCGGCCGTTGCGCGTCTCCAGGCGTCGGCGGCGGCTCCTCTTGGCTTGGTCGTATCGGTGGTGTGCGGGTCGGGTGGAGCGGCCAGCAGCCCCCAACTGCTGGTCGCTCGCCCTTCCCGGCCGTTGCGCGTCTCCAGGCGTCGGTGGCGGCTCCTCTTGGCTTGGTCGTATCGGTGGTGTGCGGGTCGGGTGGAGCGGCCAGCAGCCCCCCAACTGCTGGTCGCTCGCCCTTCCCGGCCGTTGCGCGTCTCAGGCGTCGGCGGCGGCTCCTCTTGGCTTGGTCGTATCGGTGGTGTGCCGGGTCGGGTGGAGCGGCCAGCAGCCCCCCAACTGCTGGTCGCTCGCCCCTTCCCGCCCAGGTCTCCCGGCGGGGCTCCTCTTGGCTTGGTCCGTATCGGTGGTGTGCGGGTCGGGTGGAGCGGCCAGCAGCCCCAACTGCTGGTCGCCGCCCTTCCCGCTTGCGCGTATCTCCAGGCGTCGAACGGCGGCTATTCTTGGCTTGGTCGTATCGGTGGTGTGCCGGGTCGGGTGGAGCGGCCAGCAGCCCCCCAACTGCTGGTCGCTCGCCCTTCCCGGCCGTTGCGCGTCTCCAGGCGTCGGCGGCGGCTCCTCTTGGCTTGGTCGTATCGGTGGTGTGCCGGGTCGGGTGGAGCGGCCAGCAGCCCCAACTGCTGGTCGCTCGCCCTTCCCGCCGTTGCGTGTCTCCAGGCGTCGGCGGCGGCTCCTCTTGGCTTGGTCGTATCGGTGGTGTGCGGGTCGGGTGGAGCGGCCAGCAGCCCCCAACTGCTGGTCGCTCGCCCTTCCCAGCCGTTGCGCATCTCCAGGCGTCGGCGGCGGCTCCTCTTGGCTTGGTCGTATCGGTGGTGTGCGGGTCGGGTGGAGCGGCCAGCAGCCCCCAACTGCTGGTCGCTCGCCCTTCCCGGCCGTTGCGCGTCTCCAGGCGTCGCGGCGGCTCCTCTTGGCTTGGTCGTATCGGTGGTGTGGCGGGTCGGGTGGAGCGGCCAGCAGCCCCCAACTGCTGGTCGCTCGCCCTTCCCGGCCGTTGCGCGTCTCCAGGCGTCGGCGGCGGCTCCTCTTGGCTTGGTCGTATCGGTGGTGTGCGGGTCGGGTGGAGCGGCCAGCAGCCCCCAACTGCTGGTCGCCGCCCTTGCCTGGTCGTTTCAGGCGTCGGCCGGCTCCTCTTGGCTTGGTCGTATCGGTGGTGTGGCGGGTCGGGTGGAGCGGCCAGCAGCCCCCAACTGCTGGTCGCCGCCCTTCCCGCCGTTTGCGGTCTCTCAGGCGTCGCCGGCGGCTCCTCTTGGCTTGGTCGTATCGGTGGTGTGCGGGTCGGGTGGAGCGCCAGCAGCCCCCAACTGCTGGTCGCTCGCCCTTCCCGGCCGTTGCGCGTCTCCAGGCGTCGGCGGCGGCTCCTCTTGGCTTGGTCGTATCGGTGGTGTGCCGGGTCGGGTGGAGCGGCCAGCAGCCCCCCAACTGCTGGTCGCTCGCCCTTCCCGGCCGTTGCGCATCTTCAGGCGTCGGCGGTGGTGGCGGCGTCTCCTCTTGGCTTGGTCGTATCGGTGTTGTGCCGGGTCGGGTGGAGCGGCCAGCAGCCCCCCAACTGCTGGTCGCTCGCCCTTCCTTCCCGGCCATCTTCGCGTCTCCAGGCGCCGTCGGCGGCGGCTCCTCTTGGCTTGGTCGTATCGGTGGTGTGCGGGTCGGGTGGAGCGGCCAGCAGCCCCCAACTGCTGGTCGCTCGCCCTTCCCGGCCGTTGCGTGTCTCCAGGCGTCGGCGGCGGCTCCTCTTGGCTTGGTCGTATCGGTGGTGTGCGGGTCGGGTGGAGCGGCCAGCAGCCCCCAACTGCTGGTCGCTCGCCCTTCCCGCCCGTTCGCGCATCTCCAGGCGTCGGCGGCGGCTCCTCTTGGCTTGGTCGTATCGGTGGTGTGCGGGTCGGGTGGAGCGGCCAGCAGCCCCCAACTGCTGGTCGCTCGCCCTTCCCGCCGTTGCGCGTCTCCAGGCGTCGGCGGCGGCTCCTCTTGGCTTGGTCGTATCGGTGGTGTGCCGGGTCGGGTGGAGCGGCCAGCAGCCCCCAACTGCTGCTGGTCGCCGCCCTTCCCGCCGTTGCGCATCTCCAGGCGTCGGCGGCGGCTCCTCTTGGCTTGGTCGTATCGGTGGTGTGCCGGGTCGGGTGGAGCGGCCAGCAGCCCCCCAACTGCTGGTCGCTCGCCCTTCCCGGCCATTGCGCGTCTCCAGGCGTCGGCGGCGGCTCCTCTTGGCTTGGTCGTATCGGTGGTGTGCCGGGTCGGGTGGAGCGGCCAGCAGCCCCCCAACTGCTGGTCGCTCGCCCTTTCCGGCGTTGTGCGTCTCCAGGCGTTGGCGGCGGCTCCTCTTGGCTTTGTCGTATCGGTGGTGTGCTGGGTTGGGTGGAGCGGCCAGCAGCCCCCGAACTGCTGGTCGCTCGCCCTTCCCGGCCATTGCGCGTCTCCAGGCGTCGGCGGCGGCTCCTCTTGGCTTGGTCGTATCGGTGGTGTGCCGGGTCGGGTGGAGCGGCCAGCAGCCCCCAACTGCTGGTCGCTCGCCCTTCCCGCCCGTTGCGGCGTCTCCAGGCGTCGGCGGCGGCTCCTCTTGGCTTGGTCGTATCGGTGGTGTGCGGGTCGGGTGGAGCGGCCAGCAGCCCCCAACTGCTGGTCGCTCGCCCTTCCCGGCCGTTGCGCGTCTCCAGGCGTGTCGGCGGCGGCTCCTCTTGGCTTGGTCGTATCGGTGGTGTGCGGGTCGGGTGGAGCGGCCAGCAGCCCCCAACTGCTGGTCGCTCGCCCTTCCCGGCCGTTGCGCGTCTCCAGGCGTCGGCGGCGGCTCCTCTTGGCTTGGTCGTATCGGTGGTGTGCGGGTCGGGTGGAGCGGCCAGCAGCCCCCAACTGCTGGTCGCCGCCCTTCCCGCCCTTGCGCGTCTCCCAGGTGCGCTCCTCTTGGCTTGGTCGTATCGGTGGTCGGGTCGGGTGGAGCGGCCAGCAGCCCCCAACTGCTGGTCGCCGCCCTTCCCGCCGTTGCGCGTCTCCAGGCGTCGGCGGCGGCTCCTCTTGGCTTGGTCGTGTCGGTGGTGTGCCGGGTCGGGTGGAGCGGCCAGCAGCCCCCAACTGCTGGTCGCTCGCCCTTCCCGGCCGTTGCGCGTCTCCAGCGTCGGCGGCGGCGCTCCTCTTGGCTTGGTCGTATCGGTGGTGTGCGGGTCGGGTGGAGCGGCCAGCAGCCCCCAACTGCTGGTCGCTCGCCCTTCCCGGCCGTTGCGCGTCTCCAGGCGTCGCGGCGGCTCCTCTTGGCTTGGTCGTATCGGTGGTGTGCGGGTCGGGTGGAGCGGCCAGCAGCCCCCAACTGCTGGTCGCTCGCCCTTCCCGGCCGTTGCGCGCGTCTCCAGGCGTCGGCGGCGGCTCCTCTTGGCTTGGTCGTATCGGTGGTGTGCGGGTCGGGTGGAGCGGCCAGCAGCCCCCAACTGCTGGTCGCTCGCCCTTCCCGGCCGTTGCGCGTCTCCAGGTCGGCGGCGGCGGCTCCTCTTGGCTTGGTCGTATCGGTGGTGTGCGGGTCGGGTGGAGCGGCCAGCAGCCCCCAACTGCTGGTCGCTCGCCCTTCCCGGCCGTTGCGCGTCTCCAGGCGTCGGCGGCGGCTCCTCTCTTGGTGGTCGTATCGGTGGTGTGCGGGTCGGGTGGAGCGGCCAGCAGCCCCCAACTGCTGGTCGCTCGCCCTTCCCCGGCCGTTGCGCGTCTCCAGGCGTCGGCGGCGGCTCCTCTTGGCTTGGTCGTATCGGTGGTGTGCGGGTCGGGTGGAGCGGCCAGCAGCCCCCAACTGCTGGTCGCTCGCCCTTCCCGGCCGTTGCGCGTCTCCAGGCGTCGGCGGCGGCTCCTCTTGGCTTGGTCGTATCGGTGGTGTGCGGGTCGGGTGGAGCGGCCAGCAGCCCCCAACTGCTGGTCGCTCGCCCTTCCCGCCCGTTCGCGTCTCCAGGCGTCGGCGGCGGCTCCTCTTGGCTTGGTCGTATCGGTGGTGTGCGGGTCGGGTGGAGCGGCCAGCAGCCCCCAACTGCTGGTCGCTCGCCCTTCCCGGCCGTTGCGCGTCTCTCCAGGTCGGCGGCGGTGGCTCCTCTTGGCTTGGTCGTGTATCGGTGGTGTGCGGGTCGGGTGGAGCGGCCAGCAGCCCCCAACTGCTGGTCGCTCGCCCTTCCCGCCCGTTGCGCGTCTCCAGGCGTCGGCGGCGGCTCCTCTTGGCTTGGTCGTATCGGTGGTGTGCGGGTCGGGTGGAGCGGCCAGCAGCCCCCAACTGCTGGTCGCTCGCCCTTCCCGGCCGTTGCGCGTCTCCAGGCGTCGGCGGCGGCTCCTCTTGGCTTGGTCGTATCGGTGGTGTGTCGGGTCGGGTGGAGCGGCCAGCAGCCCCCCAACTGCTGGTCGCTCGCCCTTCCCGGCCGTTGCGCATCTCCAGGCGTCGGCGGCGGCTCCTCTTGGCTTGGTCGTATCGGTGGTGTGGCGGGTCGGGTGGAGCGGCCAGCAGCCCCCAACTGCTGGTCGCTCGCCCTTCCCGGCCCGTTGCGCGTCTCCAGGGTCGGCGGCGGCTCCTCTTGGCTTGGTCGTATCGGTGGTGTGCGGGTCGGGTGGAGCGGCCAGCAGCCCCCAACTGCTGGTCGCTCGCCCTTCCCGGCCGTTGCGCGTCTCCAGGCGTCGGCGGCGGCTCCTCTTGGCTTGGTCGTATCGGTGGTGTGGCGGGTCGGGTGGAGCGGCCAGCAGCCCCCAACTGCTGGTCGCTCGCCCTTCCCGGCCCGTTGCGCGTCTCCAGGCGTCGGCGGCGGCCTCTTGGCTTGGTCGTATCGGTGGTGTGGCGGGTCGGGTGGAGCGGCCAGCAGCCCCCAACTGCTGGTCGCTCGCCCTTCCCGCCCGTTGCGCGTCTCCAGGCGTCGGCGGCGGCTCCTCTTGGCTTGGTCGTATCGGTGGTGTGCGGGTCGGGTGGAGCGGCCAGCAGCCCCCAACTGCTGGTCGCTCGCCCTTCCCCCGTTGCGCGTCTCCAGGCGCGGCGGCGGCTCCTCTTGGCTTGGTCGTATCGGTGGTGTGGCGGGTCGGGTGGAGCGGCCAGCAGCCCCCAACTGCTGGTCGCTCGCCCTTCCCGCCCGTTGCGCGTCTCCAGGCGTCGGCGGGCGGCTCCTCTTGGCTTGGTCGTATCGGTGGTGTGCGGGTCGGGTGGAGCGGCCAGCAGCCCCCAACTGCTGGTCGCTCGCCCTTCCCGGCCGTTGCGCATGTCTCCAGGCGTCGGCGGCGGCTCCTCTTGGCTTGGTCGTATCGGTGGTGTGCGGGTCGGGTGGAGCGGCCAGCAGCCCCCAACTGCTGGTCGCTCGCCCTTCCCGCCGTTGCGTCTCCAGGTGTCGGCGGCGGCTCCTCTTGGCTTGGTCGTATCGGTGGTGTGGCGGGTCGGGTGGAGCGGCCAGCAGCCCCAACTGCTGGTCGCCGCCCTTCCCGGCCGTTGCGGCGTCTCCAGGCGTCGGCGGCGGCTCCTCTTGGCTTGGTCGTATCGGGTGGTGTGCGGGTCGGGTGGAGCGGCCAGCAGCCCCCAACTGCTGGTCGCTCGCCCTTCCCGCCGCGTTGCGCATCTTCAGGTGTCGGCGGCGGCTCCTCTTGGCTTGGTCGTATCGGTGGTGTGGCGGGTCGGGTGGAGCGCCAGCAGCCCCCAACTGCTGGTCGCTCGCCCTTCCCGGCCGTTTGCGCTGTCTCCAGGCGTCGGCGGTGGCTCCTCTCTTGGCTTGGTCGTATCGGTGGTGTGGCGGTGGGTCGGGTCGGGTGGGCGGCCAGCAGCCCCCAACTGCTGGTCGCTCGCCCTTCCCGCCGTTGCGCGGTCTCAGGTGTCGGCGGCGGCTCCTCTTGGCTTGGTCGTATCGGTGGTGTGCCGGGTCGGGTGGAGCGCCAGCAGCCCCCAACTGCTGGTCGCTCGCCCTTCCCGGCCGTTGTGCGTCTCCAGGCGTCGGCGGCGGCTCCACTTGGCTTGGTCGTATCGGTGGTGTGGCGGGCCGGGTGGAGCGGCCAGCAGCCCCCCAACTGCTGGTCGCTCGCCCTTCCCGGCCGTTGCGCGTCTCCAGGCGTCGGCAGCGGCTCCTCTTGGCTTGGTCGTATCGGTGGTGTGGCGGGTCGGGTGGAGCGGCCAGCAGCCCCCAACTGCTGGTCGCTCGCCCTTCCCGCCCTGTTGCGCGTCTCCAGGCGTCGGCGGCGGCTCCTCTTGGCTTGGTCGTATCGGTGGTGTGGCGGGTCGGGTGGAGCGCCAGCAGCCCCCAACTGCTGGTCGCTCGCCCTTCCCGGCCGTTGCGGCGTCTCCAGGCGTCGGCGGCGGCTCCTCTTGGCTTGGTCGTGTCGGTGGTGTGCGGGTCGGGTGGAGCGGCCAGCAGCCCCCAACTGCTGGTCGCCGCCCTTCCCGCCCGTTGCGCGTCTCCAGGCGTCGGCGGCGGCTCCTCTTGGCTTGGTCGTATCGGTGGTGTGCGGGTCGGGTGGAGCGGCCAGCAGCCCCCAACTGCTGGTCGCTCGCCCTTCCCGGCCGTTGCGCGTCTCCAGGCGTCGCGGCGGCTCCTCTGCTTGGTCGGTCGTATCGGTGGTGTGCGGGTCGGGTGGAGCGGCCAGCAGCCCCCAACTGCTGGTCGCTCGCCCTTCCCGGCCGTTGCGCGTCTCCAGGCGTCGGCGGCGGCTCCTCTTGGCTTGGTCGTATCGGTGGTGTGGCGGGTCGGGTGGAGCGGCCAGCAGCCCCCAACTGCTGGTCGCTCGCCCTTCCCGGCCGTTGCGCGTCTCCAGGCGCCGGCGGCGGCTCCTCTTGGCTTGGTCGTATCGGTGGTGTGGCGGGTCGGGTGGAGCGGCCAGCAGCCCCCAACTGCTGGTCGCTCGCCCTTCCCCCGTTCGTGCGTCTCCAGGCGTCGGCGGCGGCTCCTCTTGGCTTGGTCGTATCGGTGGTGTGGCGGGTCGGGTGGAGCGGCCAGCAGCCCCCAACTGCTGGTCGCTCGCCCTTCCCGCGCCGTTGCGCGTCTCCAGGCGTCGGCGGCGGCTCCTCTTGGCTTGGTCGTATCGGTGGTGTGCGGGTCGGGTGGAGCGGCCAGCAGCCCCCAACTGCTGGTCGCTCGCCCTTCCCGGCCGTTGCGCGTCTCCAGGCGTCGGCGGCGGCTCCTCTTGGCTTGGTCGTATCGGTGGTGTGCGGGTCGGGTGGAGCGGCCAGCAGCCCCCAACTGCTGGTCGCCGCCCTTCCGCCCGTTGCGCGTCTCCAGGCGTCGGCGGCGGCTCCTCTTGGCTTGGTCGTATCGGTGGTGTGCGGGTCGGGTGGAGCGGCCAGCAGCCCCCAACTGCTGGTCGCTCGCCCTTCCCGCCGTTGCGCGTCTCCAGGCGTCGCGGCGGCTCCTCTTGGCTTGGTCGTATCGGTGGTGTGCGGGTCGGGTGGAGCGGCCAGCAGCCCCCAACTGCTGGTCGCTCGCCCTTCCCGGCCGTTGCGCGTCTCCACCAGGCGTCGGCGGCGGCTCCTCTTGGCTTGGTCGTATCGGTGGTGTGGCGGGTCGGGTGGAGCGGCCAGCAGCCCCCAACTGCTGGTCGCTCGCCCTTCCCGGCCGTTGCGCGTCTCCAGGCGTCGGCGGCGGCTCCTCTTGGCTTGGTCGTATCGGTGGTGTGGCGGGTCGGGTGGAGCGGCCAGCAGCCCCCAACTGCTGGTCGCTCGCCCTTCCCGGCCGTTGCATTGCGTCTCCAGGTGTCGGCGGCGGCTCCTCTTGGCTTGGTCGTATCGGTGGTGTGGCGGGTCGGGTGGAGCGGCCAGCAGCCCCCAACTGCTGGTCGCTCGCCCTTCCCGGCCGTTGCGGCGTCTCCAGGCGTCGGCGGCGGCTCCTCTTGGCTTGGTCGTATCGGTGGTGTGGCGGGTCGGGTGGAGCGGCCAGCAGCCCCCAACTGCTGGTCGCTCGCCCTTCCCCCGCCCGTTGCGTGTCTCCAGGCGTTGGCGGCGGCTCCTCTTGGCTTGGTCGTATCGGTGGTGTGCCGGGTCGGGTGGAGCGGCCAGCAGCCCCCCAACTGCTGGTCGCTCGCCCTTCCCGGCCTTTGCGCGTCTCCAGGCGTCGGCGGCGGCTCCTCTTGGCTTGGTCGTATCGGTGGTGTGCCAGGTCGGGTGGAGCGGCCAGCAGCCCCCCAACTGCTGGTCGCTCGCCCTTCCCGGCCGTTGCGCGTCTCCAGGCGTCGGCGGCGGCTCCTCTTGGCTTGGTCGTATCGGTGGTGTGCCGGGTCGGGTGGAGCGGCCAGCAGCCCCCAACTGCTGGTCGCCGCCCTTCCCAGCCTGCTGGTCTCCAGGTGTCGGGCGGCGGCCCTCTTGGCTTGGTCGTGTCGGTGGTGTGCGGGTCGGGTGGAGCGCCAGCAGCCCCCAACTGCTGGTCGCCGCCCTTCCCGCCGTTGCGCGTCTCCAGGTGTCGGGCTCCTCTTGGCTTGGTCGTATCGGTGGTGTGGCGGGTCGGGTGGAGCGGCCAGCAGCCCCCAACTGCTGGTCGCTCGCCCTCCCGGCCGTTGCGCGTCTCCAGGCGTCGGCGGCGGCTCCTCTTGGCTTGGTCGTATCGGTGGTGTGGCGGGTCGGGTGGAGCGGCCAGCAGCCCCCAACTGCTGGTCGCTCGCCCTTCCCGCCGTTGCGCGTCTCTCCAGGCGTCGGCGGTGGCTCCTCTTGGCTTGGTCGTATCGGTGGTGTGGCGGGTCGGGTGGAGCGGCCAGCAGCCCCCAACTGCTGGTCGCTCGCCCTTCCCGGCCGTTGCGTGTCTCCAGGCGTCGGCGGTGGCGGCTCCTCTTGGCTTGGTCGTATCGGTGGTGTGCCGGGTCGGGTGGAGCGGCCAGCAGCCCCCCAACTGCTGGTCGCTCGCCCTTCCCGCCCGTTGCGTCTCTCCAGGTGTCGGCGGCGGCTCCTCTTGGCTTGGTCGTATCGGTGGTGTGCGGGTCGGGTGGAGCGGCCAGCAGCCCCCAACTGCTGGTCGCTCGCCTTTCCCGGCCGTTGCGCATCTCCAGGTGTCGGCGGCGGCTCCTCTTGGCTTGGTCGTATCGGTGGTGTGCGGGTCGGGTGGAGGTGGCCAGCAGCCCCCAACTGCTGGTCGCTCGCCCTTCCCGGCCGTTGCGTGTCTCCAGGCGTCGGCGGTGGCTCCTCTTGGCTTGGTCGTATCGGTGGTGTGCGGGTCGGGTGGAGCGGCCAGCAGCCCCCAACTGCTGGTCGCTCGCCCTTCCCGCCGTTGGTCTGTCTCCAGGCGTCGGCGGCGGCTCCTCTTGGCTTGGTCGTATCGGTGGTGTGGCGGGTCGGGTGGAGCGCCAGCAGCCCCCAACTGCTGGTCGCTCGCCCTTCCCGGCCGTTGCGCGTCTCCAGGTGTCGGCGGCGGCTCCTCTTGGCTTGGTCGTATCGGTGGTGTGCGGGTCGGGTGGAGCGGCCAGCAGCCCCCAACTGCTGGTCGCTCGCCCTTCCCGGCCGTTGCGTGTCTCAAGGTGTCGGCGGCGGCTCCTCTTGGCTTGGTCGTATCGGTGGTGTGGCGGGTCGGGTGGAGCGGCCAGCAGCCCCCAACTGCTGGTCGCTCGCCCTTCCCGCCGTTGCGGCATCTTCAGGTGTCGGCGGCGGCTCCTCTTGGCTTGGTCGTATCGGTGGTGTGGCGGGTCGGGTGGAGCGGCCAGCAGCCCCAACTGCTGGTCGCTCGCCCTTCCCGGCCGTTGCGTGTCTCCAGGCGTCGGCGGCGGCTCCTCTTGGCTTGGTCGTATCGGTGGTGTGGCGGGTCGGGTGGAGCGCCAGCAGCCCCCAACTGCTGGTCGCTCGCCCTTCCCCGCCGTTGCGCGTCTCCAGGCGTCGGCGGCGGCTCCTCTTGGCTTGGTCGTATCGGTGGTGTGGCGGGTCGGGTGGAGCGGCCAGCAGCCCCCAACTGCTGGTCGCTCGCCCTTCCCGCCGTTGCGTGTCTTCAGGCACCAGGCCGGTGGCTCCTCTCTGGCTTGGTCGTATCGGTGGTGTGGCGGGTCGGGTGGAGCGGCCAGCAGCCCCCAACTGCTGGTCGCTCGCCCTTCCCGGCCGTTGCGTCTCCAGGCGTCGGCGGTGGCTCCTCTTGGCTTGGTCGTATCGGTGGTGTGGCGGGTCGGGTGGAGCGGCCAGCAGCCCCCAACTGCTGGTCGCTCGCCCTTCCCGCCCGTTGCGTGTCTCCAGGCGTCGGCGGCGGCTCCTCTTGGCTTGGTCGTATCGGTGGTGTGGCGGGTCGGGTGGAGCGGCCAGCAGCCCCCAACTGCTGGTCGCCGCCCTTCCCCCGCCGTTGCGCGTCTTCACCAGGTGTCGGCGGCGGCTCCTCTTGGCTTGGTCGTATCGGTGGTGTGGCGGGTCGGGTGGTGAGCGCCAGCAGCCCCCAACTGCTGGTCGCTCGCCCTTCCCGGCCGTTGCGTGTCTCCAGGCGTCGGCGGTGGCTCCTCTTGGCTTCGGTCGTATCGGTGGTGTGGCGGGTCAGGTGGAGCGCCAGCAGCCCCCAACTGCTGGTCGCCGCCCTTCCCGGCCGTTGCGCATCTCCAGGTGTCGGCGGCGGCTCCTCTGGCTTGGTCGTATCGGTGGTGTGGCGGGTCGGGTGGAGCGCCAGCAGCCCCCAACTGCTGGTCGCTCGCCCTTCCCGCCGTTGCGCATCTTCAGGTGTCGGCGGCGGCTCCTCTGGCTTGGTCGTATCGGTGGTGTGCGGGTTGGGTGGAGCGGCCAGCAGCCCCCAACTGCTGGTCGCTCGCCCTTCCCGGCCGTTGCGCGTCTCCAGGCGTCGGCGGTGGCCCTCTTGGCTTGGTCGTATCGGTGGTGTGGCGGGTCGGGTGGAGCGGCCAGCAGCCCCCAACTGCTGGTCGCTCGCCCTTCCCGCCCGTTGCGCATCTTCAGGCGTCGCCGGCGGCTTCTCCTGGCTTGGTCGTATCGGTGGTGTGCCGGGTCGGGTGGAGCGGCCAGCAGCCCCCCAACTGCTGGTCGCTCGCCCTTCCCGGCCGTTGCGTGTCTCCAGGCGTCGGCGGTGGCCCCTCTTGGCTTGGTCGTATCGGTGGTGTGCCGGGTCGGGTGGAGCGGCCAGCAGCCCCCCAACTGCTGGTCGCTCGCCCTTCCCGGCCGTTGCGCGTCTTCAGGCGTCGGCGGCGGCTCCTCTTGGCTTGGTCGTATCGGTGGTGTGGCGGGTCGGGTGGAGCGGCCAGCAGCCCCCAACTGCTGGTCGCCGCCCCTTCCCAGTCGTTGCGCATCTCCAGGCGTCGGCGGCGGCTCCTCTTGGCTTGGTCGTATCGGTGGTGTGGCGGGTCGGGTGGAGCGGCCAGCAGCCCCCAACTGCTGGTCGCTCGCCCTTCCCGCCCGTTGCGCGTCTCCAGGCGTCGCGGCGGCTCCTCTTGGCTTGGTCGTATCGGTGGTGTGCGGGTCGGGTGGAGCGGCCAGCAGCCCCCAACTGCTGGTCGCTCGCCCTTCCCGCCGTTGCGGCATCTCCAGGTGTCGGGCGGCTCCTCTTGGCTTGGTCGTATCGGTGGTGTGGCGGGTCGGGTGGAGCGGCCAGCAGCCCCCAACTGCTGGTCGCTCGCCCTTCCCGCCCGTTGCGCGTCTCCAGGCGTCGCCGGCGGCTCCTCTTGGCTTGGTCGTATCGGTGGTGTGGCGGGTCGGGTGGAGCGGCCAGCAGCCCCCCAACTGCTGGTCGCTCGCCCTTCCCGGCCGTTGCGTGTCTCCAGGCGTCGGCGGTGGCCCCTCTTGGCTTGGTCGTATCGGTGGTGTGCCGGGTCGGGTGGAGCGGCCAGCAGCCCCCCAACTGCTGGTCGCTCGCCCTTCCCAGCCGTTGCGCGTCTCCACCGCGTCGGCGGCGGCTCCTCTTGGCTTGGTCGTATCGGTGGTGTGGCGGGTCGGGTGGAGCGGCCAGCAGCCCCCCAACTGCTGGTCGCTCGCCCTTCCCGCCCGTTGCGCGTCTCCAGGTGTCGGCGGCGGCTCCTCTTGGCTTGGTCGTATCGGTGGTGTGGCGGGTCGGGTGGAGCGGCCAGCAGCCCCCAACTGCTGGTCGCTCGCCCTTCCCGCCGTTGCGCGTCTCCAGGCGTCGGCGGCGGCTCCTCTTGGCTTGGTCGTATCGGTGGTGTGGCAGGTCGGGTGGAGCGGCCAGCAGCCCCCCAACTGCTGGTCGCTCACCCTTCCCGCGTCTCCAGGTGTCGGCGGCGGCTTCTCTTGGCTTGGTCGTATCGGTGGTGTGGCAGGTCGGGTGGAGCGGCCAGCAGCCCCCCAACTGCTGGTCGCTCGCCCTTCCCGCGTCTCCAGGTGTCGGCGGCGGCTCCTCTGGCTTGGTCGTATCGGTGGTGTGGCGGGTCGGGTGGAGCGGCCAGCAGCCCCCCAACTGCTGGTCGCTCGCCCTTCCCGCCCGTTGCGCGTCTCCAGGTGTCGGCGGCGGCTCCTCTTGGCTTGGTCGTATCGGTGGTGTGGCGGGTCGGGTGGAGCGGCCAGCAGCCCCCCAACTGCTGGTCGCTCGCCCTTCCCGCCGTTGCGCGTCTCCAGGTGTCGGCGGCGGCTCCTCTCGGCTTGGTCGTATCGGTGGTGTGGCGGGTCGGGTGGGCGGCCAGCAGCCCCCAACTGCTGGTCGCTCGCCCTTCCCGGCCCGTTGTGGTCGTGTCTCCAGGTGTCGGTGGCTCCTCTTGGCTTGGTCGTATCGGTGGTGTGGCGGGTCGGGTGGAGCGGCCAGCAGCCCCCAACTGCTGGTCGCTCGCCCTTCCCGGCCGTTGCGGCGTCTTCAGGTGTCGGCGGCAGGCTCCTCTTGGCTTGGTCGTATTCATCGGTGGTGTGGCGGGTCGGGTGGAGCGGCCAGCAGCCCCCAACTGCTGGTCGCTCGCCCTTCCCGGCCGTTGCGTGTCTCCAGGCGTCGCGGCGGCTCCTCTTGGCTTGGTCGTATCGGTGGTGTGCGGGTCGGGTGGAGCGGCCAGCAGCCCCCAACTGCTGGTCGCTCGCCCTTCCCGCCCGTTGCGTGTCTCAGGCGTCGGCGGCGGCTCCTCTTGGCTTGGTCGTATCGGTGGTGTGGCGGGTCGGGTGGAGCGGCCAGCAGCCCCCAACTGCTGGTCGCTCGCCCTTCCCGCCCGTTGCGCGTGTCTCCAGGGTCGTCGGCGGCTCCTCTTGGCTTGGTCGTATCGGTGGTGTGCGGGTCGGGTGGAGCGGCCAGCAGCCCCCAACTGCTGGTCGCTCGCCCTTCCCGCCCGTTGCGCATCTCCAGGCGTCGGCGGCGGCTCCCTCCTGGCTTGGTCGTATCGGTGGTGTGCGGGTCGGGTGGAGCGGCCAGCAGCCCCCAACTGCTGGTCGCTTCGCCCTTCCCGGCGGTTCTCCTGGTTCGTATCGGGTGGTGTCGGGTCGGTGGGCGGCCAGCGTCTGCTGGTCGCCGCGCCCTTCCCGCCGTTCTTGGCCGGGCTCCTCCCTCTTGGCTTGGTGTCGGTGGTGTGCGGGTCAGGTGGAGCGGCCAGCAGCCCCCAACTGCTGGTCGCTCGCCCTTCCCCCGTTGCGCGGTCTCCAGCGTGCGGCGGCGGCTCCTCTTGGCTTGGTCGTATCGGTGGTGTGCCGGGTCGGGTGGAGCGGCCAGCAGCCCCCCAACTGCTGGTCGCTCGCCCTTCCCGGCCGTTGCGTGTCTCCAGGCGTCGGCGGGTGGCCCCTCTTGGCTTGGTCGTATCGGTGGTGTGCCGGGTCGGGTGGAGCGGCCAGCAGCCCCCAACTGCTGGTCGCTCGCCCTTCCCCGGCCGTTGCGCGTCTCCAGGCGTCGTCGCGGCGGCTCCTCTCTTGGCTTGGTCGTATCGGTGGTGTGCGGGTCGGGTGGAGCGGCCAGCCAGCCCCCAACTGCTGGTCGCTCGCCCTTCCCGCCCGTTCGCGCATCTTCAGGCGTCGCCGGCGGCTTCTCCTGGCTTGGTCGTATCGGTGGTGTGCGGGTCGGGTGGAGCGGCCAGCAGCCCCCCAACTGCTGGTCGCTCGCCCTTCCCGGCCGTTGCGTGTCTCCAGGCGTCGGCGGTGGCCCCTCTTGGCTTGGTCGTATCGGTGGTGTGCCGGGTCAGGTGGAGCGGCCAGCAGCCCCCCAACTGCTGGTCGCTCGCCCTTCCCGGCCGTTGCGCATCTTCAGGCGTCGCCGGCGGCTTCTCCTGGCTTGGTCGTATCGGTGGTGTGTGCGGGTCGGGTGGAGCGGCCAGCAGCCCCCAACTGCTGGTCGCTCGCCCTTCGCGCCCGTTGCGCCACCAGGCGTCGGCGGCGGCTCCTCTTGGCTTGGTCGTATCGGTGGTGTGCCGGGTCGGGTGGAGCGGCCAGCAGCCCCCCAACTGCTGGTCGCTCGCCCTTCCCGGCCGTTGCGTGTCTCCAGGCGTCGGCGGTGGCCCCTCTTGGCTTGGTCGTATCGGTGGTGTGCCGGGTCAGGTGGAGCGGCCAGCAGCCCCCCAACTGCTGGTCGCTCGCCCTTCCCAGTCGTTGCGCATCTTCAGGCGTCGCCGGCGGCTTCTCCTGGCTTGGTCGTATCGGTGGTGTGCCGGGTCGGGTGGAGCGGCCAGCAGCCCCCCAACTGCTGGTCGCTCGCCCTTCCCGGCCGTTGCGTGTCTCCAGGCGTCGGCGGCGGCTCCTCTTGGCTTGGTCGATCGGTGGTGTGCGGGTCAGGTGGAGCGGCCAGCAGCCCCCCAACTGCTGGTCGCTCGCCCTTCCCGGTCGTTGCGCATCTTCAGGCGTCGCCGGCGGCTTCTCCTGGCTTGGTCGTATCGGTGGTGTGCCGGGTCGGGTGGAGCGGCCAGCAGCCCCCCAACTGCTGGTCGCTCGCCCTTCCCGCGTCTCCAGGTGTCGGCGGCGGCTCCTCTCGGCTTGGTCGTATCGGTGGTGTGGCGGGTCGGGTGGAGCGGCCAGCAGCCCCCCAACTGCTGGTCGCTCGCCCTTCCCGGCCATTGCGCGTCTCCAGGCGTCGGCGGCGGCTCCTCTTGGCTTGGTCGTATCGGTGGTGTGCCGGGTCGGGTGGAGCGGCCAGCAGCCCCCCAACTGCTGGTCGCTCGCCCTTCCCAGTCGTTGCGCATCTTCAGGCGTCGCCGGCGGCTTCTCCTGGCTTGGTCGTATCGGTGGTGTGCCGGGTCGGGTGGAGCGGCCAGCAGCCCCCCAACTGCTGGTCGCTCGCCCTTCCCGGCCGTTGCGTGTCTCCAGGCGTCGGCGGTGGCCCCTCTTGGCTTGGTCGTATCGGTGGTGTGCCGGGTCAGGTGGAGCGGCCAGCAGCCCCCAACTGCTGGTCGCTCGCCCTTCCCGCCGTTGCGCATCTTCAGGCGTCGCCGGCGGCTTCTCCTGGCTTGGTCGTATCGGTGGTGTGCCGGGTCGGGTGGAGCGGCCAGCAGCCCCCCAACTGCTGGTCGCTCGCCCTTCCGGCCGTTGCGTGTCTCCAGGCGTCGGCGGTGGCCCCTCTTGGCTTGGTCGTATCGGTGGTGTGCCGGGTCAGGTGGAGCGGCCAGCAGCCCCCAACTGCTGGTCGCCGCCTTCCTCGCCCTTCCCGCCGTTGCGCATCTCAGGCGTCGGCGGCTCCTCTTGGCTTGGTCGTATCGGTGGGTGTGCGGGTCGGGTGGAGCGGCCAGCAGCCCCCAACTGCTGGTCGCTCGCCCTTCCCGGCCGTTGCGCGTCTCCAGGCGTCGGCGGTGGCCCTCTTGGCTTGGTCGTATCGGTGGTGTGGCGGGTCAGGTGGAGCGCCAGCAGCCCCAACTGCTGGTCGCTCGCCCTTCCCGCCCGTTGCGCGTCTCCAGGCGTCGGCGGCGGCTCCTCCTGGCTTGGTCGTATCGGTGGTGTGCGGGTCGGGTGGAGCGGCCAGCAGCCCCCAACTGCTGGTCGCCGCCCTTCCCGGCCGTTGCATCTCTCTCCAGGTGTCGGCGGCGGCTCCTCTTGGCTTGGTCGTATCGGTGGTGTGGCGGGTTGGGTGGAGGCCAGCAGCCCCCAACTGCTGGTCGCTCGCCCTTCCCGCCCGTTGCGCGTCTCCAGGTGTCGGCGGCGGCTCCTCTTGGCTTGGTCGTATCGGTGGTGTGGCGGGTCGGGTGGAGCGGCCAGCAGCCCCCCAACTGCTGGTCGCTCGCCCTTCCCGGCCGTTGCGCATCTTCAGGCGTCGGCGGCGGTGGCGGCGTCTCCTCTTGGCTTGGTCGTATCGGTGTTGTGCCGGGTCGGGTGGAGCGGCCAGCAGCCCCCCAACTGCTGGTCGCTCGCCCTTCCCGGCCGTTGCGCATCTTCAGGCGTCGCCGGCGGCTTCTCCTGGCTTGGTCGTATCGGTGGTGTGCCGGGTCGGGTGGAGCGGCCAGCAGCCCCCCAACTGCTGGTCGCTCGCCCTTCCCGGCCGTTGCGTGTCTCCAGGCGTCGGCGGTGGCCCCTCTTGGCTTGGTCGTATCGGTGGTGTGCCGGGTCAGGTGGAGCGGCCAGCAGCCCCCCAACTGCTGGTCGCTCGCCCTTCCCAGTCGTTGCGCATCTTCAGGGTCGGCGGCGCTCTTCTCCTGGCTTGGTCGTATCGGTGGTGTGCGGGTCGGGTGGAGCGGCCAGCAGCCCCCAACTGCTGGTCGCTCGCCCTTCCCGGCCGTTGCGTGTCTCCAGGCGTCGGCGGCGGCTCCTCTTGGCTTGGTCGTATCGGTGGTGTGCGGGTCGGGTGGAGCGGCCAGCAGCCCCCAACTGCTGGTCGCTCGCCCTTCCCCCTTCCCGCCCGTTGTGTCTCCAGGTGTCGGCGGCGGCTCCTCTTGGCTTGGGTCGGTGGTGTATCGGTCGGTGGTGTGGCGGGTGTGGGTGGAGCGCGGCCAGCAGCCCCCAACTGCTGGTCGCTCGCCCTTCCGGTCGTTGCGCGTCTCCAGGCGTCGGCGCTCCTCTGGCTTGGTCGTGATCGGTGGTGTGGCGGGTCGGGTGGGGCGGCCAGCAGCCCCCAACTGCTGGTCGCCGCCCTTCCCCGCCGTTGCGGTCTCTCCAGGCGTCGGGCGGCTCCTCTTGGCTTGGTCGTATCGGTGGTGTGGCGGGTCGGGTGGAGCGGCCAGCAGCCCCCAACTGCTGGTCGCTCGCCCTTCCCGCCCGTTGCGCATCTTCAGGCGTCGGCGGCGGCTCCTCTTGGCTTGGTCGTATCGGTGGTGTGCGGGTCGGGTGGAGCGGCCAGCAGCCCCCAACTGCTGGTCGCTCGCCCTTCCCGGCCCGCGGTCTCCAGGCGTCGGCGGTGGCCCCTCTTGGCTTGGTCGTATCGGTGGTGTGCCGGGTCAGGTGGAGCGGCCAGCAGCCCCCCAACTGCTGGTCGCTCGCCCTTCCCAGCCGTTGCGCGTCTTCAGGCATCGGCCCCCAACTGCTGGTTGCACCGCGCTTCCCACCTGTTAGGCGTCTCCAGGTGTCAGCGGCGGCTCCTCTTGGCTTTCGATGCATTGTCGGTGGTGTGGCGGTCGGGTGGGCGGCCAGCAGCACCCCAACTGCTGATCGCTTGCCCTTCCACGCCCGTTGGGGCGTTTCAGGTAATCGGCGGTGGCTCCTCTTGTCTCGGTCGTGTCGGTGGTGTGGCGGAGTCGGGTGGAAGGCCAGCAGCCCCAGCTGCTGATCGCTGCCACTTCCCTCCCCATTGGGCGTCTCCAGGTGTAAACGGCTCCTCTTGGCTTTCGATCCATTATGTCGGTGGTGTGGCTGGTCGGGTGGATCGACCTGCAGCCCCCCCATACTTGTCGCTCGCCCTTCCCGCTCGTTGGGCGTTTCAAGGTGTCTGCGGCGGCTCCCCTTGGCTCGGTCGCGTCGGTGGTGTGGCGGGTCGGTGGAGCAACCAGCAGCCCCCAACTGCTGGTTGCCGCCCTTCCCACACCCGTTGAGGCGTCTCCAGGTGTCGTGGCGGCTCCTCTTAGCGGTCGTGTCGGTGGTGTGGCGGGTCAGGTGGAGCGGCCAGCATCCCCCAACTGCTGGTCGCTCGCCCTTCCCGCCCGTTGGGCGTCTCCAGGTGTTAGCGGCGCTCCTCCTTGGCAGGAGTGGGTGTACGATTGGTGTGTGGGTCAGGTGGAAGGCCAGCAGCCCAACTGCTGGTCACTGCCCTTCCCGCCGTTGGGTCTCCAGGTGTTGGCGGCCCCTCTTGGCTAGTCGTGTGGGGTGGTGTGGCGAATTCGGGTGTGACCAGCAGCCCCCCAACTGCTGGTCGCTTGCCCTTCCTGTCCGTTGGGCGTCTCCAGGTGTTGGCGGCGGCTCCTCTTGTCTCGGTCGAATCGGTGGTGTGGCCGAATTCGGTGGAAGCGGCCAGCAACCCCCAACTGTTGGTGGCTCGCCCTTCCTGCCGTTCTTGTGACTTCTGCAGGCGTGGGCGGCGGCTCCTCTTGGCAGTGCGTGCTCGGTGGTGTGGCCCGGGTCGGGTGGAAGCGACCAGAAGCCCCTCAACTGCTGATCGCCTGCCCTTCCTGTTGATTGCGGCGTCCAGGTGTCGCGGCGGCTCCTCTTGGCTTGGTCGTGTTGGTGGTGTGGCAGGTCGAGGTGGAGTGGCCAGCAGCCCCCAACTGCTAATTAGCTAAGCCCTTCCTGCCGTGAGCGTCTCCAGATGTGACTGCGAGGTTTCCCTCTTGTCTCCAAGTCATTATCGGTGGTGAGGCGGTCGTGTAGAGCGGCCAGCAGCCCCAACTGCTGATCGCTCGCCCTTTCCGCCCGTTGGGCGTCTCCAGGTGTCGGCGACTCCTCTTGCTTGCGATCGTGTCCGCACATTTAGTTGGCCTAAATTTGACTTCCGATTCGGACACCTGATTATCTACAGTAGGTCTATTTTCAGCAGTTATCTTTCTCGGATGCGTCATGTGAATGAATGTTTAAATCGACAATATCCATATTAATCTGCTTTATTTGGTTATTCCCGTTATTCTTTTTTATTGACAAAGTTCTCCTTTGTTCTTATCCTTTTCATTAGTGTATAACATAATTTACTCAGACCTAGCTATCTCATGTCCAAAAGCAACATAAGAAATCAGACGAAAACAATTTAGTCTTTCTTCATTCTAATTCCTTGCATGTCATCCTGTTTCATTCGCACAAGGTGGAAAGCTGTGGGAGTCAAAGCTGAAGAATACATTAGGACAAAAGAATTACTTTCATAAAAGCATTCTTGGGTTAATCTTGATGTAGATATGCATTGCTCTAAACAGAAATTAATTAGAATCAATTTCACACGTATGCCTAGACCTACTGCCGTGAGCATATTATACATAGCTGAAAGGTTAGAAAGTATGAAAGGTAACTTTCTCATTTAAGTCTATTTCCGATATTTACAATAAAAACTAAATTATATATATATATATATATATATATATATATATATATATATATATATATATATATATATATATATATATATATATATATATATATATATATACACACACATAAGAAAAAAAGCAGAAATCCATGAAGTTGCAATGCAGTCAAATAAGGAGTAAAGCTAACAAACAAATGAAAATAAACATATCCATATATATATATATATATATATATATATATATATATATATATATATATATATATATATATATATATATATATATATATGTGTGTGTATATATATGTGTGTGTATATATATATATATATATATATATATATATATATATATATATATATATATATATATATGTATGTATTATGCATGTGTGTGAGAGAGAGAGATAAATTAAGTAGGAATTTCAGTCCTAATAATATAAGCCTATAAGTATGTATAGACTCACATGAATAAGAAAATGTTAGAGAAGTAAATGAGCTGAAATGAAGTCAAATACAAAAATAACACTGTTAAACTAAGGGGAATAAAATGATAAAATTGGTCACATTATATGAAAAAGCAGCATAACTCATTAAAACTGTGTATAGGATCCTTGTGCATCTAGCACGCATCTTATCCTATTTGGCACTGATGCAACAAGGAGTTTGCAAGTGTCTGCTGCTCCCTCTTTGGCCCTAAATTTTCCCAAATATCTATTGCATGCTTTATAAGGTTCTCTTTGGTGTAAGCACGATTAACATCCCATTGTTGGGTCACGTAGGCCCATAAGTTTTCTATTGGGTTCAGATCTGCAGACTTGGCAGGCCAGTCAGTTCGAACCACGTCTGATTCTGCTGGAACCATTGCTTTACAATCACTGCATTGTGGACCGCAAAATTGTCTATGGCGATATATACTGGCATGGGATACAGCAATAATAGTTTTCGAACTGAGGGTACTAAAATGTCCCGTAAAATTTCGATACACTGATAGGTGTTCAGAAACGCTCATCGATGGTAATTAGCCCTCCCGGTCCACTGACAGCCATCCATCCTCATAACCCAGCTGATATTCTGCCACTACGCCTTGAAGGCGCGATGTTATTTTCAGCATATCTCTCCACAGAAAATATTATTTCAAATGACAGACAATTCAATAGAGAGTAGTTAGTCATAAAAAAAGAGGTAACAGTAGGCCTACAACTTTACAGACATATCTTCTTCCATTTTTATATATGATACAACATAGACCTATCTTATGAATTATACTCTATAAATGAAAATTATAATATTTCCTAATAGCCTATAGGCATGAATTGAAATTATATCTCAAGACAACTATATGAAGATAAATGTGTAGTATAATCCCCATTAAACAGATAATTCCCGTATGAACAGTCAAATACATATAGTTATTGATCATTTTCTCAGCTTTAGGTCTAGGATATATATACAGTAATAAAGACAAAATAACAAAAGTTTCTTTTTTTTCATTTTGCAACTATGTATTATTTTCACTTTAAAGTCGAATTGCATTAGTTTTTTTTATATATAACGTAATGCACTGAGTATATACTACATATCAGTTTATAATAGGAATAAACAGGCCCCATCCTTTCTTCTTTATGCTGTTGCGTTAGCAACAGTTTCTTGCCGGAATCCTGTGATGCATTCCTGCCCCATGCAACCTATTTGCAGTCCAAGCTGCTGTTTCACAGCAACTGCTGTCATCTGGGGCTGTTCTTTGACAGCTGCAACTATCATATTGTCTAGCTCTTTTCTGGGCTTCGAGGAGTTCCACTCTAGGCCTATTTTTCACGCTTTTATAATTTTTTTTCTTTGATAGCATTTTGTGAGTTTCCATTGCTTTCTGTAAAATTTAACAAATGGAATCGTTCAACTACGATCAACTTTATATTGAAATGATAATATAGGATTATGTTTATGCGATACTGCTCGTGATAGCTGTCTCCTATTGTTGCCGAAACGTGCAAATGTGGCCTCTTCCAGTGTGGAAGTTTTGATGCGGAAGTGGGGTCTTCATTTTACAGTCTGCCATACCAAGTGTGGAAAAAAAATGTTCATACTCTTTTTAGGGGTTTATTGTGGCCAGATATATTAGTTTCTTATATTTTATGATTCATTGTCCTATATTCTTGGCCATTTGCATATTTATCTATCTTTTCATATAAAAATAGAACGAATAAAAGCCATCCAAGAGTGGTTGTTTGCGCCGAATCATGAAGCAGCAGAAGTTGATCGAGCCATGAATGTCTTGACTGACACGTCGAATGCAGACGACATCAGAGTGACAGCAGCTTTAGGGATCCATCTAATTATGGAAGTTTAACTCTATTTAAAATTGTTTTAGTAAATGTAAAAAATTACTGTGATTAACTTAAGGGAAGTTACAGGAAATAATCTTTAGACTATGAAGGAAAGCTATGGGTTGAATGACTTTAAACTTTAGGCTACCATAGAAGTCAGTGCTGTGGAAATGTGGCGAAATGTGGCACACTGTATTATGGCAGTGGTCGAGATTCCACGTTTTTTATCACTTCATTTCGTTCACGTGAATTTTGTTATATGGAAAATAGTTTCACGTAATTATATAACATGATGTTCTAAAGATTACAGTGACTGTTTTTAACGCCATTACATAAGATTTATTCCATCTTCGAACAGAAAATATATTAATCAGGCATGAATCGTGCGTCAGGCAGGTGATCGAAAAATTATGAAACTCTGCCAATTTAATTTGGCCGACTGTACATGACAGTATGCTTAATATAAGAAATAATTTAAATGGCAAACATTTGTGCCGCATTGCATAAAATATCTATTGAAATATATATATAAATATACATATATATATATATATATATATATATATATATATATATATATATATATATATATATATATATATATATATATATAACGATTCTCAACGTGAATTCTTTTTTTTATGGTTTTTTGTTTGTCAAAGGACTTCGTTTTCAAAACTTTATTGTCAGCACGTTTTCCAAAGATAATTCCATTTGTATTACAAAAAAAAATAAATAAATAAATAAAAACTTTCAATAAAGTAAATATGCTTAAGGCAAACATACTGAGTGCTGTATGGAATCAAGGATGTACCTGTAAATGTGCAAATATGAGATCTCCTTGAGTTTTGTGCATGGCTCTTCTTCGCAGCCTATTTTACTTATCAGTACTTGGAGTACTGTAACAGGCCTTTTGCAAAATTTTGAAATTTATTTTGACATTTTTCCACAATATGACTAGCTTTTCTGATTTGTTATTCACCAATGAAACATTGTCAATGTAATTAAAGCATGTTATCTTAAGAGGCAAATAAATTACATGTGTATGCCATTATGTATCTTACTGCACATGTATTATATGCAATTTTTGTAAATTCTCTAACTATCTTGGTTGTACATTTCTATTATTTATTCATGATTAATGCTGGAAAGTAACCTAAAGTTTTGTGGGACTTAAAAAAAGTTGCTAATTGGACTGCTGTGCCAAAATTGTGGTGATGGTCCCATTAGCCGAAAAAACCGCTGGGATCGAATTCTATTCAAAAGGTAAGGCCTTCTGCGTCAATGTGTTGCCGACGATTATAACCATCTCTCGTGTGTGATTATAAAGCAAGAGGTTTGGGGATGTAATTCAGTTTTACTGATTGGCAGCAGACTGCGAACTCGTGAAAGTCATGAATAATAATAACAAGTCTTTTACGTCAGCCCGAGTCAGAATCTTGAAGACCAACGAAAATGTCTTCTCTCTCTCTCTCTCTCTCTCTCTCTCTCTCTCTCTCTCTCTCTCTCTCTCTCTCTCTCAGAATCAGAAAGACAGCCCTTTTTTTTATGGACTGACTTTCTTCCGGTTAAGTATTTCAGAGAATTTCCTGAGACGTTTGAAAAAGGAAACTGAAGAAAGGAATAAATAAAAGAAAAGAAATGAGTAGTGGAAATGGGAAAGAGAGAAAAAATGGCAATGTAAACACAAAAAGGAGAGAAAAAAAAATAGGTTCATTTGGAGATGGGGAAGGTGATTCGAGGGAATATTCGTGAGGGGTGAATAGAATCATGATTTAAAAACAATTGAAATGTTTAGTTAAGCCTTGGACAAACGGGAGAGAGATAAAGTATTCTAAAAACTGTTATATGGCTTCCACCGGAGGCTAATAAAAACTATTAGAATCTTGGTCTCCTTTTGATCTTATTGCAAAAATATTGAAGATTTCTACAGTAAAAATGTAGAAGGGATAGAAGGTAACTGTGAGGAAGAAACTGAGAAAACGACGATGCAGATAAAGAAGAGAAATAAAAAATGATTAAAAGAGATATCTGAAAAAATAAAAGAATTATTGATGAATAAGTAACCACGAAGAAGAGTTCGTCGTGATGTTGACAGACTAACTATTTATGGATTCCCAGTGGAATTCTCTGAAGCGAGTTGGCTGTCGGAGAAAAAGTGAATGGCGTTGATCACGACTAATGATATTTTCGCCCTCTGTAACTTCTTGCATCAGTGAGAGAAATATAAATGAGTTTCATGACCATAAATCACTCAGAATCATTCAATTTGAAGTTATGAAAGAGAGGAGACTCAAATCGAAAGGATCTTTTAAAAGGAGGCATAAAAACAGTAAATGAGAATTTGATAAAAAAATAAATTTCAGGTGCCTTAACTTCGTTACCTTTGCCAAAGGTGTTCTTCTACTAATAATTTCCTTTTCATTTTTTGTATAATGGCTGCATATGAAGCAAGTGAAATACGATATTATTTTATAGAACATTTCTTATAGCTGTGTTCAACTGCAAATATAAATATGTATGTATACAGTATGTGCACAGTATATGTACAGTATATATCTATATATACACACACATATATACATATATATATATATATATATATATATATATATATATATATATATATATATATATATATATATATATATATATATATATATATATATATATATATATATATGTATGTATATATATATAAATTTTTCATAAATATTATGCAACAAATTTCGTTTCATATCCAATTCACTATACCTCTGGAGTAACTTACACCCAAGTTCAATTATAATTGATAAGTGCTTCGTCAACAGTGGGATCCGAACTGCTACCTGGTTTAGAAACAACGGAAATATAGTGACTTGGACCAATAAGCCATGTGAGAGGGGACTATACAGGTGAGTGGCCACCAGTAAAAACTGGTGGTCTCCGCCCTTCCTAAGGCGTTGTGTGTCTCCAGGTATCGTCGGCGGTTTGTCTCGGCTCGGTCCTATCGGCGTTGTGGCAGTTCCGGTGAGCGGCCACCAGTCCCCAACTGGTGGTCGCTCGACCTTCCCGGCCGATGCGTGTCTCCAGGTGTCGATCGGGCGGCCGTCTGAATATCGGTCTTATCGGCGTTGTGGCAGGTCCGGTGAGCGCCACCAGTCCCCAGCTGGTGGTCGTCGCCCTTCCCGCCGTTGCGAGTCTCCAGGTATCGTCGTTATGGCAGGTCCGTGAGCGCCACCAGTCCCCAACTGGTGGTTGCTCACCCTTCCTTGCCGTTGCGTGTCTCCAGGTGTTGTCGGCGGCTCGGTTCCTATCGGGCGTTGTGGCAGGTCCGTGAGTGGCCACCAGTCCCCAGCTGCTGCTGCTCACCAGGCTCCCAACTGGTGGTAAATTGTTTTTTCCGGCCGTTCTGTTGTCTCCAGGTATTGTCGGCGACTCATCTTGGCTCGCCCTATCGGGCGCTGTGGCAGGTCCGTGAGCGGCCTCCAGTCCCCAACTGGTGGTCGCTCGCCCTTCCCGACCGTTATGTGCCTCCAGGTGTCGTCGACGACTTGTCTCGCTCGGTCCTAGAATTGGCGTTGTGGCGGGTCCTGTGAGTGGCCTCCTTTCCCCAACTAAAAAGAAGTCGCCCCTTCCCGGTCGTTACGCGAAATACTCCTGGTTTCGTCTGGCGGCTCGTCTCCGCTTGGTCCTATCGGTGTTGTGGTTGGTCCGTGAGCGCCTCCAGTCCCCCAACTGGTGGTCGCCGCCCTTGTAAATTTGCGTGTCTCCAGGTGTTGTCGGCGGAATTTGGTTCTATCGGCGTTGTGGCAGGTCGGTGAGTGGCAACCAGTCCCCAGCTGCTGCTGCTCACCAGTCTCCCAACTGGTGGTCGCCGCCCTTTCCGCCGTTGCGTGTATCCAGGTATTGTCGGCGACTATCTTGGCTCGGCCCTATCGGGCGCTGTGGCAGGTCCGTGAGCGCCTCCAGTCCCCAACTGGTGGTCGCCGCCTTCCTGACATTATTAGGTGTGCCTCCAGGTGTCGTCGGCGACTTGTCTCGCTCGGTCCTATTGGCGTTGTGGCGGTCGGTGAGTGGCAGCAGCTTTCCCCAACTGGTAGTCGCCGCCCTTCCCGGTCGCTGCGTGTCTCCTGGTTTCTCGGCGGCTCAATCTCCGCTTTTCGGTGTTGTGGCGGGTCCAGTGATATTGGCCTCCAGTCCCCCAACTGGTGGTCGCCGCCCTTCCCGCCGTTGCGTGTCTCCAGGTGTTGTGGGTGGCTTGTCTCTGCTCGGTCCTATCGGCGATGTTTATGTCCGGTGAGCGCCACCAGTCCTCCAACTGGTGGTCGCCGACCTTCCCAGCCATTACGTGTCTCTCCAGGTGTCGCTGGCGGCTCATCTCGGCTCGGTCCTATCGTCGTTATGGCGGGTCCAGTGAGCGCCACCAGTCCCCAACTGTGGTCGCTCGCCCTTCCTGCTGTTACATGTCTCCAGGTGTCGTCGGTGGCTATTCTCGCTCGGTCCTATCGGCATTGTGGCGGGTCCGTGAACGCCAACAGTCCCCAACTGGAGGTCGCTCTCTCTTCCTGGCTGTTGCGCGTGTCTCTAAGGTGTCGTCGCCGGCTCGTCGCAGCTCAGTCTTATCGGCATTGTGGCCGGTCCAGTGAACGGCCACCAGTCAACCAACTGGTGGTCGCCGCCCTTCCCGGCCTTTGCGTGTCTTCAGGTGTCGTCGGCGGCTCGTCTACTGCTCGGTCCTATCGGTGTTGTGGCAGGGTGGTGAGCGGCCACCAGCCCCCAACTGGTGGTCACCACCCTTCCCGGCTAATTGCATGTCTCCAGGTGTCGTCGGCGTCTCGTCTCGCTCGGTGTCGGTAAATAAAAAAATGAAACGGTGAGCAGCCACCAGTCCCAACTGGTGGTCACTCACATTCCTTCCCGGCCGTTGCGTGTCTCCAGGTGTCGTCGGCGGCTCGTCTGGCTCGGTCTTTGGCATTGTGGCGGGTCCGGTGAGCAGCCACCAGTCCCCAACTGGTGGTTGCCACCCTTCCCGGCTGTTGCGTGTCTCCAGGTGTCGTCGGCGGCTATATTCTCGGCCGGTCCTATTCGGCATTGTGGCGGGTCCGGAACGCCACCATTCCCCCAACTGGTGGTCACCCTCTCTTCCCGGCTGCTGCGTGTCTCCAGGTGTCGTCGGTGGCTCGTCTAATCACAGCTCGGTCTTATCGGCATTGTGGCAGGTCCTGTGAGCGGCCACCAGTCCCCAACTGGTGGTCGCCACCCTTCCTTCCTTTGCGTGTCTCCAGGTGTCATCGGCGGCACCTGTCTCAGCCTGTCCTATCGGCATTGTGTCAGGTCCAGTGAGTGGCCACCAGTCCCCAACTGGTGGTCGCTCGCCTCTTCCCTGCTATTTGCGTGTCTCCAGGTGTCGTCGGCGGCTAGTCTGGCTCGGTCCTATCGGGTCGGTGTGGCAGGTCCTGTGAGCGGCCACCAGTCCCCAACTGGTGGTCGCCGCCCTCCCCTGCTTATCGTCTCCAGGTGTCGTCGGCGGCAGCAGTCTCGGCTCTGTCCTTCGGCATTGTGGCAGGTCCAGTGAGCGGCCACCAGTCCCCAACTGGTGGTCGCTCGCCCTTCCCTGCCTTGCGTGTCTCCAGGTGTCGCCGGCGCCTAGTCTCGGCTCGGTCCTATCGGTGTGTGTGTGGCAGGTCAGGTGAGTGGCCCCCAGTCCCAACTGTGGTCGCCGCCTGTGGCAGGTCCGTGAGTGGTGTCTCCAGGTGGTCGCCGGGCGTGCTCAGGTGTCGTCGGGCTCAGTCCTCGGTGGCGGTTGTGGCGGGTCCGTGAGCGCCACCAGTCCCCCAACTGGTGGTCGCTCGCCCTTCCCGGCCGTTGCGTGTCTCCAGGTGTCGTCGGCGGCTCGTCTCGGCTCGGTCCTATCGGCGTTGTGGCGGGTCCGGTGAGCGGCCACCAGTCCCCCAACTGGTGGTCGCTCGCCCTTCCCGGCCGTTGCGTGTCTCCAGGTGTCGTCGGCGGCTGGTCTCGGCTCGGTCCTATCGGCGTTGTGGCGGGTCCGGTGAGCGGCCACCAGTCCCCCAACTGGTGGTCGCCGCCCTTTTCGCCGTTGCGTGTCTCCAGGTGTCGCCGGCGGCGCGTCTCGCTCAGTCCTTTGGCGTTGTGACAGGTCCGGTGAGCGGCACCAGTCCCCAACTGGTGGTCGCTTGCCCTTCCCCGCCGTTACATGTCTCCAGGTGTCGTCGGCGGCTCGCCTCAGCACAGTCCTTTTGGCGTTGTGGCCGGTCCGGTGAGCGGCCACCAGTCCCCCAACTGGTGGTCGCTCGCCCTTCCCCGCCGCATGTGTCTCCAGGTGTCGCCGGCGCTCGTCTCGGCTCGGTCCTATCGGCATTGTGGCAGGTCCGTAAGCGGCTTCCAGTCCCCAACTGGTGGTCACTCGCCCTTTCCTGGCGTTGCATGTCTGCAGGTGTCGCCGGCGATCGTCTCTGCTCGGTCCTGTCGGTGTTGTGGCAGGTCCGGTGAGTGGCCACCGTCCCCCAACTGGTGGTCGCCGCCCTTCCCAGCCATTGCATGTCACCAGGTGCCATCGGCGGCTCAAAAGGCCGTCGTGTGTCTTCAGGTGTCGTCGGCGGCTCGTCTCCGATTGATCCTATCGGTGTTATGGCGGGTCCGGTGAGCGGCCACCAGACTCCCAAGTGCTGGTCGCCGCCCTTCCTGGCCGTTGCGTGTCTCCAGGTGTCGCCGGCGGCTCGTCTCTGGCTCGGTCCTATCGGGCGTTGTGGCAGGTCTGGTGAGCGCCAACAGTCCCCAACTGGTGGTCGCTCACCTTCCCCTGCTGTTGCGTGTCTCCAGGGTGTCGGCAGCAACTCCTCTCTGTTTGGTCGTACCGGTGGTGTGGCAGGTCGGGTGGAGCGGCCAGCAGCCCTCAACTGCTGGTCACTCGCACTTCCCGGCCGTTGCGTGTCTCCAGGTGTCGGCGCAGCTCCTCTGACTTGGTCGATCGGTGGTGTGGCGGGTCGGGTGGAGCGCCAGCAGCCCCCAACTGCTGGTCGCGCCGCTTCCCGCCGTTGCGCTTCTCCAGGTGGAGACGGCGGCTCCTCTTGGCTTGGTCGTATCGGTGGTGTGGCGGGTTGGGTGGAGCGGCCAGCAGCCCCCAACTGCTGGTCGCCACCCTTCCCGCCGCTGCGCTTCTCCAGGTATCGCGGCGGCTCCTCTTGGCTTGGTCGTGATCGGTGGTGTGGCGGGTCAGGTGGAGCGCCAGCAGCCCCCAACTGCTGGTCGCCGCCCTTCCCGGCCGTTGCCCATCTCCAGGCATCGGCGGCGGCTCGCTCTTGGCTTGGTCATCGGTGGTGTGCTGGGTCGGATGGAGCGGCCAGCAGTCCCCCAACTGCTGGTCGCTCGCCCTTCCCGGCCGTTGAGCGTCTCAGGGCGTCGGCGGCGGCTCCTCGTGGCTTGGTCGTATCGGTGGTGTGGCGGGTCGGGTGGAGCGGCCAGCAGCCCCCAACTGCTGGTCGCCGCCCTTGCTGGCCGCTGCACGCCTCCAGGTGTCGGTGGCGGCTCCTCGGCTGGCTTGGTCGTATTGGTGGTGTGGCGGGTCGGGTGGAGCAGCCAGCAGCCCCACAACTGCTGGTCGCTCCCCCTTCCTGGCCGTTCTGCGCGTCTCCAGGCCTCGCGGCGGCTCCTCTTGGCTTGGTCGATCGGTGGTGTGCCGGGTCGGGTGGAGCGGTCAGCAGCCCCCAACTGCTGGTCGCCGCCCTTCCCGGCCGCAGCGCGTCTCCAGGCGTATTATGCGGCTCCACTTGGCTTGGTCGTATCGGTGGTGTGGCGGGTCGGGTGGAGCGCCAGCAGCCCCCAACTGCTGGTCGCCGCCCTTCCCGCCGCTGCGCGGTCTCCAGGCGCGGCAGCGCTCCTCTTGGTTTGGTCGATCGGTGGTGTACCGGGTTGCGGTGGAGCGGCAGCAGCCCCCAACTGCTGGTCGCCGCCCATTCTCGGCCGCTGCGTCCCCAGGCGTTGGCGGCGGCTCCTCTTGGCTTGGTCGATCGGTGGTGTGCGGGTCGGGTGGAGCGGCCAGCAGCCCCCAACTGCTGGTCGCCGCCCTTCTCGGCCGTTGTTTGCGTCTCCAGGCGTTGGCAGCGGCTCCTCTTGGCTTGGTCGTATCGGTGGTGCGGCGGGTTGGGTGGAGCGACAGCAACCCCCAACCGCTGGTGGCTCGCCCTTCCCGGCCGCTGCGGTCTCCAGGCGCCGGCGGCGGCTCCTCTTGGCTTGGTCGTTTCGGTGGTGTGGCGGGTTGGGTGGCGCGGCCAGCAGCCCCCAACTGCTAGTCGCCAGCCCTTCCGGCCGTTGCACGCCCAGGTGTCGGGCGGCGGCTCATCTAGGCTTGGTCGTATCGCTGGTGTGGCAGGTCGAGTGGAGCGGCCAGCAGCCCCCAACTGCTGGTCGCCGCCTTCCCGCAGTTGCGCGTCCCCAGGTGTCGGGCGGCGGCTTCATGGCTTTGTCAGGCCGGTGGTGTGGCTGGTCGGGTGGAGCGGCCAGCAACCCTCAATAGCTGGTCGCCGCCCTTCCCGGCCGTTACGCGTCTCCAGGCGTTCGGCGGCGGTTCCTCTTGGCTTGGTCGTGTCAGTGGTGTGGTAGGTCGGGTGGAGCGCCAGCAGCCCCCCAACTGCTGGTCGCTCGCCCTTCCTGGCCGTTGCCCATCTCCAGGCATCGGCGGCAGCTCGTCTTGGCTTGGTCGTATCGGTGGTGTGCCGGGTCGGGTGGAGCGGCCAGCAGCCCCCTAACTGCCTGTCGCTCGCCCTTCCCGGCCGTTGCGCGTCTGCAGGCGTTGGCGGCGGCTCCTCTTGGCTTAGTCGTATCGGTGGTGTGCGGGGTCGGGTGGAGCGGCCAGCAGCCCCCCAACTGCTGGTCGCTCGCCCTTCCCGGTTGTTGCTCGTCTCCAGGCGTCGGCGGCAGCTCCTCTTGGCTTGGTCATATCGGTGATGTGCTGGGTTGTGTGGAGCGGCCAGCAGCCCCCCAGCTCTTGGTCGCTCGCCTTTCCCGGCCGTTGTGCGTCTCCAGGCGTCGGCGGCGACGGCGGCTCCTCTTGGTTTGGTCGTATGGGTGGTGTGCCGGGTCGGGTGTTGCGGCCAGCAGCCCCCTAACTGCTGGTCGCCGCCCTTCCCGGCCTTTGCGCATCTCCAGGCGTCAGCGGCGGCTCCTCTTGGCTTGGTATCGGTGGTGTGCCGGGTCGGGTGGAGCGCCAGCAGCCATTTCAACTGCTGGTCGCTCGCCCTTCCCAGCCGTTGCGCTCTCTCCAGGCGCTCGGCAGCGGCTCCTCTTGGCTTGGTCGTATCGGTGGTGTGCTGGGTCGGGTGGAGCGGCCAGCAGCCCCAACTGCTGGTCGCTCGCCCTTCCCGGCCGTTGAGCGCGTCTCCAGGCTTGGCGGTGGCTCCTCTTGGCTTGGTCGTATCGGTGGTGTGGCGGGTCGGGTGGAGCGGCCAGCAGCCCCCAACTGCTGGTCGCCGCCCTTCCCGCCTTTGGCGTCTCCAGGCGTCGGCGGCGCTCCTCTTGGCTTGGTCGTATCGGTGGTGTGGCGGGTCGGGTGGAGCGCCAGCAGCCCCCAACTGCTGGTCGCTCGCCCTTCCCGGTTGTTGCCGTCTCCAGGTGCCGGCGGCGGCTCCTCTTGGCTTGGTCATATCGGTGGTGTGGCGGGTCGGGTGGAGCGGCCAGCAGCCCCCAACTGCTGGTCGCCGCCCTTCCCGCCATTGCGCGTCTCCAGGTGTCGGCGGCGGCTCCTCTTGGCTTGGTATTTATCGGTGGTGTGCCAGGTCGGGTGGAGCGGCCAGCAGCCCCCAACTGCTGGTCGCTCGCCCTTCCTGGTTGTTGCGCGTCTCCAGGCGTGGCGGCAGCAGCTCCTCTTGGCTTGGCGTATCGGTGGGCAGGTCGGTGGAGCGCCAGCAGCCCCCAACTGCTGGTCGCTCGCCCTTCCCGCGGCCATTATGCGTCTCCAGGTGGCGGCGGCGGATGGCTTGGTCATATCGGTGTTGTGCCAGGTCGGGTGGAGCGGCCAGCAGCCCCCAACTGCTGGTCGCTCGCCCTTCCCGCCGTTGCGTCTCCAGGCGTCGGCGGGGCGGCGGTTCCTCTGGCTTGGTCGTATTGGTGGTGTGCTGGGTCGGGTGGAGCGGCCAGCAGCCCCCAACTGCTGGTCGCCGCCGCCCTCCCCGGCCGTTGCGTCTCCAGGCGTTGGCGGCGCTCCTCTTGGCTTGGTCGTATCGGTGGTGTGGCGGGTCGGGTGGAGCAGCCAGCAGCCCCCAACTGCTGGATCGCCGCCCTTCCCGCCGTTGCGGGTCTCCAGATGTCGGCGGCGGCTTCTCTTGGCTTGGTCGTATCGGTGGTGTGGCGGGTCGGGTGGAGCGCCAGCAGCCCCCAACTGCTGGTCGCTCGCCCTTCCCGGCCGCTGCGCATCTCCAGGCGTCGGCGGCGGCTCCTCTTGGCTTGGTCGTATCGGTGGTGTGCCGGGTCGGTGGAGCGCCAGCAGCCCCCAACTGCTGGTCGCTCGCCCTTCCCGGCCGTTGCTTTACCAGTCTCCAGGCGTCGGCGGCGGCTCCTCTTGGCTTGGTCGTATCGGTGGTGTGCCGGGTCGGGTGGAGCGGCCAGCAGCCCCCCAACTGCTGGTCGCTCGCCCTTCCCGGCTGTTAGGCGTCTTCAGGCGTCGGCGGCGGCTGCTCTTGTGGCTTAGTCGTATCGGTGGTGTGCCGGGTCGGGTGGAACGGCCAGCAGCCCCCAACTGCTGGTTGCTCGCCCTTCCCAGCCCGTTGTTTGTCTCCAGGCGCCGTCGGCGGCGGCTCCTCCTGGCTTGGTCGTATTGGTGGTGTGCGGGTCGGGTGGAGCGGCCAGCAGCCCCCAACTGCTGGTCGCCGCCCTTCCCGCCGTTGCGCGCCTCAGGATGTGGGCGGCTCCTCTTGGCTTGGTCGTATCGTCGGTGGTGTGCCGGGTCGGGTGGAGCGGCCAGCAGCCCCCAACTGCTGGTCGCTCGCCCTTCCCGCCCGTTGCGTGTCTCCAGGCGTCGGCGGCGCTCCTCTTGGCTTGGTCGTATCGGTGGTGTGGCGGGTCGGGTGGAGCTGCCAGCAGCCCCCAACTGCTGGTCGCCGCCCTTCCGCGGCCATTGCGCGTCTCCAGGCGTCGGCGGCGGCTCCTCTTGGAATTGGTCGTATCGGTGGTGTGCGGGTTGGGTGGAGCGCCAGCAGCCCCCAACTGCTGGTCGCCGCCCTTCCCGGTCGTTGCGCCGTCTCCAGGCGTCAGTGGTGGCTTTTCTTGGCTTGGTCGTATCGGTGGTGTGCCGGGTCGGGTGGAGCGGCCAGCAGCCCCCCA
The DNA here is from genome assembly GCF_040412425.1 of Macrobrachium rosenbergii. Lineage (NCBI taxonomy): Eukaryota > Metazoa > Arthropoda > Malacostraca > Decapoda > Palaemonidae > Macrobrachium > Macrobrachium rosenbergii. The sequence goes on from NC_089756.1 coordinate 46,062,990, forward strand.
ACTGCTGGTCGCTCGCCCTTCCCGGCCGTTGTGCATCTCTAGGCGTCAGCGGCGGCTCCTCTTGGCTTGGTCGATCGGTGGTGTGCCGGGTCGGGTGGAGCGGCCAGCAGCCCCCAACTGCTGGTCGCCGCCCTTCCCGGCCGTTGCGTGTCTCCAGGCGTCGGCGGCGGCTCCTCTTGCTTGGTTGTATCGGTGGTGTGCGGGTCGGGTGGAGCGGCCAGCAGCCCCCAACTGCTGGTCGCCGCCCTTCCCGCCTTTGCGCGTCTCCAGGCGTCGGCGGCGGCTCCTTTTGGCTTGGTCGTATCGGTGGTGTGGCGGGTCGGGTGGAGCGGCCAGCAGCCCCCCAACTGCTGGTCGCCGCCCTTCCCGCCATTGCGCGTCTCCAGGCGTCGGCGGTGGCTCCTCTTGAATTGGTCGGATCGGTGGTGTGGCGGGTTGGGTGGAGCGCCAGCAGCCCCCAACTGCTGGTCGCCGCCCTTCCCGGCCGTTGTGGGTCTCCAGGTGGCGGCGGCTCTTGGCTTGGTCGTTATCGGTGGTGTGGCGGGTCGGGTGGAGTGGCCAGCAGCCCCCAACTGCTGGTCGCCGCCCTTCCCGCCGTTGCGTCTCTCCAGGCGTCGGCGGCGGCTCCTCTTGGCTTGGTCGTATCGGTGGTGTGGCGGGTCGGGTGGAGCGGCCAGCAGCCCCCAACTGCTGGTCGCCGCCCTTCCCGGCCGTTGCGCGTCTCCAGGTTTCGGTGGCGGCTCCTCTTGGCTTGGTCGTATCGGTGGTGTGGCGGGTCGGGTGGAGCGGCCAGCAGCCCCCAACTGCTGGTCGCCGCCCTTCCCGCCGTTGCGCGTCTCCAGGCCTCGGCGGCGGCTCCTCTTGGCTTGGTCGTATCGGTGGTGTGCCGGGTCGGGTGGAGCGGCCAGCAGCCCCCCAACTGCTGGTCGCTCGCCCTTCCCGGCTGTTGCGCGTCTCCAGGCGTCGGCGGCGGCTCTTCTTGGCTTGGTCGTATAGGTGGTATGCCAGGTCGGGTGGAGCGGCCAGCAAGCCCCCAACTGCTGGTCGCTCACCCTTCCCGGCTGTTGAGCGTCTCCAGGCGTCAGCGGCGGCTCCTCTTGGCTTGGTCATATCGGTGGTGTGCCAGGTCGGGTGGAGCGGCCAGCAGCCCCCCAACTGCTGGTCACTCGCCCTTCCTGGCAGTTGAGCGTCTCCAGGCTTCTGCGGCGGCTCCTCTTGGCTTGGTTGTATCGGTGGTGTGCCGGGTCGGGTGGAGCGGCCAGCAGCCCCCCAACTGCTGGTCGCCGCCCTTCCCGGCGTTTGCGCGTCTCCAGGGCGTCGGCGGCGGCTCCTCTTGGCTTGGTCGTATCGGTGGTGTGGCAGGTCGGGTGGAGGCCAGCAGCCCCCAACTGCTGGTGGTCGCTGCGCCTCTCCAGGCGTCCCCTCTTGGCTTGGTCGTTCAGGTGTGCCGGGTCGGGTGGGCGGCCAGCAGCCCCCAACTCCAGGTCGCCGGCGCGCTCCTCTCCAGGCGTGGCTTGGTGTGGTGTGCCGGGTCGGTGAGCGGCCAGCAGCCCCCAACTGCTGGTCGCCGCCCTTCCCGGCCGTTGCGCGCGTCTCCAGGCGTCGGCGGCGGCTCCTCTTGGCTTGGTCGTATCGGTGGTGTGCCGGGTCGGGTGGAGCGGCCAGCAGCCCCCCAACTGCTGGTCGCTCGCCCTTCCCGGCCATTGCGCGTCTCCAGGCGTCGGCGGCGGCTCCTCTTGGCTTGGTCGTATCGGTGGTGTGCCGGGTCGGGTGGAGCGGCCAGCAGCCCCCCAACTGCTGGTCGCCGCCCTTCCCGCCGTTGCGTGTCTCCAGGTGTCGGGCGGCGGCTCCTCTTGGCTTGGTCGTATCGGTGGTGTGGCGGGTCGGGTGGAGCGGCCAGCAGCCCCCAACTGCTGGTCGCTCGCCCTTCCCGGCCGTTGCGCGTCTTCCAGGTGGGTGGCGGCGGGCTCCTCTGGCTTGGTCGTATCGGTGGTGTGGCGGGTCGGGTGGAGCGGCCAGCAGCCCCCAACTGCTGGTCGCCGCCCTTCCCGCCGTTGCGCGCGTCTCCAGGCGTCGGCGGCGGCTCCTCTTGGCTTGGTCGATCGGTGGTGTGGCGGTCGGGTGGAGCGCCAGCAGCCCCCAACTGCTGGTCGCCGCCCTTCCCGCCGTTGCGCGTCTCCAGGCGCGGCGGCGGCTCCTCTTGGCTTGGTGGTCGTATCGGTGGTGTGCGGGTCGGGTGGAGCGGCCAGCAGCCCCCAACTGCTGGTCGCCGCCCTTCCCGGCCGTTGCGCGTCTCCAGGCGTCGGCGGCGGCTCCTCTTGGCTTGGTCGTATCGGTGGTGTGGCGGGTCGGGTGGAGCGGCCAGCAGCCCCCAACTGCTGGTCGCCGCCCTTCCCGGCCGTTGCGTGCCGTCTCCAGGTGTCGGCGGCGGCTCCTCTTGGCTTGGTCGTATCGGTGGTGGCGGGTCGGGTCGGGAGCGGCCAGCAGCCCCCAACTGCTGGTCGCCGCCCTTCCCGGCCGTTGCGCGTCTCCAGGCGTCGGCGGCGGCTCCTCTTGGCTTGGTCGTGATCGGTGGTGTGGCGGGTCGGGTGGAGCGGCCAGCAGCCCCCAACTGCTGGTCGCCGCCCTTCCCGGCCGTTGCGCGTCTCCAGGTGTCGGCGGCGGCTCCTCTTGGCTTGGTCGTATCGGTGGTGTGGCGGGTCGGGTGGAGCGGCCAGCAGCCCCCAACTGCTGGTCGCCGCCCTTCCCGGCCGTTGCGCGTCTCCAGGCGTCGGCGGCGGCTCCTCTTGGCTTGGTCGTATCGGTGGTGTGGCGGGTCGGGTGGAGCGCCAGCAGCCCCCAACTGCTGGTCGCCGCCCTTCCCGCCCCGCGCTGTCTCCAGGCGTCGGGCGGCGGCTCCTCTTGGCTTGGTCGTATCGGTGGTGTGGCGGGTCGGGTGGAGCGCCAGCAGCCCCAACTGCTGGTCGCTCGCCCTTCCCGGCCGTTGCGCGTCTCCAGGCGTCGGCGGCGGCTCCTCTTGGCTTGGTCGTATCGGTGGTGTGCGGGTCGGGTGGAGCGGCCAGCAGCCCCCAACTGCTGGTCGCCGCCCTTCCCGGCGTTGCGCGCGTCTCCAGGCGTTGGTCGGCGGCTCCTCTTGGCTTGGTCGTATCGGTGGTGTGCGGGTCGGGTGGAGCGGCCAGCAGCCCCCAACTGCTGGTCGCCGCCCTTCCCGGCCGTTGCGCGTCTCCAGGCGTCGGCGGCGGCTCCTCTTGGCTTGGTCGATCGGTGGTGTGGCGGGTCGGGTGGAGCGCCAGCAGCCCCCAACTGCTGGTCGCCGCCCTTCCCGCCGTTGCGCGTCTCCAGGCGTCGGTGGCGGCTCCTCTTGGCTTGGTCGTATCGGTGGTGTGCGGGTCGGGTGGAGCGGCCAGCAGCCCCAACTGCTGGTCGCCTCGCCCTTCCCGGCCGTTGCGCGTCTCCAGGCGTCGGCGGCGGCTCCTCTTGGCTTGGTCGTATCGGTGGTGTGGCGGGTCGGGTGGAGCGCCAGCAGCCCCCAACTGCTGGTCGCCGCCCTTCCCGGCCATTGCGCGTCTCCAGGTGTCGGCGGCGGCTCCTCTTGGCTTGGTCGTATCGGTGGTGTGTGCGGGTCGGGTGGAGCGGCCAGCAGCCCCCAACTGCTGGTCGCTCGCCCTTCCCGGCCGTTGCGCGTCTCCAGGCGTCGGCGGCGGCTCCTCTTGGCTTGGTCGATCGGTGGTGTGCCGGGTCGGGTGGAGCGCCAGCAGCCCCCAACTGCTGGTCGCCGCCCTTCCCGCCCGTTGCGCGTCTCCAGGCGTCGGCGGGGCTCCTCTTGGCTTGGTCGTATCGGTGGTGTGCCGGGTCGGGTGGAGCGGCCAGCAGCCCCCAACTGCTGGTCGCCGCCCTTCCCGCCCGCTGCGTCTCCAGGCGTCGGCGGCGGCTCCTCTTGGCTTGGTCGTATCGGTGGTGTGCCGGGTCGGGTGGAGCGGCCAGCAGCCCCCCAACTGCTGGTCGCTCGCCCTTCCCGGCCTTTGCGCGTCTCCAGGCATTGGCGGCGGCTCCTCTTGGCTTGGTCGTATCGGTGGTGTGCCGGGTCGGGTGGAGCGGCCAGCAGCCCCCCAACTGCTGGTCGCTCGCCCTTCCCGGCCGTTGCGCATCTCCAGGCGTCAGCGGCGGCTCCTCTTGGCTTGGTCGTATCGGGTGGTGTGCGGGTCGGGTGGAGCGCCAGCAGCCCCCAACTGCTGGTCGCCGCCCTTCCCGCCGTTCGCGCGTCTCCAGGTGTCGGCGGCGGCTCCTCTTGGCTTGGTCGTATCGGTGGTGTGGCGGGTCGGGTGGAGCGCCAGCAGCCCCCAACTGCTGGTCGCCGCCCTTCCCGGCTTTTGCGCGTCTCCAGGTGTCGGCGGCGGCTCCTCTTGGCTTGGTCGTATCGGTGGTGTGCCGGGTCGGGTGGAGCGGCCAGCAGCCCCCAACTGCTGGTCGCTCGCCCTTCCCGCCGTTGCGGCGTCTCCAGGCGTCGGCGGCGGCTCCTCTTGGCTTGGTCGTATCGGTGGTGTGCGGGTCGGGTGGAGCGGCCAGCAGCCCCCAACTGCTGGTCGCCGCCCTTCCCGCCGTTGCGCGTCTCCAGGTCGCGGCGGCGGCTCCTCTTGGCTTGGTCGTATCGGTGGTGTGGCGGGTCGGGTGGAGCGGCCAGCAGCCCCCAACTGCTGGTCGCCGCCCTTCCCGCCGCGTTGCGCGTCTCCAGGCGTCGGCGGCGGCTCCTCTTGGCTTGGTCGATCGGTGGTGTGTGCGGGTCGGGTGGAGCGCCAGCAGCCCCCAACTGCTGGTCGCCGCCCTTCCCGGCCGTTGCGCGTCTCCAGGCGTCGGCGGCGGCTCCTCTTGGCTTGGTCGTATCGGTGGTGTGCGGGTCGGGTGGAGCGGCCAGCAGCCCCCAACTGCTGGTCGCTCGCCCTTCCCGGCCGTTGCGCCGTCTCCAGGCGTCGGCGGCGGCTCCTCTTGGCTTGGTCGTATCGGTGGTGTGCCGGGTCGGGTGGAGCGCCAGCAGCCCCCAACTGCTGGTCGCCGCCCTTCCCGCCCGTTGCGCGTCTCCAGGCGTCGGCGGCGGCGGCTCCTCTTGGCTTGGTCGTATCGGTGGTGTGCCGGGTCGGGTGGAGCGGCCAGCAGCCCCCAACTGCTGGTCGCCGCCCTTCCCGGCCGTTGCGCGTCTCCAGGCTCGGCGGCGGCTCCTCTTGGCTTGGTCGTATCGGTGGTGTGCGGGTCGGGTGGAGCGCCAGCAGCCCCCAACTGCTGGTCGCCGCCCTTCTTCCCGCCGTTGCGCGTCTCCAGGCGTCGGCGGCGGCTCCTCTTGGCTTGGTCGTATTGGTGGTGTGCCAGGTCGGGTGGAGCGCCAGCAGCCCCCAACTGCTGGTCGCCGCCCTTCCCGGCCGTTGCGCGTCTCCAGGCGTCGGCGGCGGCTCCTCTTGGCTTGGTCGTATCGGTGGTGTGCGGGTCGGGTGGAGCGGCCAGCAGCCCCCAACTGCTGGTCGCCGCCCTTCCCGCCCGTTGCGCGTCTCCAGGCGTCGGCGGCGGCTCCTCTTGGCTTGGTCGATCGGTGGTGTGGCGGGTCGGGTGGAGCGGCCAGCAGCCCCCAACTGCTGGTCGCCGCCCTTCCCGCCGTTGCGCTGCGTCTCCAGGCGTCGGCGGCGGCTCCTCTTGGCTTGGTCGTATCGGTGGTGTGCCGGGGGTGGAGCGCCAGCAGCCCCCAACTGCTGGTCGCTCGCCCTTCCCGCCGTTGCGCGTCTCCAGGCGTCGGCGGCGGCTCCTCTTGGCTTGGGTCGGTGGTGTGCGGGTCGGGTGGAGCGCCAGCAGCCCCCAACTGCTGGTCGCCGCCCTTCCCGCCTTTTTGCGCGTCTCCAGGCGTCGGCGGCGGCTCCTCTTGGCTTGGTCGTATCGGTGGTGTGGCGGGTCGGGTGGAGCGGCCAGCAGCCCCCAACTGCTGGTCGCCGCCCTTCCCGCCCTCTGCGCAGTCTCCAGGCGTCGGCGGCGGCTCCTCTTGGCTTGGTCGTATCGGTGGTGTGGCGGGTCGGGTGGAGCGGCCAGCAGCCCCCAACTGCTGGGTCGCCCTTCCCGGCCGTTGCGCGTCTCCAGGCGCCGGCGGCGGCTCCTCTTGGCTTGGTCGTATCGGTGGTGTGCGGGTCGGGTGGAGCGGCCAGCAGCCCCCAACTGCTGGTCGCCGCCCTTCCCGCCCGTTGCGCATCTCCAGGTGCGGCGGCGGCTCCTCTTGGCTTGGTCGTATCGGTGGTGTGGCGGGTCGGGTGGAGCGCCAGCAGCCCCCAACTGCTGGTCGCCGCCCTTCCCGGCCGTTGCGGGTCTCCAGGCGTCGGCGGCGGCTCCTCTTGGCTTGGTCGTATCGGTGGTGTGGCGGGTCGGGTGGAGCGCCAGCAGCCCCCAACTGCTGGTCGCTCGCCCTTCCCGCCGTTGCGCGTCTCCAGGCGTCGGCGGCGGCTCCTCTTGGCTTGGTCGTATCGGTGGTGTGGCGGGTCGGGTGGAGCGGCCAGCAGCCCCCAACTGCTGGTCGCCGCCCTTCCCGGCCGTTGCGCGCTCTCCAGGTGTCGGCGGCGGCTCCTCTTGGCTGGTCGTATCGGTGGTGTGGCGGGTCGGGTGGAGCGGCCAGCAGCCCCCAACTGCTGGTCGCCGCCCTTCCCGCCGTTGCGCGTCTCCAGGCGTTGGCGGCGGCGGCTCCTCTTGGCTTGGTCGTATCGGTGGTGTGGCGGGTCGGGTGGAGCGCCAGCAGCCCCCAACTGCTGGTCGCCGCCCTTCCCGCCGTTGCGCGTCTCCAGGCGCCGGCGGCGGCTCCTCTTGGCTTGGTCGTATCGGTGGTGTGCCGGGTCGGGTGGAGCGCCAGCAGCCCCCAACTGCTGGTCGCCGCCCTTCCCGGCCGTTGCGTGTCTCCAGGTGTCTTGGGCGGCGGCTCCTCTTGGCTTGGTCGTATCGGTGGTGTGGCGGGTCGGGTGGAGCGCCAGCAGCCCCCAACTGCTGGTCGCCGCCCTTCCCGGCTGTTGCACGCGTCTCCAGGCGTCGGCGGCGCGGCTCTTGGCTTGGTCGATCGGTGGTGTGGCGGGTCGGGTGGAGCGCCAGCAGCCCCCAACTGCTGGTCGCCGCCCTTCCCCGCCGTTTGCGCCGTCTCCAGGCGCCGGCGGCGGCTCCTCTTGGCTTGGTCGATCGGTGGTGTGGCGGGTCGGGTGGAGCGCCAGCAGCCCCCAACTGCTGGTCGCCCCTTCCCGCCGTTGCGCGTCTCCAGGCGTCGGCGGCGGCTCCTCTTGGCTTGGTCGATCGGTGGTGTGCCGGGTCGGGTGGAGCGGCCAGCAGCCCCCAACTGCTGGTCGCCGCCCTTCCCGCCCGTTGTTGCGCGTCTCCAGGCGTCGGCGGCGGCTCCTCTTGGCTTGGTCGTATCGGTGGTGTGGCGGGTCGGGTGGAGCGCCAGCAGCCCCCAACTGCTGGTCGCCGCCCTTCCCGCCGTTGCGCGTCTCCAGGCGTCGGCGGCGGCTCCTCTTGGCTTGGTCGATCGGTGGTGTGCCGGGTCGGGTGGAGCGCCAGCAGCCCCCAACTGCTGGTCGCCGCCCTTCCCGCCGTTGCGCGTCTCCAGGCGTCGGCGGCGGCTCCTCTTGGCTTGGTCGATCGGTGGTGTGCCGGGTCGGGTGGAGCGCCAGCAGCCCCCAACTGCTGGTCGCCTCGCCCTTCCCGGCCGTTGCGCGTCTCCAGGCGTCGGCGGCGGCTCCTCTTGGCTTGGTCGTATCGGTGGTGTGGCGGGTCGGGTGGAGCGGCCAGCAGCCCCCAACTGCTGGTCGCCGCCCTTCCCGGCCGTTGCGCGTCTCCAGGTGCCGGCGGCGGCTCCTCTTGGCTTGGTCGTATCGGTGGTGTGGCGGGTCGGGTGGAGCGCCAGCAGCCCCCAACTGCTGGTCGCTCGCCCTTCCCGCCATTGCGCTCTTCTCCAGGCGCCGGCGGCGCTCCTCTTGGCTTGGTCGATCGGTGGTGTGGCGGGTCGGGTGGAGCGGCCAGCAGCCCCCAACTGCTGGTCGCCGCCCTTCCCGCCCGTTGCGGCGTCTCCAGGTTTCGGGCGGCGGCTCCTCTTGGCTTGGTCGATCGGGTGGTGTGCCGGGTCGGGTGGAGCGCCAGCAGCCCCCAACTGCTGGTCGCCGCCCTTCCCGGCCGTTGCGCGTCTCTCCAGGCGTCGGCGGCGGCTCCTCTTGGCTTGGTCGATCGGTGGTGTGGCGGGTCGGGTGGAGCGCCAGCAGCCCCCAACTGCTGGTCGCCGCCCTTCCCGGCCGTTGCGCGTCTCCAGGTGTCGGCGGCGGCTCCTCTTGGCTTGGTCGATCGTGGTGGTGGCGGGTCGGGTGGAGCGCCAGCAGCCCCCAACTGCTGGTCGCCGCCCTTCCCGCCATTGCGCGTCTCCAGGCGTCGGCGGCGGCTCCTCTTGGCTTGGTCGATCGGTGGTGTGCGGGTCGGGTGGAGCGCCAGCAGCCCCCAACTGCTGGTCGCCGCCCTTCCCGCCCGTTGCGCGTCTCTCCAGGCGTCGGCGGCGGCTCCTCTTGGCTTGGTCGTATCGGTGGTGGTGTGGCAGGTCGGTGGAGCGGCCAGCAGCCCCCAACTGCTGGTCGCCGCCCTTTCCCGCCGTTGCGCGTCTCCAGGCGTTGGCGGCGGCTCCTCTTGGCTTGGTCGTATCGGTGGTGTGGCGGGTCGGGTGGAGCGCCAGCAGCCCCCAACTGCTGGTCGCCGCCCTTCCCGCCATTGCGCGTCTCCAGGCGTCGGCGCGCTCCTCTTGGCTTGGTCGTATCGGTGGTGTGCGGGTCGGGTGGAGCGCCAGCAGCCCCAACTGCTGGTCGCCGCCCTTCCCAGCCGTTGCGCATCTCTCCAGGCGTCGGCGGCGGCTCCTCCTGGCTTGGTCGTATCGGTGGTGTGCCGGGTCGGGTGGAGCGGCCAGCAGCCCCCAACTGCTGGTCGCCGCCCTTCCCGCCGCGCATGTCTCCAGGCGCCGGCGGCGGCTCCTCTTGGCTTGGTCAGATCGGTGGTGTGGCGGGTCGGGTGGAGCGCCAGCAGCCCCCAACTGCTGGTCGCCGCCCTTCCCGCCATTGCGCGTCTTCAGGCGCCGGCGGCGGCTCCTCTTGGCTTGGTCGATCGGTGGTGTGCGGGTCAGGTGGAGCGGCCAGCAGCCCCCAACTGCTGGTCGCCGCCCTTCCCAGCCGTTGCGCATCTTCCAGGCGCCGGCGGCGGCTCCTCCTGGCTTGGTCGATCGGTGGTGTGGCGGGTCGGGTGGAGCGCCAGCAGCCCCCAACTGCTGGTCGCCGCCCTTCCCGGCCGTTGCGTGTCTCCAGGGCGTCGGCGGCGGCCCTCTTGGCTTGGTCGATCGGTGGTGTGGCGGGTCGGGTGGAGCGCCAGCAGCCCCCAACTGCTGGTCGCCGCCCTTCCCGCCGTCGCGCGTCTCCAGGCGTCGGCGGCGCTCCTCTTGGCTTGGTCGATCGGTGGTGTGGCGGGTCGGGTGGAGCGCCAGCAGCCCCCAACTGCTGGTCGCTCGCCCTTCCCGCCCGTTGCGCATCTTCAGGCGTCGGCGGTGGCTCCTCCTGGCTTGGTCGTATCGGTGGTGTGGCGGGTCGGGTGGAGCGGCCAGCAGCCCCCAACTGCTGGTCGCCGCCCTTCTTCGGCCGTTGCGGTGTCTCCAGGCGTCGGCGGTGGCTCCTCTTGGCTTGGTCGTATCGGTGGTGTGCTGGGTCGGGTGGAGCGCCAGCAGCCCCAACTGCTGGTCGCCGCCCTTCCCGCCGTTGCTTGGCGTCTCCAGGCGTCGGCGGCGGCTCCTCTTGGCTTGGTCGTATCGGTGGTGTGGCGGGTCGGGTGGAGCGGCCAGCAGCCCCCAACTGCTGGTCGCCGCCCTTCCCAGCCGTTGCGCATCTCCAGCGTCGCCGGCGGCTCCTCCTGGCTTGGTCGTATCGGTGGTGTGCGGGTCGGGTGGAGCGCCAGCAGCCCCCAACTGCTGGTCGCCGCCCTTCCCAGTCGTTGCGCATCTTCAGGCGTCGGCGGCGGCTTCTCCTGGCTTGGTCGATCGGGTGGTGGTGTGCGGGTCGGGTGGAGCGGCCAGCAGCCCCCAACTGCTGGTCGCCGCCCTTCCCGGCCGTTGCGTGTCTCCAGGCGTCGGCGGTGGCCCTCTTGGCTTGGTCGTATCGGTGGGTGCCGGGTCAGGTGGAGCGGCCAGCAGCCCCCAACTGCTGGTCGCCGCCCTTCCCAGTCGTTGCGCATCTTCAGGCGTCGCCGGCGGCTTCTCCTGGCTTGGTCGTGATCGGTGGTGTGGCGGGTCGGGTGGAGCGCCAGCAGCCCCCAACTGCTGGTCGCCGCCCTTCCCGGCCGCTTGCGTGTCTCCAGGCGTCGGCGGTGGCCCTCTTGGCTTGGTCGATCGGTGGTGTGGCGGGTCAGGTGGAGCGGCCAGCAGCCCCCAACTGCTGGTCGCCGCCCTTCCCAGTCGTTGCGCATCTTCAGGCGTCGGCGGCGGCTCCTCCTGGCTTGGTCGATCGGTGGTGTGGCGGGTCGGGTGGAGCGCCAGCAGCCCCCAACTGCTGGTCGCCGCCCTTCCCGGCCGTTGCGTGTCTCCAGGCGTCGGCGGCGGCCTCTCTGGCTTGGTCGTATCGGTGGTGTGCGGGTCGGGTGGAGCGGCCAGCAGCCCCCAACTGCTGGTCGCCGCCCTTCCCCCAGCCGTTGCGCATCTTCAGGCGCCGGCGGCGGCTCCTCTTGGCTTGGTCGTATCGGTGGTGTGGCGGGTCGGGTGGAGCGCCAGCAGCCCCCAACTGCTGGTCGCT